>NC_089684.1:28568450-28890533 GCF_031753505.1 Anomalospiza imberbis | reverse complement strand
CATAACACAAGCTGTTAACCATCTTCTTTGGAAAGGCCCCATTCACAAGGATTATTTTCTTAAATGTTTCTGACTAGGTCTATTAAAATTATTCAATAAAATCAAAGGGTGACATGAAGAGGATGAAGAGGTAAAATTGATGTCCTTTTTTACTGGGATCAAAGACCCAGTTTCACAAAGCTAGTCTAACAGCTTGTTATCCGTTCTTTATTCACAGTGTCCTGTCCTTGGCAGAGAATATACACACATTTTAAAGGTATCACTTTTGAAAATGGTTATATTCCCTCAGAGACACTCTCTGGTACCTTTTCAGCTTCATACTAAATTAAAACGCTGTATTGTCGTATGTGAACCACTATATACACATATATAGGAGTATTTATTGCACTGGAGAAATACTAGTTCTTGTCTCTTCATCTCACTTCCATATTAATACTACTTGTAATTTCACTAACACCTTATAAAAATTCCATATAACTTCAGCATCAAACAAGAACAAAACAAATTCATAACTGTTTCAAGGAAATGTTTTCACTGTGAAGTTTTAAGCCACTTCTAGTCCAATAATTCTATATACCTCAAGGCAGTCTTGCCTTATCATCCCATTGAAAAAAAGGAAGAGTTGCCTTCTGAATCAATGACAAATCTTTGCATGTCAACTTACACAGCTTCCTTTCTGCACTCTGAGAAACATCCCAAAGAGACAGGCATCCTGAGGATCCATGTCCTCTTTACATGCATTGCTTCTGTGCCAAATTTGGCAACCAAAGAATGGTTTGGATTGGAAGGGACTGTACAGTTTACTGGCAGGTGCAACACTACAGGATATGATAAGGATTTGTCTGTTTTCCCATATTGTCCTTACAATTCAGTACTAAAAATGAAAAAGAAAAAAAAAAACAAACATACAAAAAAAAAACCAAAACAAAACAAAACAAAAAAAAAACACCACACCAAATGCATTAAATCAGTCAAAACAAAACTAAAACACAACAGGGAATTGATCACGTCTGCTATTTTGCTTTTTGCTGAAAGAGGCATAATTCTGAGAATTTTGATTCCTTTCAGTGAATAAAGCAGTACTATAGAAATTCCTCACTGGAATCAGCTTCCTGCCATTATCTAAGAAAGAGAAGCCCTTACAGATATTTTCCATAATCCTTATGTTTTCATGTAGGCCTAGTTTCACTATTTTTGTCTAAGAAGGGTACTCATCACAGTGGATGCAAGAAATGGCCAATTATTGCTAAATTTGGGCAAGGAAACAACCTTTACAAAAGGACAGTAACATTTTCCAAAATTTTTCCTGTCATAAAATCTTAGCACTGCTGGGCAAGGACATATATGTAGCAATATACAGACAAGAGACTCTTAGTGGTAGCCAGTGAAACAAATGAGAATGCTCCAGCCATAAGTATCCACATTTTTTTCCTTTAACTGCAGTCCCCAGAATGTTTTTTCAAAGGCAAAACATCATCACTGCCATTTTCCAGGTGGGCAAACTAAGGCAGAGCTATGCTAGGTGACTTGTCAAGAATCAATAAGCAGCTGAGTAAGACACAGGTTTCTCTGCCTGATCCTTCTACTGACAGGGAGGGAGATTACTGGGAAGCTACAAGTCCTCTTCAAGAGTAGCAGTGGGAGAAATATGCCTGACATACAACTCAACCCTAATACTAATTCTGTACCTCAATGCTCTTTCAAGGAATATTTCTTCTTCCTCTTGGAAAAAAACAGGACACAAGGCTGAGAGGACACTTGATCTCATCCAGCTTCTCTTGGGCTGCAGTCTTAGACATATTTTCTTTAAAGTTTAAATTGGACAATGTTTGACTACTTCATATTTTAATAATCACAAATCTCAGAATCTTGAGACACATCTATACTGATTTCTGGGAAAATGCTAGTAGCATTTAAAGCCCGAGGGGAAAAAAATCAAAACAGATTCCTCATTGCAATGAAAAGAATTATAAAACAAACAAAACAAAAATCAATTCCAACAAAGTGACATTTCTCCCTGTGTTTGGTTGTAATCTGTATAAAAGAAAAGATAATTTTTTTTAATCATCTCAAAATAGTAAAAAAATGGCTAGTTGTGAAAAGATGGGTTTACTCTGAAGAGTGCTGATTTGGTCTGCGGTGAAGACAGGACCTTGGAAATACATCTCATGGTGTCATTATGTCAAAGATTTTGGGTGACAAAAAGGAGTCACTCAGTTTTCAGGAAGCCTTGCTGATATATTAGGACAAACCATGAAGTCAGATGTCTGAGAGCAATGCAGGCCATTTCTGGCAGGTAATTTACAAGGATGGGAAGCTCAGCTTGTGTTCAGGGATTAGAGATGATATTACACTTACATTAGCTATACAGTGCTTCCTAAATAGTACCAGCAAAGTGCTTTCTTTATCGGGAATCTGAGCTGATAATCTGCCTTCGTGCTACTTTCTGGTTTCAGATAGGAGCAAACACAGTGCTCTTAGTAATTTTTTTCATTCATTTTAAGTGGAAAGCTTCACTCACCCTACCCACTGCTATTTTACCTGCAATGATGCCTTTTTTGCCCTGATCCTGCACTGCAGGGCAAGAGCAAAGGGCTGTAGCCTCTTTTATTTTGGCTCCAAAATTCTTAAAGCTATACAGACAAAAGACAGTGCTTCTTCAGTCCCTATCCTTCTGCCTTTTCAAGTTCCCCTTCCAGCCTTGCTTCTGAGAGGCTGCAGGTACGCCTCCCACCCTAATGGTGGCAGAAAAACCCTACACTTCACTCCATTGACTGCAGATAAAGCAGACTGCAGTGGGAGAAAGAAACGGGACACATTCTGCCACAGTGTATTGGGGAAAAAAAAAAGAAAAAAAAAAAGAAAGAAAACCATCGACAAAGTGAGAGGTGCTCAATAGATCATTGTGAAGGAAAAGACCGCAACTGTTTAATTTAGAGATGAACTTGGAGGTTACATAAAAGACTGAGCCAAATCTATAAATGATAAAATCAAGAGGCCTTATTGCTCACATACCCCAGACTGGGGGTAGAAAATGCTGGAAGAAATGCGATAAAGTTCTTTCCTAACCCTTGGAATTCTCTGTCAAAAGACTTGGTATTTTTAGCATGAAATAACAGCAAAACAGATTTGGTTTATTTGTGGATGTCTCCCAAACAATTACAGTAGATGTGGAATGAAATGAGTATGTTCACGTAACTGGCTTAGAGGTAAAATGTGTTTGCTTAAAAGCCGAGCTAAAATTTGGGTAATGTTTTTGAAAATTCACTTTCTTCTAGTAGACGATTATAAAATTCCCTTGGCACAATCAGTTTTGAGTCAGCCAGAGCCAGTCATGCATCTCCTACACTTAATCCTATGGTTACATTACACAATCTGACAAGTTAAACTAAACTGGAATCACATCAATCACCTGATCCTAACACAGAATATTATTAAAAAAAAAAAAAAAAAAAACCAAAGCAAAACAATGTTTCTGATTACAAGTAGCAGTCACAAACTTAAGGCTCTGCTATAATAAATCAAATGCATCATCCTGTGTATCATGGGGATAAAAAAAAAACTTCTTTTTTGGTTTTTTTTAAGGCAAAAGACAGTCCAGCATAAGCAACTCAGGAATCTGCTTGTTTTAGATCCACCTATGGTAAAATGCAGTCATCACTAATTAATGTTAGTAACATTTTCATTCCTCCTACTTCCTAAGTGTGTACATCTGTCAGAACAATTGATCCCTTGCAGAAGCGACAGGAGAAGCACTGAATTTTCTCTTTATGATCAAAATATGCTGAGAGACTATACCTTTCCACATCTGATACCAAGCCTTAGCTTCTCAAACTTTATTGATATAATTTATTTTCAGAAATGCTGAAAATGGGGACATTCAACACAAAACTGGAGCTAATTCACATCAGTGATATGATACTACTCCTGTAATTCTGTGAAGACTCACAGAATTAATGAGTAAGGTTAAGCTGAAAAAAAAATTGAATTTGTTAAATTGAGTGGAATATAAAGACACTGTGCAAAAGAAATCCTCGTCCTCTTGTCTGGATATTATCCATGCTCCCATAAAGCCCATGCAACAGCTACATGACATGAAGAAACACAGCATCAACTAAAAAGTTAGTTTGAAGGGATTTCTGGAAGCTGCCCAACCTGACATGGGACACAATGTTATACAAATTGAGTCACATTTTTTATTCCTCACAGTTCCTTTTCTTCCAGATAATGCTTTCAAAACAATCATCTTTACCCTATTTTTAACTCCATCCTAATTTTTATTGTTTCTGCCTCCTTTTCCATATCCCACTTGCTAAAGGCAAATGTTTCACAATTAAAAATCCCATTCATGAAATGGTCAAAACGGTTATCAAAGACAGAAACAATGTCAAGACAACAGTCAAAAAGCACCAAACCCTCTGGAAAGCAATCTGGTTAAAACATACCTGCTACTGTAGGTTGTCTTAGGATCACTGGATAGGAAATAGGCATTTGTCTCCAATCATGGCCGTGGGCAGAGAGAGCCCCAGTGCATTACTGAGCAGGAGCCTGCAAAGCTGACATCAAACAATGCCTCACCCGTGTCTGAAAGGTGCAGACAGGGGTCAGCTCTGTGACTGCCAGTGGTGATTTAAAGCACATGTGTAATTGGAAACACAAATGGAAGCTTGTGTTGTTTGGCTTTAACAGGGAGCTTTTGAGAATGGCACCATGTGACTGCACAAAGAGCAAAAACACCAATCAGCCCTGCAAAGAAAGAGTTACAGAATGGGACACGGGAGTTTTCCTCCACCAGGCTGTAGAATCTCAAGAGCTTCCTGGCAGATCCAAAACATCCAGCACAAACTCCTGTTCCTCTGAGAGCGACTGTCACCTTACATGTAAGAAGCCACAAAGAAAGAGATACAATTTGAACCTTAATAATGTTTATCCTTATCTGCCACAAAGAAGATGCCAAATGCCTCAAGGTCTGAGTGTTTGGAAGAGGCCTGAATCCTTTACAATCTGATGCTGCTTTAGAAGTGCCACTGCAGCTCAGGTTCTTTGCTTTTTAATAAGGAGACCATTCATCTCCTAGTCCCTGTGAAGGCCTGAAGCTTCTGATGGTTGTGAGAAGTATAATTTAATGTGCATCTTATGCAGAAACATTCATTTCATCAGAGGGTTCAAGCTTACTTGCTCCTGTCTAGAGTTCCTAGTTTCTCCTCTGCACAGCAGTTGCAGGTTCCCCCTTTATTGTATCCTTTTCTTATTTTCTATGATTTTACTGTGCCACATTTGTTTGGTTTAGTCATTAATTATGTTCAATTAAGAACAATGGCAGTTTCAGCATTATTTTGAATTGCAGCAGTCACACAACTTCTCTGTAAGTTTAACTTTATTCAACCACCTTTTTTACTAGCATTTTCCCATACCCCTCTTCATTCTTGTTGAACCTCAATTCTGCATTACCCTTTTTATGATTAAGTACCTAGAACTGAATATAGCTCTTAAAGTAAAGTAGAGCTACTAATTTAAATAAATAATGGCACTTATTGTTTCTATATTATTATTTATCTTCTTGCATCTTTCTATCTTTTTGTCTTCTCTTACCAAAGCTGCAGATCAAACAAAATACTGTATGGATATGTCAAAAATTCTTTGGTTAAATTGTTTCAAGATTTCATTCTTCTAACTTTACCTCATAGCCTAAGGCAGAGTCTTTTTGACTATAAATTCCTAAAAGCCCCCTAGACAGCAGCCATATGTAATGATGCTGCAACATTCATGCAGAAGATGGACAATAGAGTTGCAAGCTAACCACAACATTTTGAAATACCATCCCTTGTTCCATATGACTAGATTAGAGGCTGCCAAACAAGAACAGAGTGTAGGAGGAGGATCTTCAAAAGCTGTTAGATTTAGACTGAAATCCATAATACCCAGTGGGAAGCTCTTATAAGTGAAAGGTTCTCCACGTTTACTGCACGCTTCCAAAGACTTGCTGAGCTAACATGCTGCTGGAAAGACAGAATTTTTCTTCTTGAGTTCTTTCCTCTTTCAGGAAATGGCTGTGTTAAGGTCAGGTAATTTTCAAAATTTAAGTCCTTTCTCAAGGGACGATACTGAAAAATGTTGTTTTCTGAAAAGAGAAGGAAGTCTTCACCAAGAACTAGACAGATATTACTGTTCAACACTAAGGGCTTTCTCCCATCTCACAGCTTTCCATGAATGTGAATTCTTGTCTCATGTCACTTGAGTACTTTAGAGAGGAAAACCAGACAGAGTATTCAATTTATTTGGCTTCTCCGGGCATGGATATTCTTCAAGAATAACTTCCAACATTGTCCTGCTTTCTGTTGGTTCATTTTTGATCTGAATAAATCAAAGTGATGTACACAGTTTTGTACCTCTGGCTAGCTTTAGAGAAGCCCAGTGCTTTGCTCAGTCCTGCTGGGATTTACTTTTGTATGCACACTTGATTTTCCTGGAAATTTTAATTTCTCTTTGTCTGATACAATTTCATAGCTGTGGCAAACCCACACAGTTCAGCATGAGGTTGGAAACTGTTGCTATCATAGTGCCAAGAGATAATTAGCTCAGCAATGTTAACACACATGCTTGGCATTCATTATCAGACAGGGTGGGAACAAAATGCAGCAAGATTTCCACCACAGTTGTCCACTGACCCTGCTGTCTGCTCTGTCCCAGCTGCCCACACTTCCACTCCTCCTCTGCAGCCGTGGCATCAGTTTGTGCAGGTGCCAGGAAGCACGAAACACATGCATCCATGCTTCTTCCTCTTCCAGGGCACCTTTCCTTCCCCTCTCTCCCCACCATCTCTGCACTGCCCAGCTCCCCTTCTATCCATGCTGACCAGCAGAACCCCACAGGCTTGTTTCCTGCTTTCTAGGAAGGACAAATGGATCTCAGAAGGATGCACATGGAAATCTCCATCCTTAAAATGAAAGCTCACTGACAAGGCCAGCAGAGGTGATATTTAAATGCCCGTGTTTCCAAGGCTTTGTGTTGGAAAGCCACTGTTTTGCATGTTTGGTGCATTTGACCAAGGAATACTGAAGGGAGTTGTCTAAATCAGAAATCAGCTTTGTGCACGGGGTGTCTAAATAGCTGGCAAATAATTCCTTATTGACAAAGTAAAACAATGTCAAATGCTTTATGCCTCAGAAGGGGATGAAATCCACCTTCTTAGAAGCAATACCTGTGAGATTTGTGGACTCCAGCCACAAATCTTTCCTTCCAAGCAGCTCCTTTTAGGCCTTGATCATAATGTTAAAAATCCCAAGAGAGGCCTGACACAGTAATTGTTATTAATTATCATTATTTCATCTCTTTATGACCTTTTTCTCTGAGAAAATGGCTGCCCATTTCTCGGTGAACATTTCAGATGACAGTGCAATTTCCTAGACAGCCTTGATGTCGTAACAGTTACCTGAAAGAATAATTTATGTACAGTTCTGCCTATCTGGAGGACATTTTATACAGTAGAAAGGCATAAGATTATTCCTTCAAAAGAAAAAAAAAATCAAAAAACATCACAACAAAAGAAGAACATCCTCACTATTAGAAAAACCCCAAATCAAAAATCCCTAGCCTGACATATGTCCTTGAACTGAGGATATTTGATATTATTTCAATTGGGACTGTGGTAGGTTTGGTTAATCCTTGTATTTCATATTATATAAACAGTTCTTATTATTACACAATACATTTTCTAATACATCCCAATTAAGCAGTTCCCCAAGGGAATAAAAAGAACTCTTTCTTACTTGGAAGTACAACAAGTAAGCCAGATTGAAAGTCATCTTATAAATCTCGAAGCAACAATATTTTTTAAAAACAACACACAACAAACCTTCTTTGGCTCAGGAGCAACAGCAAATATGTTAATATATAACAGCAAGTATGTTACTATGTATGGGAGGAAAAAGAAAAAGGAGAATAAACCTAATGCTTCTGCAAAAGTTATGTGGAACATAGATTTTAAAAAACTTACAGCAGTCCCAGAAATTCCAATGTTAATTTACTGGGCTAATCTGAAATACCATTTAAACCCTTTGGAAACACAGGTCTAAATGTTTGTTTCTGAGATGTTGGACAGTTATTTCATTTGGAAAGTCAATGGCAAATCCTAATTTTTGAGGCTGGTGTGCACCTCCAAGTCTTACCCACTTTTATCTTGGATAAAGAAATTGTGCTTGCAATTTAATTCTTTCACATCTTTGGCTCCAGAAGCAATGACTGCCAGTAAACTCTGAGCCTAATTTTATCAATATTTTTGAACAAAATGTACAGAACTGGAAGAGATTCATAAAATCTCAAAGAAACCAATCCATTTATATGTGTGTGTTTGACTATCTTAACCCTATAGAACTAATATTTACTTCTGATAGAAGGAAGAGAGAAAATTTCAAAGGGAAAAGGGAAGAATTAAAATGCAGAAATGGAAATTACTGTTGCTTGTGTGATGAAAAACATTCTCACTGCATGTCAAGGAGGTCAGTCTAGTTAGCATCAGTATGTGAAAGTTTTGGAACAACGGCAAGTCTTGTACCACTACCTGTAGGGCTGAGGCAAAACAGAAGTGAAAAAAACCTCTAGTAGTCAATCCACTGCCATTTTATATGCAGTGCACCTTCTTTAAATTCCAAGCAGATAGAAACAAACTGCATGTTAGTTCTCTCTGTAGGAATATTTGTTTTGGAGTGGGATCAGCAGTATTCCCTAATCCCCATTTTTATTAGTAGTCCACAGAAAAATTTCAAAGTGACAGTTATAAAGCACTGAACCCCACTACATCAGCAGAAAGCACACCAACACACCAAGCAGCAATTCTTCCCCTAAAGCCACACTGCTTTATGTAGGAGACATTTCCTATTCAGGCAGCCCCTTAGAGAACTGGACAGCATTTGGGATAATTCCCAAATATCAAATACAAAGTAGGCAGAAGTTAAAGAAAACTGTCAGCCAAAATATTTCTCTTTCTTTAACCCTGAGAAAGAATCCTTTGAAAAGTGCCAGGACAGAATCTGTCCATCCTGATTATTTTGAATAATCCTTTGTTCCACCGAGCCTACCCATTGAAATGAAACTGGAAATACTAAGAATCTCCATTAACTCTGTCGGGCTGAGGGGAATAAATATGAGAAGAAAGAATGAAAATCATGTTATAAACTGTAAAAAAATCCCAAAACAAACAAGTAATGAATGGACCAAAGACAAATATGTTACAGGGTAAAATAAAATGAAAATCCTCTTTCTTTTCATTTTTTCTTTTCTCCACTTCCTGTATTAAAAGCAGAGGGCTGTTTTTCCACTCAGAAATGCCTCTTTACAATAAGCATGTCCAGACTCAGTTAGAAAACTGTTTTTCCCAACATCATTTGGCTTTAGTTGAATTGCTATGGTTTCCCACCCTTCCTATGAATCAGCACTCCTTTACCATCATCCATCACTTTCCACACAGTCTGCACTCTTCTGTCTACCAGGGCCTAAAAGAAATAAAGCACTGGCTTATACATCTGCCTTTTTCTGAGGCCCTTTGCCCCCACTAAGGAATGTACATCTAAAAAAGCAACAAGATGTACTTTTCTTACTTTGGAGAAATTAGGACATGTTGAATATCAAAATATTTTCTCAGAACTATGCAAAATATCTTAATGTTTAAATATTTACATATTATAATAGAATTCACAAGTTCCAAATAAGTTTTAGAGATCCTTAGTTTGGGGGTCCATATAATACAGCAAAAACACAAAGGGAACACCCATCAATTAATGGATAGAAAAGGAAAAGTAAAAAAAAAAAAAAAAAAAAAAAAGAAGAATAATTGGAATGTTAGTGAGTTTTAAACCTTTTTCTTATTATTTTTCAGTACTCTGTCCTTACCAAAGTAGCACAGAAATAGAAACAAAGGTATGGAGTGGCATCTGTGAGTCTGCCCCACAGATTATAGTTAAATGAGAGAAGCAATTCAGAAGACAGCACAAACTAAAGCAGAAGCTTCAGAAAAAAAGGAAAAAGAGATTAAACCTTTTAATGGAAAGGAGAGGAAGTAGAAACAGCAGAACAGGTGATTTTTTCCTCTAAAATCCATCACTGGTGCTGCCAGGGTGAAACTCTTTCACCCTTCACAGGCTCAGCCAACCATAACGAGGACACAGGTTCAGCCTGTGAAGAGACCAGTAGCAAAAATGTTTAGTATAGCATGAACTGATTCTCTAAAACGCTAAAACAAAATCTAGAACAAACTTGGGTCTTGTTTTAGCTGAGTGCTGACTGCTACTCCCTGAGTAGCTCAGAGAGGAGCCCCAGATTGCATCCTGCAAACTTCAGTGGGCAAGAAAATCAGGACGTTGTGAGAAACACAGCCAAGTGTAGGATAGGTTAGACCAAAATGAGAATAACAGGGGAGCTGTACTACAGGGGAAGGTTTCAAAGAAAAGAACATCCAATGTGCTACCAGGCCCCTGTACTGCTGAGGGCAGAAAGAGAGATAAAAGCTCTAGGTCAGCTTCTACAGAAGCAACAAGTGGCAGTAGCTAGAATAAAAGAAAATAGAAAGCATAAAGAGATAAAGAAACTCTCTGCAAAAATTAAGTCAGGCTTGGCATTCAGATGTCATTGCTGAAGGCCATGCTACTGACAAAGGCCACTGATAGGCATATTTTTAAATTTATCTGTTTCAATTTGAAATCACCATTAAAAAGCCAAAATACTGTATTTTATTTTCATGGGGACCTAATCAATATAAATATGCAAAAATATCTGAAGGAATGGTGCAAGTTAGATGGAGCTAAGCTCTTTTCAGTGGTACTCAGTTACAGGACCAGAGGCAGTAGACACAAGCTAAAACGGAGGTTTTTTTACCCTCTGAAAACAAGAAAACTCTTTTCACTGTGATTGTGACAGCAGCAGCACATGTATCCCAGAGGAGCCCTCTGGAGTGTCCCTCTTTGGAGGTATTCCTGTCTAGAAAAGATACTGAGTCACCTGCTGAGGCAGTGGGGCTAGACCAAGATGACCTCCAGTGGTTCCTTTCAGCCCCAACTGTTTTGTGATTCTCTTTTACAACAATGAATCAGTTAATAACTTTCATTTTACAGAAAAAGCAGAAAATACCCTTCTTTGTATCTTTAAGCAGGATGTTACTTGACGCAGGTTGCCTTTAGACTTCTTCATACTGAAAACAGAGACAAAAGAACATGTTCAAAATGGATGAAAGTACTGACACTAAATACCTACCCCCACGGGTCACTGGAATTTTTGGTTCATATATATTTTCACATGGCAACTGTGCTCTCTTTGCCTTCACTACATGTTGCAAAGAAAATCATAAATGCTTTTGAAGGGTTAATAGTTGGTTAGCAGATATTTTAGGGTATGCTACCATCAAAAGCAGGGTTCGTAATATGTGTTTATGAAAATGCCAGTGGGAAATGTTTCACACAATTACAAGCAACCTATTGACTTAGAACTTAAAACAAGGTATTAAACATCTATGAGTAATTATTGTCTTTAAATAAAGTATTTCTGTATCCACTGTCTTAATGCTGTTCATGCCTACCTTCTCATACCAATAGCTGAAATAAACTTCCATTTCTTTTGATATCCTCTTCTCATTTCATGTGAGAGATTAAAAAGAAGTGTTTCTAACTGGATAGGTGAATTCCCAGACTGAAAGGTTTTTCACTTCTTTTCTTTTCCAGACCTGGTAATGTTACACTGCCAGTGCATCCCCAAACCAAACACAACATCCTTGGAAAGTGAAACAGGAAGTAGCAACTGTCTGTTACAATTAAGGACAAAATTAAAATCCTGTGTTAGTTACTACTCAAATATCTTCTGCTTTTCCTTAAAAAGTATGTGTTAATTTAGCATGACAGCATTGACGACTGCTAGGATTTTCATGATGCTTCATTGTATCTGAAAAGAATAATAAGATGGAAAAGTGTTTAACCTTTCTCTTTGGAGAACATAGATCTTACTGTCAGTTTTAGAAGCAATAAAAATATGATTTTTCAGTGAGCTTGATTGGTAGTGACAGGATACAGGAATCGTTGGGGTTGGAATCATAGATATTGTATGAGGTTTAAGGGGAAACGATTTCTAAATTAAACTAGCCAAGGTGACAAATATTTAACTAGTCAGGGAATGGAGGTTCCTCACATGTTGCAATGAGACAGGGGAGAGGGGGGATGTGGATGGATTTTATACATAGAATCTAAATAGAATAAAGCTGATCCAGGCATTGTTTTGTATATTATCATTTCATTCTTTCCTGATAAGCAGGATAGCTGGGACAATTCCCTCAAAACCTAGAAAAATAGGAATGCTTCTTTTCTTCAGATGTTCATTGCAGATAGAGGTACATGGGGAGAGATACAGATGCATAAATGTACTTACACATAGAAACTCACAGAGAAAATATGTGATGAAGTGGTGTGATAGAAAATCTTGAATTCATATGCTACTCCCACGTGGCAGACACCAGCAAAGTGGCCATAACATTCCAAACACATGCACACAGATTCCTTATTCTACATAACTCTCATTATGAGTTCTGCATATGCCATCTTTTACAGTTCATCTATTTTAAAGAATTTCAAGCAATTATAGCCATTATGTGTCCCTCTGCCTAATCATCAAGTGCCTTTGTTACTATCAGTTCAGATACTGCATCCAGGCAAAAATATCTGTCCAACATGTTTTAGACATCTCTGACTTTTTGACATCTTGCTAATAGGTAGTGGTATGAACATACCAAACACAATATTTTTGATGCTGACAGGGTCAAAATCATATGCAGTGTACTGGTGTGTGGTGTGCACTTCCACCACCTGTCAGAAATCCCTGCCTTTAGGATTTTGGACTTTTGTTCTGCTACTAGGCAAGGAGCAGATTTTGCCTGTCCTGGGCACCAGTGAGCTTTGGAGGGAGAGAAAAGGGATTAGAAAAAAACTGCAGTTGAAGGCACTTTGAGAGAAATAGTCTGGGTAGATTTTAATTAGAAATGTTAAATGCAATTATGCCATTTTTTGTCTAGCCTTGCAGCTCACCACTGCACCCATTAAAAGAGAGGGATACAATCAATTCCTCTATTTCTGCATC
Source organism: Anomalospiza imberbis (assembly GCF_031753505.1). NCBI lineage: Eukaryota > Metazoa > Chordata > Aves > Passeriformes > Viduidae > Anomalospiza > Anomalospiza imberbis. Next base: position 28,877,423 of record NC_089684.1, on the reverse strand, counting down.
TCCAGTTGTCCCTCCCCACAATCAAATCAGGAAAGTAAGAATTAAAGTCTCTCTGGTTTCCGTGTCAGTTGCTACAGCATTCTCTGGCCACCCTGTGGAGGAGTAGTTGTGAAACCTTTGTTCAACCCTGCATGTCAAAGTGCCTCTTTTGGGCCACTTGGAGGGCAGATGCAGAATTCATATGCCCACCCCACCACCTTTGGCTGTTCCTGGGGTACTGGCCCTGTGAGTGGCCAGAACAGTGAGAGTCCTCAGGGGATTGCAATGCAGCACACAAGGAAACCACTATTAAGCTCACTCCTAGGCAGAGTTGTCAGACACTTTAAACTTGGAAACAAAATTTGCCTGAAACACATCCCTCTGACACCAGCCAGCCATGCTGTAAGTTCTCTTCAGAGGCAAAAATGCAGTTTTTCTGGGAACAGCTAAGACTTTACAGAAAAAAAGAAAAAAAAAACATAGAATTAATTCCTCCTTAATTCAATTAATCATTTTAGCTGTGACTTAAATATAAGGCAAATGTAATAAAAGCATCAGGTTGAGACAAACTGCTGTTGAAAGTGTTGGCTGGAGGCCTTAAAATGTGGCAAAGTTACACAGAGCTGAGTATTGGCAGCTGTACTTGCTGTGTCTCTTTATGGCATCACTGCCATACAGTGTTCTGAACATTACAGGCATTTTAAAGAACTGTTTGCTTCATGCCCACCACAATCTCAGTTTTTGATGGCCTGAAGCCTTTCCAGTCCTGAAAGCTCCCATAGAGCTCCCATAGAGCAAATATGTTATAGAAAGTGGGAGGCTGTTTAAAAATTTCCAGAAAGTGACAATCCTCCTGATATCAGGCATGCAGCCACCTTGAAAACATGTGGATTCTCACTGAAGTAGAGATCTGACCCCTGAAAATGCATTTTTAACAGCTAAAATTCCTGAAAGTGACAAGAAGGTTTAAGTGTGTTGAAACAATTTAAGGAAGAGATCAACCAAACATCAGAGATTCACTGTAACTCTTTCAAGTTAGGCATTATAAGTCTGGGAAATTAATAAGTTTCAATTTAAAATAAGTAAGCTGAGTTGTGGAAATGCCCTCATCAACAGCATAGAAATTGACTGCTTTTACTGAAACTATGCCATAGTAATGAGGTGATGATTAATGTACAATAGATGCTGTGACTTCTGAGATCTGAATACAGTTACTGTAAATGACACAGTAGAATAAAATAAAATTATCATTTTGCCCCATTTTGACACTAGAGCTTTAAATGGAGTTGAATACAAAGAACATTTGAAGAAGATGCATAACAAAATTTTTTTTCTGGCTAAAAAGGTATTGATGCTTAATGCTACATCTAGAATGCTACATCCAATTTTAAACTAGTTTCATCAGATAAACATGTTCATGTATTTGTTTAGAATTTAATGCAAAATTCATTCTTTGCCCAGTCTTTGTTGTAATTCCAAAGAAGCAACATAAATTCTTCTTCATTAGTGAAGAGACCAAATTACTGTTAGCCATACAAACTCATCTCACCTTAAAGAAGAACCAAAACTTTTGTATAATTTGAAAAAGAGAATAAATCATCACATGAAAAAACGGTTCACCTTCCCTTGTCTATATCAGACTTTATCAAAGTTTTCTAGACACCTAAGCAAACTAAAAAACTGGGAACTGCAATGGGAAGGGAAATTCAATGTTGACAAAGTAACATATGCAATAGGAATAATTTGTATTTTTACTAGGCTTTTATCTGCTATTTAATCCTTAAAAAAAAAGCTAGACTGTTCCCCCAACCCAAGATAAGCACATCTACAATAATTTAAAGATAATTAAGAAAACCTACACTAAAAATGCTACTTCAGAGATGGTTCTTCACAAAGAACTATATGTCAAAGATAGAAATTGCCTCTGGGAATAAGTGTAAAGAAATCTCTTCAAAGAGAGTCAAACATTCATGTTATTAATTTTAGAAAATAAAAATTCAGAATCTGCTATGAAAAAGGTACCCACAGTGCCCAAATGTGCTGTAAAGGGAAGAAAATCTTCTTCACAAACAAGACTTGAAATCTAAATATGGAAAATCAAAAGCTGATCATGAGAAAAGCTTTCCCATCCTACACATTCCCTTATGAAGCTCCTTGCTACGAAGTGTTGTTAGAATCAGTATTCAGAAGCATTCAAAGTAAGATACAGATACGGAAAATGCTCAGGATTTTATACCATATCAACAACAAAGTGTTTTAGAAGGGATACAGGTCTGACTATCTGTTCATTAGCCTTATCTCCCTGTGAAATAGAAAATAAAAGCTGCTGTTGAGGGCAAATATGGGCCTGAATGGACCAATCATCAGATTCAGCTCTCCAAGACAGTGCCCACACTGCCACTGCTTCCCTGCCACCAGTGGCCTTTCTTAAAAAACAGTTTTTAAGGCACAGTAACCTTGCCACCGTTCATATCTTCACACATACCTTACACATGAGACTAATTTCTCATACTGATATTTTGGATTTTGGACATGCAGGCAGCAGATCTGTAATCATCTGTCATCTGAAGCATGAGTGTAATGGGGTGATACCATGGTTTTCCTAACGTGAATCACAATCACAGGTCTGTTTCTTAAACAACAAGAGACCATTAGGTAACGTAGTGTTATTTGATTTATTACACAGGTTGACACCATCAGTAGGAGCCTGTTTTGCAGTCCAGTTGCCTTTTTTGATTCAGACAACTGTTTCACATGTTCACAGAAGAGTTTAGCATATTTGGATACCGGCTTGTGTTAGTTACAAGCACATTTGGACAGTTTCCTTTTCTTTGATGTGTGTATGGCCTGAGGCTATCCTGAAAGTAATAATCTTGCTTAACAAAATATATTTCAAATTGAAAGAGGGAAAACCCAGGTTAAATATATGGAAGAAATTCTTTACTGTGGGGGTGGTGAGATGCTGGAACAAGCTGCCCAAAGAAGCTGTGGATGCCTCATCCCTGGCAATGTTCAAGGGGATGGGGATTAAGCAACCTGGTCTAGTAGGAGGTGTCCCTGCCCACATCAGGGATATTGGAACGGGATGATTTTTAAGGTTCCTTTCAACCAAAACCGTTCTATGATTCTATGACATCCATATTTGAAGATTGTTTGTGAAGAGAAATTTAATAGAGCCTTGAATGTTATATGTGAAAGAAACTTAAATGACCATAAGAATAGACACTTGCCTGTGAAATTGGAAACTTAGGTTCAGTTCCCTGCTTTAAGTGATATAAGATTTCTTAACTTAAACTCAGAGTTATGCTAATCTGTACATCTAATCCTCAAGAAGTTGGCCTCCAAGCATGGATTCCCTGAAATTTTTAGACTAACTCCAAGACAAATAGCCAGCCTCTCAGTGATGGGCTTCTACCAGTACCTTATTTTGATGCCAATAGAACTGTAAAGGTGGGACCTCTGGGAGAAGCAAATTCAGAGAGCACAACTATGGTGTCTGGAAGAAGAGACATTGCAGGTTGCCTGCCACAGCCCTGTTGCCACAGTACCTCCCTCAGAATGTGTGTTGGTGCACCCAGGGTGAGAATGAATCAGCACTGCGGCACCAACAATGTACTGCTTCCCTTGTTAGGAACACCTGTTGATAATTTAACAGCCTGAAGAACAGCTGAAAAACAAGTCTCAGTGCTGGCAGCCAGCACATCTATTCAGCAGTAAATCTTTCCTCTTCAGCGGTTATTCAAGGCTCTTGCTCCTACACTCTTGTTTACAATGGCTTAGCTCTGTTGGTACTTGAGTGTGGAGAGAACACAAGAAAAGAAGAAAAGTAGGCTGTGCATTATCACCTAAGGCAAGAGAAGGCTGCCTGCCTCCATGGCACACCAAAACTAGGATTAATCACACATATGTATTTAAAAAAAACAAAACTAAAACCAAACAAACCTAACAACAATTTCTAGAAAATCTGTTTTCATTAAAAAAAAAAAACCCAAATTATCCCTAATAGATACCTTACATGGAGGACAGAAGTGAGAGGCAAAACCAGATACTTTCCATTAGAAGGAAAAAGAGAGAGCAGATCTAATCTTCTAGTCCCTGAGGAGAGAGAAGTGGACATGACTCTTTTACTGGGGGCTGGATGGAAAGCGTTGAAAGGTTTCACTTCAATTCAAAGGTGGAGAACATGCATGAAATAATCTTCAGTTCCTTAATGCTGTGGACATGTTTACCAGTTTATCAGTTTTCTATCTTACCACTGACAGATAAACAGGGTCACCTGAACAACCCAACCTAGTTGTAGCCCTTTACCAAGATCTTTGCAGCTGTGTCCAAGAGTAACAAAAATGCAGTCCAAGTATGATACCTATTTTGAGGTTGCTGTTGTGGCTCTAACCATGTTAAGTTAAATCTAACTAGATTTAATCTCTGACAATTCTAGACAAATACCCAGCTGTAACATTTCACTAGAGCATATTTTTGTGATGTAAAGGAGGGAAATTTATTGTACAGATAGCAGTGTCATGGAGGGAGAGAACACTGACACAAATAGTCAGCAATAATGGGTGTATATCATGGCAATATTTGCTTGAGGTTCCCTATGTCAAGAGGGAATCATTGCTCCTTTTTTGGAAGCCAACCTATTTCAAAGGACATAGCCACAAATTTCATCATGGGAATTACAGTCAGCATTAAGAAGGTCTGAACAGTCTCTGATATATAGCTGAGTTTAGAAACAGAGCACTAAAATAATATCCTGCCTAAATGGCTTTTTGACAATGCTAGAAAATGTTGTCTATTTATGCAGTGAAATTAAAAATAAACAAAATTATTCATAAAGGAATACTTGCAACACTTTTCAAAGCTTTATAAAAGTCACAGCTCCATCTCTTACATATAAATCTCGATGATATGAATAAAAATGCTAAGAAAGTACTTCAGGGAAAGTTTCGCTCCAACTGTTGTGATACCTTCAGATATATTCCCCTTTAATTTCTCTTCTTGTTAGAAATTATTTCATCCTATATCCAAATTATGGGCTCTTGGAGTGTAGAGTGGTGAATTTCCTCATTCCCACACGCTTTTGGATTCTCTCTCTAATTTAACTGTTTGTTCTAATGAAGAACAAGGACAAATTCCATAGAATCATGGAATGGAAGGGACTTGGGTTGGAAGGCGCCTTAAAGACCATCTAGTTCCAACAGCCCTGCCATGGGCAGGGACACCTTTCAGCAGTCCAGGTTGCTCACGGACTTGAACACTTCCAGGAATGGGACATCCACAATTTATCTGGGCAATCTGTTTCTGTGCCTGGAAAAGAATTTCTTCCCAACATCTAGTTTAAACCTACTTGCTTTCAGTTTAAAGCTATTTCCATTTGTCCTGTCACTGCATGCCCTCAGAGTCACTCTGCATCTTTCTTGTAGGCTCCCTTCAGGTGCTGGAAGGCCATAATTAGATCACCCAGAAGTCATCTCTTTTCCATCCTGAACAATCCCAGTTCTTCTTAGCCTTTCCTCATGGGAGAGGTGTTCCATCCCTCTGGTCATCTTGGTGGTCTCCTCTGGACTCACTCCAACAGGTCCCTGTCCTTCCTGTGCTGGGACCCCAGAGCTGATGCAGCCCTGCAGGTGGGGTCTCACCTGAGCAGAGCAGAGCAGAGCAGAGCAGAGCAGAGCAGAGCAGAGCAGAGGGGCAGAATCCCCTCCCTTGCCCTGCTGACCACTCTGGATGTGTTTATCTTTCTGGGCTGTGAGTGTCCATGGCTGAGTCATGTCCAGCCTCTCATTCACTAGCACCCCAAGTCCTTCTGGGCAGGGCTGCTCTCCATCTGTTCATCCCCCAGCCTGTGTTGAAACCAGGGGTTGCCCTGACCCAGCTGCAGCATGTTGCACTGGAAAGCCCCAACACTGCCACAAAAATGTAGTTCTTATTGTGTGGCAAACTTTTTTTGTAAAACAAATTCAGCTTAAAATCAAGTCCAAGAAGGTATGATAGCACACACGCTGGTTAAAGACATTTACAAATGCACTTACAAGGCCATAGTTTTCAAGTAATATTTTATAAAGTTTTGGATTGCAGATCTCTGAATATTTATTCTATGGAAGAAAGAACACACAGCTCTCACTATAATGGAGAAATAGAGTGTTTAAGGAAAAAAAATAAAGTTAATCAAGACACTCAGCTATGCAAGAGCTATAGAAAAGGTGGAGTAAGGAAGGAGCTGTTTCTTCTTCCGCATCCAGGTAGAGGTTGCAAGAGGTCTGCTTGGATGAGATGCAGATACCATTATGATCAGTGATGGGTTTAAAAACTTAAACCCATTACTTAATAAGATCACTGAAGATTAAAAAAAAATAAAAGAGAGAGAGGGAGGGATAAAGGGAGACAGTGAAAAATTTAAGTATTAAAACATAAAGACTCCCTGATTGACATCTATTATTACATTTTGAAGCCAATGCCAGAGCAGTATGTCTACTCATCTGTAGCAAGGTCTGAACATTCAACTTGGTAACAGTTGGAGATTTTATTTGGAATGTTTTACTGTGTCACTAACTGGGTTTTATTTAATAAGCTTTTTCTCAAATGGCTAATCTTAGAAGAGGAAGTGTGATTTTTTTAACCTTTTAACTTATGTTTTGTCATCTAATATTCTAATTGGATGTGTTTGATTGAATCATGCAGACCTGAATTAGGAATGGTTTAGTCATCTTGAATATGCTGTGGTAGTCCAGGAAGAGGATAAAACATAAAAAGTTCCATTTTAACATACTTATTAATATTTTAGAAGGAAAATATTCTAAAAGTACATTGAAAACTGGTGTCCATCCACAAGTTCATCATAGTAGATAATGATAAATCTTATTCCTGCTTTTTCTCCCAACAGAGTCATTTTTTTTAGAAATGTATGAAATGAACTGTGACCCATTTGAATAAAATGGAGATGCGCCAGTTTTAATAAGTGGATTTTGTTCCCTTCTTTCATTTCCATGAAGACCATGAAAAATTGGATCAAAATAATTGGCTGCCTCTTTTAGCTGGATTTCTATGCATGGAAAGGATAAATAGCACTTATGCTGGGTACTAGCACAAGGCCTGAAGCTACAAAATGAGCTCTTATATATTTCCATTGGAGGCCAAAACCAATTTAAACATCAATGACCTCAATGGATTTTTGGATCAGACTACTTGGAAAGAAAGCATAGAATTAGTTTGGGCTATCTCTGTCCAAGTTAGAGTGAGCATGTTTTTCACCACTCTTAAGTGGCAGCAAAGGGAGAATTAGGAAGGCAAACAAGAGCTTTTTCAAAGATCCCAACAGTTTTATAAAAATACCTCATATGTTTGAAGACACTCTTCATATAAATCCACATATAAAATACTGACAAGTAAGTTTACTTCACAAAAGTAAATAACACTATTTAATAATAAGAGTTTAAAAATACTTTGGAAGATTCTTAATGCAATTTGTGTTCCTTTAGGATAGGACTCATGTTGTCTAAGTTTTATCATCTGAAAATTGGTGTTTTGCCTCAGCTAGACAGTCTTTGGGCACTTGTTCAAGGAATTTTGAAAATTACAGAGGTATTCAGCCTGCTGAGGCATGGTGGGCTGATTTGTCCACAGATCATAAAACGAACAGGAGAAAGGGATAGTTTGGATAAGATGGCTAACATTTTAGAAAAAATCATGCTTAGTAAAAAAAACCCAGTTCTCCATACAGAGAGAAAGTCCTGCTTGAAGGTGCCAACAGTTACAACTGAACTCCTGTCTTACGGTTGTGCCATTATAGATGAAATGGAATAATTGCATAATAATACAGGAACTTATAAAAGTTCTTGGAAATATTTTTTCAGTCTGTTCTTGTTACAGGAAACTCTGTTATCTCAAGCCATTTCAAGACTTTTAGTAATGTATAATTTATGGATTGCCTTGGGTCATGAGGATACACACCTTAAAAATAACTAGTGAGAGACAGAATTGAAGCTTCCAAGCACAGGGGAAAGAGTTTCCTTCTGATCTCATTATATAATGGCCTGTCTCAATTTTGAGACTATTCTTATTTCTAGACACAGAGACAAAAGTCTTTATTGGGAACGTGAAAAAATCTGACCACGTGGAGAGTCCTGCCAAGAATAAACTTCTCTTTCCATCCATACCAGGATACGAGGAAGGAAACTAACCTCCAACAATGGGTGGCTGTTTGCAAGAAATATGAATCTCTTTGACCCTCACAATCTGTTCTTGAAGAGAACAAGTGCTCACAGCACTATTCTAAATACAGGGAGAAGTAATTTATGGAGAGCAGCAGAAAGTCAAAGATTTGTGCTCAGTGGAACAGATCACATGATTGTGATTTTTCGATGTGACTTGTATGAGTAGCTGTTGATGGGAGAGAGAAATTATATCACTAAACTTAGCAGAGTTGATATTACTCACCCCCTATTTCACTTATTATTATTATTTCTTCAAAATATTTTGTAGTGTTTCCAACAGAAGATTTTCAGCCAAGACAATAGAGTATCAGTCATAGTGACAAAGAGAACAAGTTCTAATTAGTCTCTCTCAAGTCAAAATTAATAACATCAAAGTTATCATTTCTTAAATAATTTCAATATAACTTCATGGATGATTTAATGATGATTGTATTCTAGCAAATGTTATGATGCATGATGCTTCTATTTGAGTTTTGATATGGTTTATACCATATCCTCTGCAAACTTCTGTCTGGGAAAATGGGATTGATAGTGTGAATCCTGAAATATTAACAGATTGTAAAAAAAAAAAAAAAAGAGTAAATGAGCTTTAGACAAAAAAAAAAAAAAAAAAGACCAAAAATACACTGAAACTAGACAGTTCATTATGAGCCCCAGTCCCTGGAAAAAGCAGAGTGAGGATGTATAACTAGTGAAAATACAATACAGTGAAATGGTCTGGTGAAAGATGTCCCTGCCACAGCAGTGGGGTTGGAACTAAATTATATTTAAGGCCCCTTCCAACCTAAGCCATTCTATGAATCTATGAATATACGATGATTCTATGATAGTTCTATGATGATTCTATGCTATTTCTATGATGATTCTATGATTCTATACTTCTATGGTATGATACCTTCTTCTACATGTAAGTTATTATCATCTGACCTAGAAAAGAGAGCAAATAATACTCTGAAAGAGAAAGAACAGGTAAAAATGGGAACATTCAGGCTGATGCTACCATCAGTTTTTCTGGCATTATAAACAGAAATTTCTCTAGTAAATTGAAATTAACCCTATGACTTCACATTCAGTAGGGTCTCTTGTAGAGTATTTGCAAGCCAGAAGTTTTCCACGCTGTGAGGCTTCCTGTCTTTAGTGGCAGTGGTGCATTATAGCCAGATTAGACTACATTTGCCACTATGTTTGTCTAAGCAACCTCAGAAATGCTTTGAAACTAATGGGCAAAGACAGCTGTCTCAAAGGGTTCTGCAAAACCACAATCCAGGTATGACACTAGGATGGCTTGTTTGCACAGAAAAGTTGGCAGTTGTAGCTACTGTGAGTGAGGAGAAAACAAATCCGATTCTATTTTAGTTATGCTGGTATAATGTCCACATCAGAGAGTTCTATTTTACAGAAAAAGTCACTCTGCTCAGCAGTAACAACACTTTAGCTCACTGGAGTAAAAACAGGCCAACACCTGTTTTGCTCAAATTAGAGGGTGAAGGGCTTTCCTTCCCATTTTTGTTATGTTTCTCTTTTTGAAAAAAGAAACAAACCAAAAATGGTTCTGCAAATTTCACCAGGAGGAATAAAAGAAGGGGAGAAAACCTGATTTTGTCTGGGTGCTTGCCCTTGTACCCACACACTAAATAAAGGAATACTGAGGACAGACAGTTCTAAATCACGAGAAAAGCATCAAATGTAAAATAAAATCTTCTGACTGAATTGGAATATTGTCACTTCCCATGCCCTTTCTGCAACACTTTGAAATGAAAATGTTTCATTCACTTGTTCTGGGGTTTTGTTGGAGTTTTTTGTTTTGATTTGGGTTTTTTTGGGTGGTGAACAAAGGTGACAGGAATCTGGATGGAACATTTGTCCCTTGATGGCCCCAGGCCAGTGGGGGTGATGGGGCAACCACAGATAGAGAGAAGAGAGGAAGTTGTGTCCTGAGTTTAATGTGCCACTACATGTTAGTAGCATCCATGGTTGCACAGAGGATGTACAGTCATTGACAAGAGAGAAGAGAGAGAAATGCATGCAAGGCCATTTAAGCTGACTGGTCCATGCTGGCTAATTACCCAACAGGCCAGCATTCCAATGGAACATGGCTTACAAAGAAGCTGTGCAGTGAATGCATTTGCTGTGGTACTGAAATTAGGGCCACTCATTTGATAAGAGGGTCTGTTAAGGACTGTATGTTTCCCTGATGACAGTTCAGTTCTGTGGGAAGCTAGAAAAGCACAAAACTGCTGCTAAGAGTAGCTCTGACAGGAATAGGTAAGTGTGGGTAGAAGCAATCATGATTCATGATTAACTTATGGGAGCTAATCAAAAATCCTGTGGGCAATCCCTGGACCCCTACTGTCTTCAAAGCCTCTCACAGCAGTCTCTCAGCATGAAGAAGGGTATTACATAAAGATGGAGAATGATTTTTAAGGGACCTGAATGAGAATTTGATGGAATGGGCTCCTGTGCAATCCTGTGGTTGGCAATATCATCACCTTTCACATGACATATGCCTGTGATGTTGGCTTGTTTGGTGAGTCTGCTTGAGCAGGTTAGGATAGCCTTTCAGACACAAAACCAGATCTAAATAACAAATCAGAATGATTAGGACTCATTAGAAAAATCTTGCCTTGGCATGCCTAAGAGCAGAGAGATGCTGGATGTCCTGTACTTCTCCTTCCACTTCCTTCCTCCCCTGCTGCAGTCAGATGCATGTGAAAAGTAGATATGGTCAGACAGAGAGGCTCCATGTGGGTCACAGAGGGAGATGCTCTTGGACTGGGCAATATTAAGGTGATACAGCAGGAAACAGGAACAGCAGCTTTAATTTAATCATAATCCATAAATTTTCCTTTGAAACATGAGAATCTGATAATACTCACTGCTTGCTGAGCTTCCCAGTTTGGCCACAGAGAACACAAGGTTTATGTGAATCACTGTCAGAGGGCAAGTTTAAATTGTGATAAGTAGCCTATATGTAAAAGCAGTATTTCTGCATCAAGTAATAAGGCTGTGTTTCCTGGGAAAGGAGTGGTTGTAATCCATCCCTTGTCACACAGTATTATGAACAATAAATGTAATTTTAAACCCATTAAAATGCTGCCAAATACATTAAACAAAAATATACAGAGGATTTATTCACCAGAAGATTTACAGATTTCCTGAGTAGTACATCATTATCGGAACTGTCAATTTGAAAATAAAAATTGTCAAGCCATCACTGAAACACCGTAAAAGATATGACAGAAATAGACAATAACTACTAAGATTTTTAAAAATAAAACCCTCAGAAAACCCACTCCACACACAATTATCACCTCTGAGGACTACCAAGGAAACAGTAAAGTACTGAAGGATACCAAAGAAAAGTTTGGTATCCAGCACAGTTAGCATCAGCACTTTCCAATTATGAAGTGTCCTGTTGAAAGCAGATTGCTGTGCGTTTAATGATGGGATCCAGAGGAGCTAACATCCAAAACAGATAAAATCCCAGATAAAAGATGATCATTTGTTGTCATGTTGCTGTGGTTTGGATTTGGACCCCTCACTGGGCTCCTGACTGGTCAGCTTCACACTTGTTAGCCTCCTTGGTTAAGCTGAGACAAAGACAAGAAGTAGTTTTGTCACAGTCTGCAGGTAATTATTAAATAGGAGACTTCTGACATACAGTTTTTGGTAAGCCTTTCCTACTTACAAGCTTACCTGACTGATGTGTTCATATTCCAGGAAGCCAGTCCCATGCCTTGCTTTGATTTGAGAATACTAGAGTGCCATCTTTCCCTTCCACATCCTTTATGACCACTCTGCCCGATTATTTTCTTGTCGACACAAGATTATATTGCAATATTGACCCACAAGTAAAGTCTAGGGCTATCACACCCTGATGGTCTTGTAATTTAAACACACCTTTTCCACCTCCCATATCTTGCAGGTTCTCCAGATTTATAAATTGACCCCCAAAGGATATCTGATAGTTAAAAACAGGCACAGAGCCCACAGAAGTGATTCTATACATGATTGATCTGAAATCCATCTATAACATCTATACTGTGCTCTCCTATTTCCCTGGTGCTGTTTCTTCATCATGCCTGTCCACTCTCTGAAGATAGAAGGAGCCTAGGATCATTCACTTTGACATAGCTCCTTTGCACCATGTGAGCTCTCTTTTCCAAGAAGCCCACCTCCCATCTTGTTCACTAGCTGAGTTAGACTCATTTGCAACAAAAGTATGCCTCACTTTCCTTCCCAGAAGCTGGTCCCTTATCACAGCTTTGCCATTTTATTTTTAAGGTGCTACACCAAGAAGCACCTGTTTACAAAGAAATTCTTGTGCTGGTCCCTTGCAGGGAAGGTCTGTGCTGTTACCATCTCACTACTTCACAGGGCTTCTGCTTGGATGAAAGTCATTTACTCCATTAATCTTCATGTTAATTACATGTCCACTCTTGATAAGATTTCACTGACCGCAGATGTAAAAGATAACAGAGAAAGTAGCCAGTGTTACATTCAAAATGAGTTTGCAGTTTCACACTTGGAAGCATAAAGAGATCTGAATAGGTGGCTTATTAACAGATCAGGAGGAGTCTTAATGAACTCCTATGGCTGAGAGATGAAGCAAGACTATCTCAGATTAAAGGGAACACTTTATACAGGAAGAAAACTTAACCCTTTAAATGACTTAGCAGGGACCATGATTCTGTGCCCTTTGAAATCTTCATTGATAAATTTGCAAATAAAATACCTCTGTTGGGTCCTCTTCTCAAACTTGTACTCGAAAGTAGGAGGGATTATTATCAGAATATCTCCTAGCTTTAAAACAGTACCTTTACTTTAGGGAGGGATATGGTGGTAGTTTCACTGCAAAAGATATTTCAGATATCAAAAAGATAGTTTTTGCATATCATGGTACATCTTGAAGATCAACAGTAAAATAGAGGCACTCATAGAGAGTTTTTCTACTAAATGACTGACCAGAGTGAAAGAGAGTGAAGAGACTGGTTTTTACCCAGTATTTCTTCAAGATGGATTTGAATGTGAGGGTCTTCATTCTGGAATCTGATGAAGGCAACATTGAATGGAGTGTCTCCACGGAATCCCTGTGTTCGGCATCTGGAGTTTTGAAGTCAGTGACTAAACCTGCATTGGCTTAAATAAAACCTAGTGAAAAGTTGGAGAGGTTGTGACATAAAATTGAATGGAATTACTGCAGTGTATCAAGTTCATTGTGGTTTAGATTAACGCATTAGTTTAATACATTTTAGATAGCATTTGCTGGTGGCAAAGGACACTGCTCCAGTCAGTTCCAGTAGCTCTGCTGATGTCATTAAGCTGTGGTAATTCATTTGTCTATCATCATGCTAAGCTTTTCCCGGCTGCTGGTGTACCCTGGGTTATGATCAGTTTTGTATTATTAGATGACAAAAACTGACCTTCTGTTTGGTTGCACCTTTATTCAGCTTTGTAAAATGTGATTTGGTCACTTAATACCATGCCTTGTTAATACTATCCTTAAACTGTGGTATTCTATAGACTGATTTGAGCTGATGACCTGAATGTCCTTAGCTTTGATTGTTTTATTCTGATTTATTCTTACTTGATTTGTACCCCAGACATATTCCTTTGTATTTCACACTGTTACACTTACAATATTATTATTTATTAACCCTATTTTACAGATGGTGAAGAAGTGAAATTGAAGAAACAATAATGAGTGAGACTTTGAAGAACCCTGCAAACTCACTCCTGCTTTAAAAAACAAAACTGCAGTAGGTATGGTAACAAAATCAGACTCTCTCAAGCACTAACACCACTTGTTTACATTATTACTCCCTTTTGCAAAGGAAAATCCCAAAAGCTGAAGGAATTTTTGCAGTACAAACATAATTTGGCTTGATTTGCACGTTGTTGCCCTTTTGAAATCCTGGCAACAAAGAGATAGGGGTCCTGCTTTGGCTGTGGACATCTGGTCACCCTCAAATGGAGCCAGTAATGCTAATTAATTCTAGCAGTACACAATGCCTTGTTCTGTACTGTCATAATTCACTGAAGGCAGTGAAAGCTATGCCCCTCTCTGTGAGGTTGCAAGCAAGCACGTGATTGGAATATTATTCCGTCTGTATTTCACGTTCTTCATTAGCCCTCATTTACTGCAAAAGAAAGTTCAATTGCTCATACTTGGGAAAAACAGCAGGTTAATTTAACTTGCTGAATAGACTTTTTACCACTAGGAAAGCTTAATATTTTCTGAAAACACCACCAGTTTTGTTTATTGCATATTAACTGCAAAATAGTTTAAATAAACAACTACCTTATCTTCACTTATCTTCCAAAATCTCACAACTAAACAAAAATCTAAGCCAGTACCTTTCAGTTCCAGTAAGGTTTAGCTGTTTAATAGCCTTAAATGCCTTTGAAAATACCCTGTTCAATGGAAGAAATGTTGTAATATGAGGGGTTGGAAATACTTCACATCTGCAGAAAAATATAGTAATTTAAGAGTCCCAATTGCTTTACTTTAAGAATATGGGGGCTAAGTGACATTTTCAGTACAAGTACCAATTATCTATGTTTTCAGCTTCTTCCATCACTGGATTTATCTCCATTCCAGATTGTTGCATAACATGCTTTTAAGAGAAAATGCCACCCAGTGGAACCCAAAGCTAGATGGCAAGGCATGGCTTAGTGAAAATATTATTTCAGTGACCAGAATGATATACTAGATTTGGTGGGGTGGGGGTGATGACAACAGGGAGGACTCAATAAATGCATCTACAGAATTCATTCATATGCACACCAGATCATATCTTTAAAGCAAATTTACTAGCTTTCTATACTTTTCCTGTTGGATATCACCAGGTATTGTGATGGCAGCAGTAAGGGAAGGTTGAGTAATAACTCAACAGTAATTTCCCTAGTGCCTGTAAATAACAAACATTGTTAGCAAATGAGTGATGGAGGTCAATGGGCCATAGAGTCATTAATGACACGCTGCAGGTTATCTCAGGGCACAGTGCTCTAATGACATTCTCAGCCTTCCCTGCAGCAAATAACCTCTGCAACCCGAGATAAGCAGTTGCATTGTGCGATACAGTACAATATCAAATGACCCCAGCAAGAAAATTTCTCTTCTGATTGACATTTAATGTGCAAGTATCCGTCAAAATCTATCATGGGAAGAGATCTGTCCTACTTAAATCTGGTTTTGCTAACTGAGAAGCTATTAAAGGGCAGAACCCAAAAGTCCTCAGATCTGTGGCTTATGGATAGAAGGGTAATAGTTGGAGAAGAATGCCTAGCAGGAAGCCTCTTGCCTTGCTTTCCCAGCTGTAGCTCGGTCTTTGCAAAGGCATAGTCCAGTGAGTAAAAGTATGAACAGTATGGTTTGTTTTGTACTGGAGGTCATAGTTGTCTTGTTTTAGGGCAAATTTGGGAGAAAACTTCTAAAGGGGTTCTTCTAGAAAGTAGTCTAAGTGGCCCTTCTTTCAAATGGTTCAAGAAAAGATTTTCTTGGAGAAAAGCAGAAAAAAACCTGTTTATTTAACAAGCAAAGCATTCACCAGCACAAAAAAAGTGAACAATATTAAACAATAAAACCTCTCTCTGGTCTGAAGAGATGACTGATTCAGAGAGCTTTTTTCATGGGCTGTAGCTTGGTTCACTCAGTCCATTATCAGTCCCTCTGGCGCTGGAAATGCTGTGGTCCAGGCTAGGCTTTAGTGGGCCACAGGTGCAAGTTCCCAGTGCTCTTCTGGGCTTTTAGTTTAGAGCAGTTTCAAACAGTTCTAAGAAAAATAAAAACTACAGTCTAAAGAACTCCTTTGCTTCAGCTAGCTAAAAACTAACTAAAAGTAGAGGAGAGCTCTCTCCCTGTCTGTGCTGCAGAGAACACAGTCCAGGAGAAGGATGTGGGGGAGCAAGTGCAGTTTCTGTTGACAAGCTCTGTGCTTCTCCTCTCCCCCCTTTTGCTCTTAGAACCAGTGTTAAAGGTGCAAAACTTATTTCTGGGCTAAACAGATGAATGGGAATACAAGCATTATAAAGTCACCCCGGGACAATAGCAAAAGGTCATAGCAGACCAAGTAATCTACGTCTTTGAATTTATGAGAAATGCTGGGTCACTTGTCAATGGGAGGTTTAGGCATATGATGGTAATTGAAGTTATCTTGATTTGGCATCAACGTGTCACATAAGTATAGAAGGGTAAAGAAACTTCAGAGTTACCCCAGAGCTTAAAAGAGCCCAAAACTAGTGAAATGCTGATTTTTTTTCAACCTGACTATATCATCAATAGCACCATACTGTGTACATAGCCATCACTTAGCTTAAACCAGCAGACCAAATTCAGCATTTTCTCTTTGTTAACCCTTCTGTGCCAGTACAGAGAAGTGGCTGTTCAGACCTTCAGTTACTGAGAATGGTATAAGGTAAAACTAGAGATGTAAGACCATGTTAAACAAAGGCATGCATGACATTTTGTCAAAGAAAGGATAGGGCGTCACAGACTTGCAGTTTCTCAGAAGAGACATTATAGGTGAAACAGAAAACATTCACCTGAGTTTTTCCATGACAAGGAGTTTAAATGCAGACAGTATAGCTCTTATTTAATTGATTTAAAGTTCAATAATTATTCCATAAAACAATGTTTCTTAAACATTAAAAAGTTTGCAATTTAAAAGCAAAAAGATGCAATAGAAAAAGTGTCTGACACCACAAGGCAATGAGGAGTAGAGGCTGGAGAGCCGCTGTGAGACTTCCCTTTCTCTTGTGAAAGCTACAGCAAGGTCATTAGCTTGAGGGAGTCACTCAAGTAGGGAGTCACTTACTTCATCTGGCTTGTTACTCTGTTATGACTTACTAGCGTGTCAGATTTTAATCTGGTGATCACTTTAATGTATGATTGCAGTGGTATGAGTTCCTATCTATTATCTCTGCCTCACCACCCAAAAGTATTATGTATATATAGCAAGGACACTTAATAAGCTGAAGTAGTTGTTATTACCCTAAATTTACTACCTCTTAAGACAAGACTAGAATTGTAAACTTGAATACAATTGTGTCAAAGTCTTAAAATGAAGAAGCAGTATTCTGATGATGAAATACAGTCTTTGTTCAGAAGATAAAGGTACTATGAAATTTCCTGAGCTCAGATTACTGGAAGAGCCAAACAGTGAGCATTTTCTACAGTAGTACCCTCTATTACCGTCACATTGATGAATAATTATGGGAGAAATAATAAACAAAGTTGTAACACAGGTCATCTATTTTTGATAAATATTACGTTAGAACATTGCTGGTAACACCCATGTGCAATTTGCCTGACTTTCTGGGAGGAGCAATTGGGAAAGGAATGTGCACACACAACATTTTAAACTCAGAGAGCTGGTGAGACAAATATAAAGAGGACAAAACTTGAAGTGAAATTCAGCATAAACTATGGAGCAGATTTGTGCATTTTTCAGGCTTCTAAATGGGCAGGACTTCCAAAGGGATCAATGGCCCTCTCATTTAGAATAAATGAACCACTTCCCTTTGGGTCAGATTACGTGCTTCCTTTCTTGAAGGTCTCACTTGATTCATTTGATCTCAAGCCTTTAAACATTTCCTGAATACACCAAGTAAAACTTAGCTCTTTTTTTTGTTTTTAATGGCACCATAAATTGACAGACCAGCCCAACCTGGGTGCTGTTGTGCATTTGTAAGACTTAGGCTTCCTCAGTCCCCTTCACTGACACCAATCAACATGTACAAAAGCTATCAGAGGACAGCAAATAGATATGGACTGACAGCATGATCACCCAAGTCTTGTTTTCACAGGCTGACAGGCTACAGAGTTGAAGTCAGGTGTCTGAAAGCTAGAAAGTTGTATAACCTCTTTACAGGGCAAAAGAACTGTAGTTCTCAAACATAACTGTAGTTCTCATACATAACTAGCTTCATCTACTCTGTTTCTTAGCTATTCTGAAGTTTTAGAATGCAGCACACAGGGGCAATCAATTCACCAGTGAAAATCAGAGGTCTCCAAGCCACAAAGCATCTTTCCAGGGTCCATTTTTTAAATGTACAACTGATTTGGGACATCATGAAGGTCCTGGGGTCTTGGGTCTTGCAGGATTAATCCAATTACTTGAAAAACAGCTGGGAGCAGATGAGAATGTGACTTCTAAAATAAAACCTGCATCATGTTTGTGGTTATGCACTGTCTATCTCTCACAAGTGAGATTTCATCCTACTAAAACTAATGAGAGCCAGCAAAGACTCAGCATCAACAAAACATTAATATACTGCAAGCATGTTGCCAGCACATAAAATAAGGGCTTAAGGCTGCATAGTCTGCAAGCATTAAACTGCTTGGCATGGGAAGTGGAGCTTCCATGTCCGAATACAGGCAGGGAAGACGCTTAGAGACACCCGTCAAAACACTTAGACTCAGGAGCAGCATGCTGCAGCAAGATTCTTTTCACACTGTGATGCACACAGACACCACCAAGCTCCCCTTCACCTCTCCCCTCACAGACCTTTACTCTGACCTGTTTTTCTGTGCAGATAACATAAATCTGTCAGAGGCTTCCAGAACCATGCCAGACCTCTGCAGAGCAGGACTGTGCCCCTGACAGTGCTGCTCATTTAATACCCCTGAGGAGTCAGGGGGGCCTGATCTACATCCAGGGTACATCACCGCAGAGCAGAGTGCAAGTGGATGTTTCTTACTTTAAGAACCGATGCACAGCCCTAATTGTGTGGAACAGTCTTAGTTTTAATGAAGTCCAAATCCTGGACTTCACCCAACTATCTAGTCACAGGAATGAAAGGCAAAGAAAAGCTTGACAGGAGGCAGAGGCTTGACAAAACCCACAAGTTTGTCATTATGATGTTGCCTTCCTACAAAGCTGAGGTTTATCATATCTACAGACCCTTAGTTTATTTCACTATATTACCTTCAAGTACCTGTTTCTAAGTGCTAGAAGTTCCCTCTTTCCTCCCTCCCCCATTTCTCGTTAGCTAAGGATGGGGCACCAAGTGCAAGACTTGCTTCAGAAAGACAGATTCACACTGTGTACTCTGGGGTTTGGCACTTTCCAGGACACAAAGTGAAATCCATTGAAACAGCCACAGCTTAGGAAGAACAGACACAAGAGGGTTTTGTCACTGTGAATGGAAAGGAGGACAACCCAGTGTCAATGACACATGTATGAGACAGTAAACAGCATAGTGCCAACTGTAGATGTTTCTTCTAGTTTGGATGGGATTGGCTACAATAATTTGCTGTCCTGCCCTGGAACTTACCCCCACCCCTTTTTTTTTTTTTTTTTTTTTTTTTTTTTTTTTTTTTTTTTTTTTTTTTTTTTTTTTTTTTTTTTTAATTTGAAGCTTTCTTAGCTGCAGGGCTTAATTAACTGGGATGTTATTTGGGGCAGGGGGGAAGAGGGAGATGAAGAAGGAGTATGAGGAATTGTCTTAAAAGGGAGTAATTCCCTTTAAAATCTGTCTTACTTTACAGCAATCACTCACATAATTATGTACGATACATTCTGGTGTAACTCAACCTTTGGTCTGCTCTACACAGGGGAAATTAACCAGCAGAGCTGTTCTGTAATAACTTCTATTATTGCTATTTTGGTATAATTTAACTATTCTGGAATAATTCCCCAGTGCAGACATTCAGCTCCAGAATAAAAGCAATTTTACTCCAGAATAATTACTCTGCTTCCAGGAGGGAATAATCATTCTAGAATAAAGTCACTTTTATTTCAGAATCAAATATGCAGGGAGTTCCTTGGGCATAGCTCCCTAACAAAGTTATTGTGGTGCCAGTTAATTTTCTCATGTATGCAGAAATGTTAGTAGCCTTCAGCAATGATGTGTCTTGTTACATTTATCTCTGTTTATATGCTAATCTCCATAAAATTAAGCACTAAGATCTGGAGGAGAATGTATTAAGCTATGTGAATTTTCTTTTTTACTTTGTCTCACACACAGAGAGTTCAATATTTTGAATTAAACACGCATCTCATCTGAAGAAAAGAAAGAATGTTTGAATACTTTCCTCTGCATAAATTGTATGATATGTCAGTGCAATCTGAAGTTTATTTCCAACAGTTTGCAAAAATAGTCAAACAAAAAACAAGTATACATGCACACACAAAACTATTTTGAATTTCAGAACTGACTTGGTAAACATGTAAAATGACTGCAAAGGCAACTTTAAAGCAATTAAATGGCATAGATCCTTCTGAAAGCTTTGCTGTGGCACATGGAGGATGGGGGAGGGGGTGATTTGAGACACCCAGCATGGCTTCACCAAGGGCAAGCCCTGGCTGACCAACCCCGTGGCCTTCTGTGATGGAGTGACTCCATCAGTGGGCAAGGGAAAAATTATGGATGTCATCCCTCTAGACTTCTGTAAGGCTTTTGATACTGCCCTGCATGACATCCTTCTCTCTAAATTGTAGATATATGGTTTTGATGGGTGGGCTCTATGATGGACAAGGAATTGGATAGATGTTTGCATCTGGAGAGCAGTCAACACCAGCAGTGTCCAGAGGGACATCAGTAATGAATGCTGTCCTTCAGGGGTCTGTATAGGTATCTGTACTGTTTAATATCTTAATATCTGTTTAACAACTGAATAACTGATTCTAGTTCAGACTACAAAGGGTCAGCAGAAGTTTGGAGACACTACCTGATTAGGCAGAGACTTCCTCTGAACCATTTTGATGTCAAAAGAAATGTTCTCATTGCATCTCAGTCATATCCTAACTCTCGGACAAGATGCAAATTAATAAGCATTTCATGAGAATTTTTCAGTTTCAGTTATGGGAAACTGCACATAAAAGCAAACAAGCAAACAACAATTTTATTTAACCTTTAACAATTTTTGGTCTATAAATTCAAAGATTAAATACAAAAAATTAGAAAAACTATAGGACATGTCGTATGTATAAACAATGCTGTGTTGTTTCAATTCAGATCAGAAAGTGAAGTTGGTAAACTGGTATTTATTTGAGGTTAGGAATGTTCTTTCACAGTTATTCTGCTGTCTGTGAAAATCATCTATTTTGAGTAGGATCCTGACAGTTTCTGAGCTTCTTCTGTCAGGCATTCAGCACCTGTCAGAAGCAAACTCTTAGGTACTTCTTTTTGATACACAAATTTAAATATACTCTATGTTAAGGGCGTTGACAGATAGACAGACTGGTATATATTTTGAAGAAAAAGCAAATTGTTCTTCCACAGTGTAGTTGTAGGCTGCTTTCATGGTCATTAAAGCCTATTTTAACTTTATCCAATAATTTTCCCCCCTTTTTAATTGGAAAATCTTAGACTGAAAATTGTACCAATCATGCTAAAAATGAATAAGGACACTTCTGATAAGTCTGAGAAAGGAGAGGTAGGATTATTCTGGATTTATGGTAATAACTTTTGCCTGAATTTTAGCCATCTGTTACTTCACATTTTAACTTTAGTTATTTCACATTTTCAGTATCATCACCTTGGGATGAAGTGGCTGTATTCAGAATGCAGAGTTTATATTTAAATTAATTAAGGAGTTTAATTGGATTAGTTTGGGGTCTTTTGAGGGAGTTGATTTTGGGTGTAAAATGTCCAGCTGCATGTATGATGCCCACCTTGTTTTTAAGTTTGTCAAGACACAGAGTTCACTACTGTCACGTGACAATCTAAGTTGATTTGAAACACAATCAACTCCTGGTCTCAACATCTAATCAAAGGCCTGTCTTCTGCAGATCTGTCATTCTGTAATTAATTCAAAGTCCATCTCACAATGTCCCACCTGGAAAACGTGAGATATTGAGTTGATAAAAAAATCAACACTTAACAACACAAGGAGATTTCCTCTGGATAATCAGCAGAGTTACAGGAGTATGGAAGAATGTATGCATGTGCATATTTAAAACTATTTACTTTCTAATGTATTTCATTCTGAGCTGTTTTCATTTGACAGATGGAGAGAATTTTGCAAACAGTGTTTGAACCAGCAGTATGAAGTGGTGCTTTCTGGCTATACGCTGTGGTGAGAGTAGACCTACAAAATTATCTTTATGACATTACTGTGCTCTCTCAGAAATAGCTTTCGGAATGTTAAAAATGGAAAGCTAAGTTTCCAAATTAAAAAAAAAAACAAAAAAAAAAAAAAAAAAAAAAACAAAAAACAAACCCAACCAAAAACAACTAATAAAGCAATATGGTGGGCCACTCCCTTGTCAAATTATATTTTCTGTTTTTCACAATGAAGCCCGACACTGGCACACTTTTTCTGTTTTTAGTTCCATCATTCAAAACTGAAAAGTAATTTCTTTTGGCTTTTGATTGTTTTCATTTTGCCTGGGAATTTTGCATGCCCATTTCAAGTGAGAATAGGGATTTTTTTCCCAGATTTAAGAGACAACTTGAAAAAATATCATTCTTGCTGCAATAATTTTACTTTAAAGCTGAAGTAGCATTCATTACCTTTCATAAATCATTATTTTTACAAAGCTTGATATTAGTTTGCTATACCAGAGCAAAAAGGTAGCAAATGTGCATCTACTGAGTATGAGCTCTTCACAAAGAAAAAATATAAATTTTAGGGCAAAATTACTGAATAATCTAAGGCCTGATAAGGGATTTAGGGCTCTTTTTAGACATATGGTTGGTAACAGCCCACTCTGAACAGTGATTCTGCCATCTGCAAACACAGTCCTGCACTCAGACCTGCTAAAAAGCACAACAATTTCACAATCCTTCTCTTTCAGTAACTTGCCTGGGATATTCCTGTGCATTTCCAAAGAGAATATAATTGCTGCATTTACAATGCACACTGATAGTGATCCTAGAGTTCATTGAAGTTGTAGAGCAGACACACATATTCTTCCAATGTTTTCTGGCTAGAAATATCTTCTTGTGTTTTGTACTTTCAAGTTCAGTGCTTTGTGAAATATCTGATTTGCTGTGTGAGAGCAGTACCTTCACAGGGAATCCCAAAAGTCAGATTTATGGATTATAATGCAGTTACCATTTGACTGGCATTTCTGCATGACTATAGTCAAACCAGACCTCTGCTGATCTGGCAAGTTGATGGGATGTCAGCAATGCCAGCCCATGTGCCTACATTTCTCCTTCCAAATGGCCAAAAATTGCAGATGGAAATAAAACCTAGCAATGTCATTTAGAAATATCTGAAAGTTCCATTTCCAAAATTCACGATTTTGTATTATTTAACAACTCTTCTTCTAAGTCGCCATCATTCTTGAAAGCTTTGAGTCAAGTCATGAAAATATATATGGTAAAGTGAGAAAAAAACCAAACAGATGTAACTGGAGGAAATAAAAAGGGAGAAAAGCTAGTCCAGAGACCAGAAAGATAAATCCAGCTCCATTCAGACCATGTAAGAGTGCTCCTTTTCATCTTTATCACATTCAGATCTCAAGCTTAACCCACTCAGTTGTAGGTCATAGTCATATGTTCATAGTGCCTATGAATACCCAGAGTCGAAGTGTGGGGCTAGAAGTACTTAGGCAGCAAATAACTGTCTGATTTCTTCCTAGGTTTCCCCTAAACTCCTCAAGGAATATGAGGTATACTGCTGGCTGATATGGCAGAGCTTATCCAAATGCTCTCTCTAATAAAGGCAGCACCACCCTTGCTTCAGTCTACATCTGCCTCTGGCAGCTACTGGAAGCATTAAGGCACAAAAGGTGCTTAAAAGTGGTTGATGGGGGAATACTAAACTTTCTACAAATCATAATTTCTTCAATCTCACCTCCAAAGTCCAGCTGGATATGTTACAGGTTGAAGAATGGAAGAGACTGGTCTGATTTGGACTCTGCTCACTGTGGATATTTTTCCCTTATACTTTGGAAAGGATTTACAAGAAGGAAATTTAGCAGCTGGCTGGAGCTGCATTATCACAGCAGTGGGAAATTCGGTGGGTATCATCAGATTTCTGTGAACTAACGTCAGGCTTCCTGAGCTGCTGCTTTATTTGTGCCCTGTGGGAATGCAGCCAATATTGTCATGGTATTGCTGAGGCAAATCACAGAACAAAACCTGCTGATGGTTTCCTGTTTCTTACTCCCTATATGCCACCCTGTCGCTAGTGATTTCATGAAAGAGATACCACAGCCCATCCAGATGCACTGGACTCCTGATTTGTACTTCATTACATGGCACCCTCTTAACCCAAATTACCTATCTTGCCCTACTATGCATGCATTATTTCGGTAAAAAAAAAGAAAAAAGAAAAAAGAAAAGAAAAAAGAAAAAAGAAAAAAGAAAAAAGAAAAGAAAAAAAAGAAAAAAGAAAAAAGAAAAAAGAAAAAAGAAAAAAGAAAAAAGAAAAAAGAAAAAAGAAAAAAGAAAAAAGAAAAAAGAAAAAAGAAAAAAGAAAAACAAAACAAAAAAAAAAAAAAAGAAGAAAAAAGATGCTCCACTTTCAAAGGCACTCTGCATGTCTGCATTTTCAGGCAGTTTGCCTCTTAAAAATTTCCACTTATCAGCACTAAGCACACCTAAAAAATTGGGACCATATTGGGGAGAATATTAATTTTAGACATTCTGGTCCTGTATAGTTAAAACTCAGATGTCCCAGACGGTGGAAAAAACACCCTCAAATTTTCCATTTCTCTATCTAGTAAAAAGATTTTACTTTTGCAGACTGCCACACATACAATGCACCTGCCTTTGCTTCACATCCTGACTACCCTGGTGAAATTAAAATGCATATTTCCTTTCCTCTTGACGCCTCTCCCCCATGACAATTTGTCGTACTAGTTGAAGAAGCAGCCTGTGCAATAGAGAGTGACATAGAATAATGTGTCATGTCAAATATATTAAGCATTTTAAGGCATCACAGACCTGGAGGATTTCAGATAAAAAGAAACAATTGTTTGAATCCTAAAAAAATGTTATAAAAAACCACAGGGAATATGATATTTATACCTGAGCTTTCATAGTGCCTGTGATTTCTGTTTAAGGTAGAGGTATGTGCACAATTGTGGCTGTAATGTTAAGATTGTAATTGCCATCAGCTTTTTAATAGCATTGTTTTGAAATGCCAGACTTAATGTTGTATGCTTTGGGGTTTTTTTCACATTTTTTTTCCTATGGATATTGATGATGGCAGCAGGGCTGAGCCAAAAGCTATCAGTAACTTCTGGTAATCACCTTTACCAAGTGACAGTGAAGTAGGATGTTTTTTGCTTTTGCTTTGTGGGCTCCCTTATTGTGTTGTGATGCTGTGTGGTTGCTGAACACAATAAGTGCTGGGGGCTGCTGTACAATGGGGCTCAGGAAAGCTGAACCACCTAGAGGTTTTTAATCCAAATTCATGTAGAAGTATGAAGGTCAAAGGCCTTGTGGTGTGCCAGTAAGTTACATGGATCGGCCAGAAAACTCCCACAATATCTTCCTCTTTCTTTTTGCCAGGAAATTTATTCCCAGAATCCACTAACAACAGCACCAGTTTTAATTAAAGTAACTAGGAGACAAAGCCACATTCTTACCCTTTACATTTCTTTTTGGTTGGTTTTTATATTAGTGAATCTGCTGCTATGATGAAGACTCATTTTTATTGTGTAATGAAACCCTAAAGCTTGCCACAAAGACACTGCCAAATCACGAGAAAGAGAACCACCAGGGAGAAGGAGGTGAGGAGAAGCTCCAGTGCAGCTGTAGAAATCCACTGGTTGTTTGAGTATGAAAATTAATTGATGTTTGAGAGAAAAGAGGATTTGTTAAATTTAGCATTATTAAGGCACTTCCACTGGATTTGTTTAACAGCCTAGTTGAGGCAAGAAAGAACAATTCTGTTTATCAGATGTGGGTCCCAAAATTTCCTGCATGACCAGAAAGAATACCAGCTTTGAGAGATAAGTTCTGTACATGAAACCAAAGCCTTTAAAAAAGTCCAGGGACTTCACCTTTACACAAGACATGTTACTATAAAGATGGAGAGTTTGCAGCACTCATAATTTAACATTAGTTGCCCAAGGACTTCTGAGGAGTCATACAGAAAATATTACTAGGTGTTGTTGACTGAAGCTTAGAAGAAAAAAAGTGGTGGCAGTCTGCAGAAAAGAGATAGGTCAGTCCCAGCATGTTAGAAACAAGGCTTGGTGCTCAGTAGACCAGATTACCAGATCACAAATCACACAGTGAAAGCAAAGCTGAGAGGGCATGGGAAGCCTTAAAAATTCAGCCAATACTGAACTAGAGTAAAGAGCATGAGAGATTTTTATTTTTTTTGCTTCCTGCACTGATCACAAAGAAAAGTAGCATCCAATCTTGAGACAGAGCTGAAAACACATCTTAAAAAAAGCAAAATGTATTGCTTCTGTAGAATATGGAGGAGGGTGCAAATATGCCTGAAATCAGGCTTCATAGAGATAAAATGTACTCTAGAAGAATAGGAATCCACATTAAATAAAAATCAGACTAAACTAATTGTAAATCTGAAAATAATAAAGATATGGCAATTTTCCAGTTTATATGCAAATTCCATAGGGAAAAAGTCCTAAAATAAATATTTTCAGCATGAACAAAATTTTGGAATCAGGAGAAAAGGGAGAATAAAGAACACAAGAAGATTATGTACATATAACTGTGCTGAGGAGACTACAGGACCCATGACCCTATATTGTCAGATGGGTGTAGGTTGTGTATGGATCCTGCAAGGTTTTTCCAGCAGCTGGAGTGACACCTGAGTGTGAATACAGGTGCTTCTCCTGGAGATTTGCCTTCTTTGTAGAAGCAGCACTCAGAAGAAGAGAAAGACTTCAGGAAGAAAGAAATGCCTTCAGCTTCTTCCATTACCGTGCACAATGGAGATGGAGAACAAGGGTGTGTTTCCTCTAGCCCAGTCTCTGCTTGCCCGAAAATAAGTTGTCCAGGCTGAAACCAAATGGATTCATTCACAGTCAGTCCTAAGGAAATGCATAAATTAATCTCTGAAGAGAGGCACCTACAAATTTCCTTGACAACAAAGGGAACCTAGAGGACATCTCAGGTTGTGTATATAATATGAAGATGAGCAACATAATCTGGGATCAATCCCATGAAGAGTTTTGAAGGTTCAAATCTCATGTAGGGAGCCAAAGTATCAAAAAGCATTGGCAGATGTTGCTGACCAGATGTACCCAAAAGTGATTATTGCATGAAAAATATTTATGTACTAGCTTTCACTACAAGGGGTAAGTGTAAAATAATTCCCCCATTAAAGGCTTAAAAGATTTTGATTTGAGCTAGTAGCTGTTAAAGCTCCAACTTATTTTATGTACTCTAGAATAAGTGAAACAACACATGAATCTCCTTAGTTATCATCCACAATGAACAAGCCCAGCAAATTCAGTGTTAAACGTGAGAAAGCTCAAACACACCAAGACTTGGCAGTGTATCCTCTTGGCACAAATGAAATTTTAACTTGTTGCTTTGGAATAACATGCAATACCACTGTCATTTCAACAAGAGCGCTTGAATACCTTTGGCCCAGATTAAACCAAATCACATTGGCAAAGACACCATGGTTTATTTCCCTGTCTTCCACTGGCATCAGCAAAGTGAAATTATCTTGCATGGCTGCTCTAATTATGCATGCCCACACCATGAAACTTCCCTGTCTTTTAAGTAGTCTAGTTTAATTCATTGGAACACATAAACTAATAATTTACTTGTAATGCCTTGAAAAATTCACCCTGTGCCCAGAGAATAAGTCTTGTCAGCTTGCAGAGGTTTCACTGTGGTTTTACAACCCCAGCCCTTTGTCAAGAACAAAACTCAACTGCACGATGCCATGAGCAAGAGTCTCCAAAGTGTAGAGCAAGTTCAAACCTCCAGAAGTATTCTCAAGGGACAGCTGTCCAAAAGGAGAAACATCAGTGTGAACTTTGCCACTAAGCTGAGAAACTATGAGACATTGTAAACAAAATTTTGGAATTTTCAAAAATTCTCAACCACAGATTGCTTTGTCAATAAACATCATGGCTCTACCCAGGAAATGACTGCTGTTTTCTACTCCTGCCTGGGAAGGGGCCCTCTCATACTTTTCTTCTACTTCCTGGAGGAGTGGCCTGTCTACACTGGATTTTAGACTGTTCAGGAGTAAACAATAATCTCCCCAATAGTTTTGGAAGAGGGAAGATCAGTACTGCTTGGACAGAAGATAATTCATAATTTAGGGTCCATGCATATGGCCAGGTTTTTGCCCAAAATGAAATGATCTTGCTGAAACAGAAATAAGCATTATGCATTGTTTAAATGAGAGCTCAATATCTGAAGATAAAGTCTTTGCTGCAACAAGTCTGGGGAATTGTTCAGATAGAAGAAATGGCTGCTGAGTGATGTTTCAGGATATGACACCCAGGGACAGATGAAACTTCTCATATGAAGTGCTAAAGAGATGGGCTGTGCAGTAGCGGAGAGTAGCAGAGACAGGCTATTTAGTATGCCTGTCACTGCTACAGGACTCAAAATGTTTTCCCTTTGGGAAATAAACCAAAACTAAACCAAACCAAAACAAGCAAACAAAAAGGTATAAGTTTCTGGACATGTCACACAGACAAGCAAGTGTACATGGGTTATTCTTGTACTCTGAAGTTTTGCACTGAATGCTTGATAGGAATACTTTAGGAAAATCAGTAGTGCAAATATAAACCTTACAACAATTTCCAGATGACTGAAGCTATCATTCATCGTTTCACAGAAAGCCTATCATGTATTCCTTGTGTTATTCCAATAGATGTAAAATCAGCATTGTGCTAGGTATTACTTTAGAGATTATTCAAAGGCAATTGTCCAAAGTTATCTGGGAGATTGTCATAAATTGCACTCTTAAAGAAAAGGGAAAAGCTTGCTCTTTGTGTCATAATATAAGAAGTAGCCTGGAAATTACATCCTTATAATGTGATCACAAGCTCCAAATACATGGCAGTGTATCCACGAAGTTTTGGAACCTACTTCTTTTACTGTGGAAGTACATAGAGATTTATGTAGCATCCTTGCTTGAACTGAGTATAACATGAAATATCTCTGGTTTGCTAGAGCAACTGATAAACAATACCAAGCTTCCATTTGTATATCAGGATTTTCAGTCTTTTATGCTCATGTGTGGAAAATTATTGCTGCATAAGGATTTAACCAGACAACATTTTCAAGCAAAAGCAGGCATACATTCTCGCCAGAGATCAAGTTTTGTCAGAAACACACTCACAGCTTATTTTACTATCCTTTCTAAACTTTCTGCAAGTCAGATGAATTGCCAGGCAGGTTTCTGTTGTTCTTTTTTAAAAAAGCTGCTCTTCAAAAGCCCTCTTTTTGCTTTGTAGTTTCAGCGGAGATAAAACAACTGTGCACATCTGTGCTTTTCTAGTTACTGTATTTATTTGTTTTGTTCTTGCATTTCTTCCTTATTCTTTGCATATCTGCCTGAATTGTGATATAAATTGCTGTGCTCAAACAAGACCTTCCTGTCTCCTTGTCTTTATCTGTTTATTCTTTTCATATGACCTTGGCATACTTTCTTCTCTGTTGTCATTCCTAAATATTGTTTTCTCTTTCAGGTTCAACTTTTTTGACTTCTTTGCTCCCATCATCACTTTCATGATTCTTATTTTAAAGCCCATCATAAAAATCTTTGTTTTCTGTTTTATGTCTCTGTCTTCCCTTTCCTTCTAGTAAAAACACTGACTGTTTTCTTGGGAAGCTATTAGGTGTCATTTATTTTCCCTTTGTTTCCCCTACACTATAGCTTTAGATAACAGAGGATATATAACAAAATATACATGGTTTTGAAACAACTACATACAATTTAATTAAAATTACAACACAAAAATGCAGAAAAATATATTCTAGTGGACTACAAGACAAAGGGCAGATGCTGTTCGCTTGTTTTGGTACTGGACCTTACTGAGATCTAACTTGTAGGTCTAGCCTTATAGAGAGGAGGCTTTGCAGCATTCAGCTCTTAGAACTTAGCATTTTAGAGGTCCTGCTGACAGCCTTTCCTCTATCTACTCTGGTTTTCACCCTCTGGTTTCTGAGGTGTAGTTATCGCTCAGCCTTTCAATTTACACTGAACAGGATAATTAAAGGATTTCTGATATCAACAAAGCACAGTCACAATAAATAACAGGCATTGTCCATTTGGTCAGAAGACACCAGAAGTTTTTGAATTCATTCCTCCCACTGGCAATCGCCTTATCATAATGCACGGTCAGCCCCCGAACATATCTTTATCAGAAAGTTAAGTTCTAAGAGGACGACATTTCTTTTGTTAATAGTCATCATGACTGGATAAATAGAACAGATTATTTCAGGTGGGTATTAAGCATTTGCAAGGGTGTCTTATGATTGTTTTCTACCATGATATTTTTGGATACCCATCATCAGAAATGGTGACAAATAGATTGGAAGGAAAAGGCATATTACGTGAGTTGGGATTTGCTTTGTTTTTGTTTTTTTTAATTGCTATTTTCAACAACTAGATGAATTTAAATTGGACTTAGAGCTCAAACTGTCACTTGCCCTCCATTAAGACCCTATTCTCCAAGTGGGTCCACTGGAGTGGATAAAAAATGCAATTGAAGAACACAACCCAAAGTCTAAAGCTTAGCATCATGTAAAACATTCTAAGTG
Organism: Anomalospiza imberbis; assembly: GCF_031753505.1. Lineage (NCBI taxonomy): Eukaryota > Metazoa > Chordata > Aves > Passeriformes > Viduidae > Anomalospiza > Anomalospiza imberbis. Next base: position 28,846,614 of record NC_089684.1, on the reverse strand, counting down.
TCACTGCTTGAAGAGTAAACATTAAACAAGATTTGTAAAAGAGCACTAATTCATTAATATTTTCTGTAATCTAACTGAATACTTTCTACTAATCAACAGATTAAACATTACACTTTACAAACTGCTCCACTTCCTGAATGAATCACTACATGAAATCATGCAAGATAGTGCACTTCATAAGCTTTTAAACTTTCATGATATTATGCAGTAATTTTTTAATGTAAAAAAAAGAGAACATCTTTACTTAGAAAGCCCGCGCCCATTCCCCAGCTGCTGTACATCACTCAGCATTAGCTATCCAGGACAATTGCCCGAATCATTACAAGAGAAGGTCACATCTGTTTTCAGTTTCTTTCATCTGGTCAAAAGAATCTTACAGGCTTTGCTGCATAAAGTGAAAAATAAACCCCAAAACATACCCAAAAAAAAATCCTTTAATGTAGAGCAACACCTTTCTGAAAAGTAGACAGCCTGATGGGTATGCAGCTCTGTTGGGCAATAAAAGTTTAATATTCATCTGCATCTTCTGCACTCTGTGGCATCCTGTACACACTTCACTGGCATCTGATTCTCTCATGTTTTGGGGGCTACCTGGTATACTTCCTCATGTAAATCTTTGGGGAACTCACACAGATGAGTACTGATTTCATGACCAGGTTTAGTTGTGACAAGATAGGTGCCCTATTCAAACAATTCCATCTTCACTTTCCAAATATTATTATCCCCTTCTGATTTAGTCCTCTCCAGAATCCTGCATTTCTTACTTTTTTTTTTTTTTTCCATGGTGATTGGTATTTCCTGGCAGAGAAATTTAATTTGCTGTATTGTCTATTGCCTTGAAGGCCTTCTTTAGGAGTAAAAGCTTATTCTGCATACACTGAAAGATTCATTTACCTCAGTTGAGCTGTACTGCTTTGTGCCAGCTGAAGATCTGACCTACCTTTAAGAAGTGTATGTTTACAGGAGGCACTCTTTTAACAAAAAAATAATAAAATTGTTTGTTTCGTATCTGTATACTGATAAGTTCTTTCATTTCTGCAACTGACACCTAAACATCTGAATTCAACACCCAGAGATAACATAGGCAGTGATACTAAAAGACTTTATGTACTCCAAGTAGTCCCCTGACATAAATCTTTGAAGGCTCAGAGCCCTAACAAATACAACTGATGTACATGTATTGGTTCATAAATTCTGTTTATTACATCTTTGGCTGCCCTCTATTTGTTTTCCATACTATCCTCTGAATGCTGAAAAAGATGTTCCCCTACAGCTTGTGCCTACTCTGGTCCATTTTTTGCTGTAACAAACTAAAATACCAGAACAAGTTTGGTAGCAGCAATTTTTTGAGTTTTGTCTTTGCAGTGACAACAAACACATCCTTATGAATAGTCAAGTAAGCAGACATAAATAATTAACAGATTCTCTTATTATTTTTAGAACATGCTAATTCTGGCTGGATCCTGGTGTATAGAACAAAGGAATGCTTTGTTAAATCCCCTGTTGCATTACAGAAATGTTACAGAAATGTTACAGAAATGTTGCATTTTTTTTTCTTCTTGCTCAGCTTTCAGATTCTTATTCCCTCTTGAAAAGCAAGACAACAAAGTCAACCTACCACAGCAGAATTTTAACCAGTGGTTAATTAGCCATTCAGCTTCAATTTAAAACTAAATTGCTTTCCAAAATACTTTTGTATATTTCCTGAATTTCCTGAAAGAATTTTTCCTTTAAAAGAAAGGAGAGTTATTTAATTGAGCATCACAGGTTTTGATTTCCAGGTTCTTGTAATTTTTTTTTTTTTTTGGATATGGTCTTACTTACAGTGGTAACTGGCAAGCAATCCTGTCTCAATAAATCAAAAAGTACAGCTGGGTGCCAAAAGAAAATGAATCTTGCAATGAGTCTCTTCTATTGAAACCACATGATTTTAACTGATATTGACAAGCAGTACATTATATCTTGGTTGATAAAATTTAGTTAATATTGAATCACACACCCAAAAAATGAAAAATGAAAATCATTTTAGAGATCCCAATGCTTTGGAGGTGACAATTTTTCTACCTTCACACATTCTAACAATTACCCCAAGGGATGCATTTGAAGGTAGTGTGAGCAAGACACACGATATTTAATAATGCTGGACTCTAATTCTGGCCGGCTGTCGTGAAGTTCTTTTGAAACCCCTGCGTATCTTTCATTCACGGGTGCTTTATACACTTTGGAAAATAAGAGATGGCTGAATATATGACATCATTGCTGCTAAGACCAGGAAACAAAAGAGGCACATTTGCATGAGAAAGGTGGCTTTTCTGCGGCAGTGAAGGGAGGGAGGGTCACAGGTTCATTCCTCTGTTTACGGACTATGGATAGTGCTATAGGCTCACCATGCCTTACACTGCGGGGCTCCCAGTCAGCAGAAACAGCGCTGAGCCCATGGCTGACTACAAAAAGACCATTATCCCCTAATAACAGTTGTGCTGTCTGTGACTTTTGCATGGCACTAGGAGTTCGTTTCATGTTCAATGGCTCTCTGAGAGAAGAACAAACCAGTCTGCCTCTTCTTTGTACGGGTTTGTTCTGTCGGGGCAACGGACCAAGAACAGGGGAAGTTGTTTGGTGACTGCTGTTGTCAGCAAGTCTCCCCCACAGTTACTGACTTCACTTGACCTCTTTATGGTAGCAAACGCCACGCACATGCTGTGCAGAAATTAAGAGACGAGTCTTTGGATCACAAGAGTTCCTCAAAATGCCACAAAGCCCCCAAATTAATTCCAATATATTGTTTCCTGCAGCTCAAGAGGTCCATAGTATACATAAGCCCACATAAAGAGGGGATGTTTTGACAATTAAAACATACCAGAAATCTAGTTTTCTTTGAGAATACTTCTTCTATATACAGAACTCTTGGCTTATACAACAGCTTTGGGGAAAAAAAAAAAAACTCCAAACACTAGGATTTTGCTTTTGGTTTGCAAAAAGAAGTAATTATCTGAGATTACAAAATATGGAAATATTTTTAATACAATACTTTTACAATATTTGGAAATATTTTTACATCACACAGCATGCTCTTCTTAGTTTCAGGGAGAAAGTGGGAAGTGTGCTCTTCCTCATCATGACTTGTGAGACTAGCAGGAAGGGAAGTGCTTTTGGAGATGCTCTGCAGGCTGAGGGAGTATGTCCCCTGATTGTGGAAATAAGCAAAATAAGCCACCCCACTCCCTTTCAGCAACATCAGTGTGATTGATTCAGTGTTGCACAAGGTATATTAAAAGGACTCAGAGAAATTTCTAAGAGGTACATCTAGGCTTTTTCTATAAAGTGAAATAGCTAATAGGAAGGACTATAGATACTCATAAAATTATAGATAAATCCAGTTCTATTTCTTTAAAGAGATATTGAACAGACAGGACCCTTTCAAAGTTCAAATCAGGTAGCTCTAAACCATCAAAAGGCTAATCTCTTCTTCCTGCTTACTCTCACGTGCTGGAAATGTCTATCTCTTATTTGCCAACAAAATGTCACAGGCCTTACCTAACATTTTTAATAGATAGCTGGCCACAGAGCAGCCCAGAAATTGCTGCATCAGTAAAGTACTCTGAAAGAGACACTGTAATCTTAAACCAACAAAGGCTGTGTCTAAATTAAGGGGCACAGTAATATTCTACTCTAGTGTCTCAATGAAATAGCATCAGTGATTCCTCCCTATGCACAAAAATCCCAAATGTGCTACGAAATCCCCTTGCTTTACCACTGCACCTGAGGTGACCCTGCCACAACAAACCAGCTCATGTTATCGTTGCTGGAATCATAAGCAGCAGACAGACTGTTTCACAGAGCAAGATATTTATATACCAAATGTGTTCGACAGGCTGCTCAAAAGAGCAGATGAGCACAGCATTCAAAAACACAGGGTGTGTTTGTGAGATATGCCTGTGTATGTAGCCAACTCAAAGCACTGTTCTCTTGAACTCAGACAGTTTCCAATATCAATTTATCTACTTATTTATTTATTTATTTTGGTGACTATTTGACATTCCTTCTTAAGCTTAAAAAATTAAGCCTCCTGCTTCATCATTCAACTCCCTCCCTGCCATATGGTTGCTCTGATTCATCCCAGCCATCAGCTGGTACAGTGCACAGTTCAGGGATGTTTTAAGTTTTACCATATTTAAGGGCAGGAGGACTTATATGTTGCTCATCTTTTTGATATTCTGGACTTGGATGTGCCAACTAACAACACTCACCACGGTTTGAATTAATGATATTCTTTTTTCTTTCAGACTCCAGTCAATCAAGGAGATGGGAAGGCGAAAAAGTATTTCAATTCCAATTCTCCTATGCCCAAGGCTGTGAAACCTGTAAATGTAATGCAGCATACATTCTCTGTTGCAAATTTAGCCCAATTCCCTCACAGCAAGTGCAGATACATTAAGAAAAAAATAGACCACATTGTGTACAAGTGATTTAAGCTGCAACTGCTGGGCTTTGGTGTTATATTTATTCCCTGAAAGGTTTATCCAAATGTGTTTGAAATGTAGAAAATTGATGACATTAGACAGCATTATACACTGGCCTGCTCTTTAAGTACCAACAAATCATTCAAACAAATAGCTCTACAGAGGGAAACACAGGCAGGAAAAGCATTTTTATTGAGGCACAACACAGGACATTCCCACTATGGAGACTATACCCACAGTTTCTCTATTCCCCAGACACAAGAAGAAACTTCTCTGCCAAGCCTTAAATCTTTAAGCCCAGAACCAGTGTTACCACCAAGGCCATCACCAATATCCTCGAGTAAACAGTAACTAATAGATAGACTCACCTTTGTATTCACAGCTGCTTCAGATAAATGTTGAGCACATCTGCCAGCCACAAAATACACAAAAAATCAAAATACATTTTACCCAATCCATTACAACAACATCAAGTCGACCATATTGGGCTTTTCCTCGGTCATGAAACAAACCACAGAGAAGAAAGAGTAAGATCAGAACCAAGCAAATAAGTGAAACCACTGGGGAAAAAAATGTGTACTTTCAATCTATTTAAAAGCATAGGCCACAGGCAGCTTTATCCAATTTAACAAATTGTTTTCATGTTCAGAAATATTTACAAAGGAAAGAAGTCTAATTTTTGGTGATTAAAATCAGTTTGAATGGTGTGACGAATAAACACTGTGTAACATTTACACAATACTTTTTACATACATTTGAGTGTTTAAAAGATTGGAGTTTGGATTAGATGATCTTCAGAGGTCCCTTCCAACCTTAACTAATCTGTGATCCTGTGACTTGCATGTGTTAAATTGCATCTTATATAATTGTCTCTAAAAGAGTATTCCTTAACCAGGCAAGATTTGAACTAGAAGTAGGTTTGTGTTTTGGCAGTTTTTTAAATTACTGGTATAGCCAAAACAGACAAGCTTTCAAGTATACAGGCTCTTCTTCAAGCTTGAAAGAAAAGCAGAAGTCTTTGGAGTTTCATGGAGGCTGGGAACAACCACTTTGAATTTGTTAATCAGGTAGATAATTTGACAGAAAATGCAGCAGATACCTCAGAAACATCTGCAACAAAACAGATTATAAGATATGTATCTCCTGTGAGAAAAGGAGAGGGGTGATTGATTGTCAATTGAACTTGAGAGAATTAGCAGTCATGGAAACAAGAAGTGCTATGAAATGTGCTATAAAAGCAATATTTTCTCAAATCAATTCCTTATTTCCGATAGTATTATGAGTTTTAGTTCCCAGGTATTTATTCTGAAGCATTTCTCAGGCTTCCCTTCAAGATAAGAGCCGAATAGGAAAAAATTCAAGGAAGGGTTTGTAAGTAATATTCTTTCTCAGACCTTTGAGCGTGTCTGTTTTCCATCAATTATTTGCTCATTCTGGTGCTTGATGATTGGCTGGTTTCACACATGCAATTTCCTTGTGGATGTTCCATGTTCTTGCTAAAGTATATTACACATGAGATATGTGAGCTCCAGGTCTTGTAATGATCCAGTGGAGGACAAGACACTTTGTGGGCAGTGCTTACCTGTGATGTTCATGTGTTATGAATCTGTTTAGATGTGTTTGTCCATCAGAGTGCTGCTGTAGTGTTCAGTAAAGATCCACACTGAGGGCTGGAGGGCTGTTGAAGGAGATTGGGACTCACACTGCATTTGTGGTGGACTTCAGGGAAAGACTCCAAATGATAAAGGTGTCATTTATATAATCTGAGGTACAGCCTAAGTGTAAGCAGGAGCATGATGGAATAGATTAAATTAAAATATCTTTTTCAAGGTGGCTCATTGCAAGACTAAGATACTGCAAAATCCTCTGCATGAGACAGCTGTGCCCTCACTATCAGATATGGAATGTGAAGTTATATGTGAAAATGAAAAGGAGTTGACTGGTTTGGATTTCTGAGGATTACTCTCTGTGTTGTACATACTCAGGGTAGTCTTGGAGGCTTCCATGATGCGTGGTGTTGGTATGTGAACAAGTAGCACATGTCAAAACTAGGCTGGTCCTGGTAAAGTTGGCTTATCTCGTGTGGTTTATGAAGGAAGTCTTCTCTGTCCTGCAGGCAGGAGATGCAGCATCTCCTTCAAGTTCCATCATCCTGTTCAATTAGTCTTTGTGGATGAAGACATTCTAGATCTTTGTCTGTAGGCCTAATCACAATGTAAGGACTGTGTTTTAAGCACTGCTAAGGGTAGTTTTCAGAAAAACACTGCGATACCACATTTTTATGCTGAATATTTAAATGGTCATTGTTACCCTAAAGTAGTTATTCTAGCAGCCCCATATGGGATTTTGGCTAAACTTGTCACCAGACTCCTTCTTTAGACTATGGAGACATTTCCGTGCAGAGGCAGACCATGCCATTTTGTGTAAGGCAGGTGGGATGTACCATTTGAAGATATTCATGGTACTCCCCTAGCTGCCTGTAGTTAATACAAGGACTTGGTTTTTTATCAAACATTCCCTTTCCAGTCAGCTTTTTCACAAAATAAATAAACTGTTGTTCCTTCACAGGGTGAGATTTACAGGTTTCTTTTTCCAAACCATGAAAATGTTTAATGGTGGTATTCCTACAAGCTCCAAGGAATTTCACAAAAGGCAATTCTTCAATAATTACTGATAATAATAATAATAATAAAAAGCTCTCAACTCTCAAAAGTCCATCAGAAGGAGGACTGAGGAAAAAATTGACACAAAAAAAAAATGCAGGAGTAAATTCCTTGAGCTCAGCAGTTCCTATAGTTCCAGAGGAGTGAATGTTTCCAATACAGATCTTGGATGAGTTGGACAATCCATCCACAAATATTTACTAAAGATGTGTGAGCTGGCACTGGTGTTTGGGAGTCAGTTTCTATCCAGATGGTCTTGCTTTAATCACTGGACCAGGACTGTTGAATTTCTCTTAGTTTACAGCAGCTAGAGTCAAAATAGGACAATAAAAGTTCCTGCTCATTTTTACATCCAGACTCTCTATTCCTGTTCTTGCAGCCTTGGCTCAACTATTCCTGTTTCAGCAGCTTCCCAGCCAAGAGCTTCCTCTTCTGATGGTCTCTTGGGACAGAGTGAAAGGAATGGGCAGCTAAGCACAGGATAACACTGTTATCCATGACAGATTATGGCAGTTGTATTCCTACAAAATACTGGCACCACACGCTGTCTAGCTCTGCCGTGTTGTCCTGTCTGTACAATCTGACTGACTGAAGCATTGCCCAGCAGCTCATCTTGGCCATTTCAGGTTTTCTGCAGGTTCAGACAGTACCTAATATGCCTAAAATAATTTTAGGCATATTAGGAAATTTAGGAAATATTTAGGAAATTTTAGACTTTCTGGATAAAATTAAAAAAAAAAAAAACAAACTGACTGTTTTGCATTCAAGGGAAGGTGAGTTGAAGAAAGACATGTAACCTTAGGAACTGCAAGGCTTCTGAAGCACCTACAGTCATCTCAGCAGATCATAATTTTTTTCCAATGACTATTTCTTTAAAAACCTGAGATGCTCTGAAGGTAGCAATGTCAAAGTAACCTCATTCAACCTAATCTGCATCAAATGCTTACTAAATACTGCTAACCACAAACAAATTTTGGCAGTTTGTCTCACTATCAGCGATCGAACTGCTGACATAGCAAGGCACTCCAGTTCATTAATGGTGAATATGATACTAATAAGTACCTCAGGCAATTAAACCAAGCACTGCATTGTATTAGGATATTAGCTGTACTTTGGACAGCCTGTATTTCATGCAGTCCATGCAGCAGTACCAATGATCCCAGATTGAAAATTGGCCATATCTTTGGTGCTTTTTTTTTTTTTTTTTTTTTTTTTTTTTTTTTTTTTTTTTTTTGACTAGAGAATCCTGTCAGGTCTGTGCAAAAATCTGCTGAACACAAGCAAAAAAGGTAGGTGGGTGCTGATAAGAATGGCTTGAAAGCCTGTTAATATAAAATTCAGAAGTTTCTTATTAAAGAATTTAGAAGTATTTTCAAAGCTAGCACCAGCTGACAGTGCTGCTATGCCATAATTGTTTAGGTGCTATGGTAACAGACCATATGAAAAACACTGAGGCAGTTTTACAACACTTTACTTCATTTGACCATTACATTTACTTTAAATTCATATGCACCTACCTGTGGATATTTTAGGTTAAAGCTCGAATGAATTAAAAAAAGCTGAAAAAAAGCTTAGTTAAAACATCCATGTTTCACTCAGTTAATACAGAAATGAAGCATACACTGCCAGTCTGTGCATTATCTTTAAGTCATTCTCATCCCTTTTTCCTCTAACCCAAAAACAACTTTTTTATAGCTTCAAAGAAACCGCACTAGAAGTTTTGATAAGTGAGTGTGAAAGAAGACATGATTCCAAGAGTAGGTCAAAGAGTTCACAGAGACCTAAGAACTGTCCTGTCACTGTTCTACTAGCAAAAAAAAAAAAAAATAAATAAATTGGAAAAGTTAAAAAAAAAACCTAAACAAACTAGAAAACTTCACACATTCTTCCCTAAGTACACGGATAGTAATACTTTTGTGACAAGAAAGGATTGCACATATCTCAGATGTTCTATCTGAGGCAAATTACAAGTCAAATAATTACCTAACATCTCATCTTTAATATCTGAAATTAACCCCATCACCCCTTTAGCTCTGTCTCTGGGGACTAAAGAAAGGCTCTGTTAATTCAGTGTTAACAAAACAAGAGCAACTAGGATAGCTGGTATCTACACTCAAACAGGACTGAATAAACCTATCAGCAATGAGGTTGGGTAGCAGCTACAATTTAAATTAGATAAATGTGAAGTGATATGGAGTGAAAAAGCCTAATTATTTTTCACACACTGCTGGGATCTAAATCACCTAGAGATCTAAATTACCTAGAGAATTTCAGGAACAGATCTAGCACTTATCATTTGCAGGCTGGCGTGCTGCTGAGATTTCAGAACAAGGAAGGGATTGGGCAAAATTATAAAAAATTGCAAGAATTGCTAAAAGAAATATTGGATCAGACTAGGATTTTATGATTTGGTGATACTTCCCCCCCCTTAATACTGTGCATAGGGTAGTCTGTCTCAAATCCAAACTCCTGTGTGCCACAGATGGTAAAGTTTTGCGTGGACAGGGGACAAGAGAGTGGAAGAGAGATTAAATTTTGAGAACAATTAAAACAAACAAGGCTATTTAGTTTAGGAAGGAAGAGTATAAAAATGATCACCCAAAATAATGAATAGTTTAGGGGAAAGAGATCTGGTATTCCAGATCCTCCATAGCCAGTCCCAGCCCCATAACGCAGTTACAAGAGACAAGTTGATTACATTGACAGGCAGAAAATGTGAAATGAACAGAAGGGAAAGTGTTTTAAAGTAGCACATTATCAGTCCATGGAATTCAATGTCACATGAAATTGTTGAGGAAAATAATTTAACAGGATTTTAAGAGGGTTGAGTTATTTACATTGACAAGTAAAGCTTTTGTGCTTATATGAAGTAAAGTCAAGAGTGTAAGGGACTTTAACCCTTCAGACAGTAGGAAGCTGTGGGTAGGGGCTTGCAGAGAGGCGTCAGGTTGCACAAAGCCAAGGGAAATTCTCTTTCCTTGGAACTTCAGAGATGGCAGGAGTGCCTGTCAGAGCAACCTTCACATATATAACATTTGGTGAGGAAGGAGGGCACTCTGGCATTTGTTCAGATTTTGCTTGTGGTCAGGATAACGTGTAAGATCCATGTGAGTTCTTCCTGAAACACCACCCTCCAGCAATATTTAATACACAGGCACCAAAATGCACTGGACATGGGGCACTTGCTTGCAAAAGCTGGACAGCAGCTCACTGTAGTGCAGTCCCTCCCTGCTCTTTCCTCAAGCAATGATCATGCGTGCTCAGCTAAAGCCCTACGACAGCGCTCTACTACACACTATGAAGACTAGACACCTAGATTGTCTTCTTTTCCAATGTTTTGCAGCATTTTCAGACCAGAAAACAATGAGAAAAGATAATGCAAGTACTGGTATGGTGTCTCACATTCCCTTAATCCAAATGGAGCTACAATGAACAGATGTGCAACATGTTATTACACAAATCATATGATATTTATTTGAATGGGACATTTTAATAAGGAAACAACATTGTTGCTGCTAGAAGGTATTGACTTATTGAATTGCAATGTTTGGGTATTTTTTAAACCAGTTGAAACTAAGTACATTACCAAGCTTAGAAATCCTACCAGGCAGTGTGGATTGCACCATTAGCTGCCTAAACACCTTAGCACTGCGTTGTTTTGGTTTTCAAGAGTTATTTAAATGTCTAATTCCCAGTGAAACTGTTAGGATCAAAGGTGCCAGGTTCCCTGTAGTGCAAGGATAATATTGTTAAGCCCAACAGGCATACTCACAGCATACAGCCTCTTCCATATCTGATGCATCTCAAATTAATGTTTGGATTTCTCATATTGCTGTGAACTTAGGTGTGGATTTAACTCCCAGTGAAATCAGCAAGGCCTAAACTCAGACCTCAGGTTAAACACATGTGAATGGATTCTGAATGAGATGAGAGGATTGAGTTATGATGTTATGACAATGCACAGGGATAATGACCTAGGCAGTACCAACCAGCAGCTTTGTAGGTTTTCATTTGCATTTCCAAATTGTTTTATGCATTGTCAAAATGTCCCTTTTAAGAGCTCTGGAGAAGCATATTTCCCTGGTTTTTCAAGAGATTGCTTTCATCAGTTCCTGCAGAGTTTCTCTAACTAAATCAGTGCCTCATTTTAATACATTTGACACAATAATGCTCTGCAGCTGCACACAGAAGGCACGGATAAACAGAGCAGTAAATTAACAGGCCTCTGAAAACTTCCTAGCTAAAATTCTTGTCAGATTTTCTCAGTTACCAAAAAAAAAAAAAAAAGGCAAAAAAAACCTCCAAAACCCTAATAAAACATCCATCAGTGATTTATCATGCATTTAAAATTCAGATGCAAACAGGTCTTGTATTTTATGCATTCTGACTTTCTGAAAGGCATTTCATTGATATTTAACTCTTTGATATACATTTAAAGGGAAAGTTAACAAGACTTGGAACATTTCTGAATGACAGGGAAACAGCCCTCATATAATGCTTGTCTTTGTACCTAGTTGCTGACTCCTCAGAAAAAGAACTGTGGCATGTTAAACAATTAGAAACCACCTTCAGGTAAGATATGAGCCTGTGCCAAGGTTGAGGTTCCAACTAAAGTAATATCTTTACATTTAAATGTCTTCTATTATATCACTTGGAAGATTATACTTCTGACCTGAACCCATCCACTGCCTTTGGGATGCTGTTAAATATTTCCCAAGCTACTTCCCAGTAAGGTCTGACTTCCAAGTCAGAAGGGTGACAAGTGCTGTGGCAAATCTGTATTACCATAATAACCTAATTTTTCTTTAATTTTTTAAGAAATTTTGTGAGAAAATTTTTCCTATTTAAAATAGATTTTAAGTTAAATGGAAACTTACACTAATTATATTTTTAATTAAAGCACATCAAGTTTATGGCAAAAGACTGATATATATCAGTTGCAATTGGCTATGAAAACAAAATAAATTGCTTTTGGTTGAGACTTTTGCAGAGGAAAAACATTACTTCCTAGCTATTTCTAAATTTGCTCCTGATCTAATTAGGAAAGTACAAAAGAAATAAAAGCCAAGAGAATATAAAGTTTAGCCATTGATTATGCACATGTGGTTGCCTGACTGGAAGGAGGAATAACCTGGGAAATGTCAGGTTCCTTTATGCACAAATTTGCCAAATATCACAAGGGGTGTAACACACAAGCCTGTGTAAGAAACTTTGCCACTCTTGCAGAAAGCTGCAGCACTTTAATGCAATGTGCTAAATGAATTTTATGCCCAGAAGATTCAGTTAACTTCTGAGCAATGTACTCTCAGCAATATTTAAAACTCACTCTGAAAGTCTGCAGCTGGCAGCTATTTTCCACTCACCAAATGTATTTCCTTTTTCCACATTTTAGGTAAGCTTTTGCTTGCCTCTCTACTCTGGTAGGTCACAGCATATGAATCTCTCTCCTTGCATTTCCTGAATTTTTCCTCCTGCTTCTCCTCCAGTTTTAGACAAACACCTGCAGCTATCCACTGGCAACCTTCCTCCCTTTCCTCTGGTGGATAACTCTTGCTTTGACAGCCTTTTATTCCCAGGTACTGCTTGAGTTCAGGAGCCTATGCAGTGCACTGTAATAAGGCAATGTCTCTGACATAATATGGAGGAATCATGTTTTTACAGTCAGTGCTACTGTGGTTCTTGCTCCTATAAGCGTCTGGTTTCATTCCTGTCTATGTTGGTCATTTGTCTTCTGCTATAAAATAAAAGTTTATCAGGGCATAATGATAACATTTCTCTACCCTTCCATGCATATAAAATCTCAATTTTCTTCCACTGTTCAGAGAGGAAAATGTGCACCCTATGAGGTTTGGGGATGAATGCTTACCAGTCCCTAAAATCCATAACTACCTGTCCTACCTATTCTGGCAGGGTCACTTTGTGCCTTTATTCTGCAAAAGTAGGTAAACAGTGATTTGGGATCTGCCAGATAAGAGTTCAAAAAGTGATACCCTCGTTTCTTTGTGTGAATATTGAATTTCTCATGAGATAATAGTGAAGAATGGAGCTTCATCTTAATGTTCCTTCTCAAAGGCTCAGCTGAAGACACTGTCCAGTAACCCAGCAACTGATGCATGTCAGAGATGCCAGCACATTTCTGCCAAGCAGAATGCCCTGATGCAGTCACCTGTTAATCGGGATATCCAAGCACTCCATGTACAGCCTGAGCATATTTATACTCTTTAGGTTGAAAGATGTTAGGTGAGTGTGCAAGATTTGTGATGACAGTAGCATTATGCCTCTAAAATTCCTGCTTAATTTTCCATTTTCCAAGGAAATGGATTCATGCAAATAAATGGGTTGTAAGGCTGGGATTTTCAGAAGCACTTAGCATTGGCCTGTATCAGCTATCTGAATTCCAAAGGGAGTCTGCTCCTGACATCAGTGCCAGCAGACTTATGACAGTGATGAGCACTTTGAAAGACCTCCCCCCCACCATACACACACACATTTATTCAAATTTATTGTGCAAAGTTAAACTGAGGGTGCATGTAGCAGAAGCACTCAACACCCACAGTTGGGACTAGCTTCTTTACAGAATATAGTCCTTGTCTACAGAAATCAGTTGTCTTAAATAATAATTGTTCATGCTACTGGAGTACCTAGATGCCTTTCTGACACAACATCCTACAGATTCTGCCTGAGCCATGATTAAAGATAAGATATAACTCCTGGCTTCAGTGGCTCAGAATTGGACCCAGAAAAAAGACAGTGCGTGACTCCAAAACAGAAAAAGCCTGGCTGGAAACAAATCTGTCAAACTCAACACCTGCTGGCTGCTGTTCACTGAGCCAAACTGAAACAGAGCTCTGGTGCAACTACATGAGGAAATGAATAAAGATGTAAGCATGTGGCAGTGTATCCATATAAATCTTTGGTCACCGTTTTTGTGTGCAGAGGTACAGAATGATTGCATGTCTTTGTTACAGGAATACAAGGAAACAACTCTGCACTCATCACAAGCCATTAAAAATAAGAGTCTGCATATTCCCAAGATATCATTGACCACTTGTATTAGAATGCTTTTATTTCTTGATTAATTTTTCTTTTTATTTTAGCAAAGAAAATTTTCTTCATTAAAGATTACATACAGACCATGCAGTATTTGAACTTCTTAAAGAAACTACTCTGGCTCCTTAGAAACTCATTCACTGGAAACTCCACTGTCTCAGAGCAAGAAAATACCTGCAAATTCTCCCCTATGTGCAGAGGTGTTCAGTCTTTTCAAACCTTAGTATGAAAATTCTAATTTTTAATTTCTTCTCCTTGTCCTCCTCCAATTTAAAAAAGAAAAATTCTGAGTAAGAAAGATGCTAAAATGGAAGTCTGAGTGTGTTATAAAAGAAAAAGAAAGAAATACAAAATCTGACACTGGGGAATTTCTCAGCAGAAAGGTTGGTTATGTAAATCTAAGCTTAGAGAAACCAGTTCCTGGCTATATCCCCCATCTGCAGGATAACACACTTGCACTTTCATGTTACTCATTGGGCTCTGAGGAACAGTTGGACCTTTGGCCCAACTCCAGAAATGTGTTTGAGCTCTCCTTTTGTCAAAGCAAGTTTGGAAATATTTCCATTTTCACTTTCATCCAATAACAGGGGATTTTCAAGAAGTGAGGCAATCTCAGGGATCTCAGCAAGAGTCCCCAGAAAACACCTACAGGTGTCCTGGTCTAGCTGAATCACTGGTGCAGCTTTTATGTCCTATATCCTTAGTGCAGTTTCTATGTCCCACATCCTCGCCTCTTCCCAGCTGCCCGTGTGGCACATCCCACACTGCTGATGGAACACAGCCAGAACAAGGTAACTGCAGCAGACACCGGCGCTGCTCTGCTCTTCCCAGCCCGTACATTGTAGCAATCCCGCTCATCTTTGAGAGAAGCAGTCCTTATTAATTTGGTGACATGTGCACATAAAAGTTCCGGATTCCTAAACAACTCCCCCAGTGCCTCCCCCACAAGCTGAATAATAACCATCTGGTGGAGCAATTTTTATAAGTACAGAGATGCCAGAATTTTTTTGGCAAGGTTTTAATCAAATTGAAGAAGGCAAGCCCACAAACAACAGACTCCTTCACTCCACAAGCCTGATCCATCCACAGACATTATCCCTCCTGTGCTTTGGAGGAGTCTGGTGTCCTGTGGGAAAAAAAACCACCACAGCGTATAATTGTTTTATTAAAAATCATACTTACTGGGGAGCAGAATAAATTCCACAGATCCTTGTGTTTCTAGCTCCATTTTTATCAGGTTTATCAGCTTATCAGCTCCCTTTTTTTATCAGCTCCCTTTTTTTGATTCTGAAAACTCGTCAATCTCCTGCATGTTTTGTGTCTGTGTGAAACTGTAATTGCCAAATACTCTCCAAGTTTAATTTCAGTTTGGATTTTCTGTAGTGTACTTTCTTTACAAAGTTTTAATCTGTGAGTTTCTGGGTGAATATCAACTGTGCAGATTTGGAATTGGGATGTTTACATGCAAAGTCCTTTTTGACAGGGTTTCTTTCATATGGCCATGGGAAAAGGTATCATTTTGATGCAGCTTGGACCGTGGTCTAGCAGTTGGAAAAGATGCAGTAACTCTACAAAATGTACATTGACATAAAGGCCTTACACCTTAAAAATGCCCTTTCAGCAGCTCACATGTGGACGATTCTGACTCCTTTCCCAGGACAAAATCTTTTACAGGGAATATTATGTAGTCACAGTTGCCAAGAGTTTCATATGCTACCAAAATAATTGAGAGAGAAAATTATACCACACTCTGGAGTTACTAAGCCCTCCAGAGCTGCTCCTACACTAGCACAGACAGGTGTCTGTGTTTCCTTCTGCTGTTACTTGCTCTCAAGCTGGAATGGGAATGCTGTGTTCCTTTATCTGAATGGATAGGCACATGTTTTCATCCTGTAAGACCAGTGCTGAGAGATTCCTACCTGGAAATTGGCTCCACCCAAGAGCTGGACCTGGGCTGCATTCATGCAAAGGCAAAAGGGCTCCTCTATACCAGGAACAATTCTCTTCTAGCGTGGACTGGGGGTTGGAGCAGTCATCCATCTTCACTTCAGCTCCTCCCTCTCCAGCCAGTATTTACACTGCCTCTGCTGAACGAATGCAGGCAGGCAGCTGGATGAAAGCAATGGCTAGTCTTTAGTAATTGGCAGCATTTCAACAAATACAACTGCTAGAAAAGATGTTGTGCTTGGCTGAAAGGTCAAGCCCCTGCTATCTCTCTTTCTTGATTATCAAATTGCCAGAGTTTGCATTTCTGGGATTTTAATCTCTTCCTTACACAAGGGAAACAGTATTTCATTTAAGATAGAGGCCCTTCTTCAACACCTCTTCCACAGCAGGGGGTTGATTTCAATACCACATGTCAGAAATAATCAATCTGGTTTTATTTCAAGGTTAACTAGAAGATTTTTATTGCTTTTGAGTAGAGAATTAATGTTACAGAGCAGAAATAGCATATCCACTCAAAGCAAAAGTGCTTTGGCCTCTGGAGTTAATGGAGAGTCCTCAGCAATCTGTGACAGATATTGCTAATCTTTTGCCTAAAATTAAAAGAATGTAGAAATAATTTCACACCTAAATCAACAAATGGGATTGGCCCCTTTCTCCTTTTTTTTTTTTTTGCTCAGCTTTGGGAAATGTTTGCTCTGAGCAACTGGATTCAAAGCTTCTCTTAATATTTAACTTAAATTTAAAATTTTGCAAGTAATTATGAAGTGTTTTCAGCAAGTCCAATGAGTTGACTCGTGATCTTATTTCCCTCATACAGTAGCTTAATAAAGTTCTATTTGTACAGGCAGGAGCACAACTCTGATTTTATACTCCTGCAAATCAGTCTAATTCACTGCACAATCCCTTCCACCTTGTTCATGCCTAGGTACAGTGACTGCATGTCTGAGAGTGAAAGCAGAGAAACTTTTGTTTTGATGCCTTATCTGAATCCCAGACAGAAAAACCACCTGCAATTTGTATTTTTTAAGTGCCACTACTTCTCATTTCTGCCTCCACAACCACATCAGCATGGTGTCAGAAGGGAAGATTTTTTCCAGTAATGGGCCATCTGACAGACTTATCAGGAAACTCCAAGCACATCGTTAACATTTTCTACCAGAGAAGCCTTGACAGTGTCTGTGCTAATTCATCTTTTTCCTTCACCCCACACCCAATTCATCACACTGAATACTCATTCTACTGCGCTGTTAAGCTCCTGATGAAAAACAGGGACAGCCCAGGTTGCTTCAGGAAAATGTCTTAAATCCATTTGTTACTTGAATGAAGAAAAGGATGTTTTGTTTGAGGAGCTAACAAGTGAGGGAACATTCCAGACACTCTGAAAGAAGTTAGCAGTCTTTGGTTATGCAAGCTGAGAGCACCCCAGTGAAATCAAAAAAGATCATCCTTGTCATCTGTTGTTGACATGCCTGACAAAGTGATACCTATATTTTCACAAACATCTAATGTGGGAGAGATTTTCAGAGATTTACTGTGGCTGATCACAGAACAGGGTAGGAGATTTGTAATATTACAAATTTTCCTTCTCCTTTCCCATATTACAACTATATTTTCAATGTTAAGTGGAGCCAAGTGCTACTAAGGGAGCATCTGCCTTGCTAAATATAACAGCCCAAAGTGGTTGATGGCCTTTTGTATTGTATTGCTCAAATCTGTGTTTGCCTACTGTAAGTGATGGGGTGAAAACCTAGTAAATATTAAGCATATAAGGTGAAGAGGGAGAGGGAGGGGGAAAGGTGTTTCATTAAAAGATACTTTTTTAATGAAATATTTTTAGAGGATGTGCTGAAGAACTAGATCTCCGTGTGACATGACAGTTTGGGACTTGGTTCAAGTAATGTCTGACATTTATTTGAAAGATTCAGCCTATTTTTTTTTACTAGTAATAGTAGTGGTAGTAGTCATAGTACTAATAATAATACTAATGGTATTATTATTATTATTATTGTTATTATACTAATAATAATGTTAATAACAATACTAATAGTATTTAAGTCTTTAGGTTTACTCTTGTTCTGCTTTGTTCTGAAGTCAGTTGTATCCTTTTCTTAGTCTAATACCAAATCAGACATTCTCTATGTAAGAAGTGCAGTCAAAATGCTTGGAGGCAAATCAGGAAAACCCACTTTCCTTCCTGCAGTGTTATCTTTCTCCTCTTCACAGTCAGTCATAGACTGAAAAGAACTTGTGTCCCAGAAAAGATGAAAGAATTTTATGTGTGCCATACTATTAATCATCCTTCTAATATTATAATAACATTTGGAGAAATTCCCGTAACACTGGAGGATTGTAAATGAATATGTTATTTTTCTTAATAAGAGCTTTCATAAACCATCATTCAGCCATTATCAAAAACTGAATACCTGTGCATGCCATGAATTTTGTCTGCTGTAAAAATATTGGGTTTTATTGACTGATAGACTACATGATTGAAAAATGTAATTCTTTGCTTAAGAAAACTTTAGGGTTCAGGGTTCCTATTTGAAGCTTCAGCTGTGGTGCTAATAAAAGAGAACTTTACAGAAGAATTTCCCATTTGGCTTTATGGAATCAGCAGAAACCAAGAGCCAAGCCCTGTTATGGTGGTTGGCATAATTTCTACAACAAAACAAAAGTCTCAAGCACTCCCTCATATGTTGGCTGAACCCCTGAGTTTAATTAGCAAACTAATTGGTCTCTGGTTCAGATGGAAGAATTGCGGTATGGTCGAGATGAAGCATGATACAGATGACGTTTAAATCAGGTTTCCTAAATATACACATTTAGTGTACTTAATTGACTGTAAAATAATTATTCTGTGCTGTATAATTATATTGTGGCAGAGACCAAGGCTTCCAAACATCTCAAAGGCAAATGTTTACAGGCCCAGAATTAAGACATTATTCTCTCCTAAAATATACAGCGAAACAACGAAAGTGTTTTATCTCCACAATGAGGTCTTTGCATTAGACTTGAGGCTATATTAAGTTCCTCTCATTGTTTTCTTCCTCTAATTTTCTACCCTTCCTCATGATATTTTAGTTTAGCAATACAGGTGTAAATAGACTTCAAACCATGGGTAGCAATGAGGATTAAAATCGCTGTATGACATGAGTGGCTTCAGCTAGAGCAGAATATCTAAATCTACTCAAGTGAGAATTTCAGATGTGAAAAAATTAGGCACCTCCTTCAGCTTGGTGTTGAAGGTGGATGATGGGACAGTATCTCTTTGAGTTCTGATCTGTGAAGAGATCAGTGTTAAAGAGAGAAATTTGTTTTCCTCCTATTTGAGAATTTTGGCTTAACCCTTGCTGGGAGAGCATGTTACAGTGTGAGGGTGTTCTTCTCCCCTGGGGGAGAAATCCAGCTGGGAGCACTGAGCACAGTTATATTTTGGGAAAAAATAATTAAGTACCAACTAGGAACCTGACTGTCACAGGTGTCCCCCTTATCTAACACTGCTGTTTATTTTCAAATGTATCATCAACACAAAGCAGTGTTTCTTCACAAAGGTGTTGCCTCTAAAAAACGTTCAGCAGGTCTTGTATCCTCTACCTGGATGCTTAGGGAGAAGCACATTGTGTGGAGCAGTTGTATTTTCAACTTGCTTTCCAGAAACAACAGGCACGAAGTCTTTCCAGCTGGAAATCCAGAAGTGTTTCCCTGCAGTCACATTTATACAGATCACATCATTCTTACTCCAAAGTTTTTTGGTGTGATTTGCAAGACCCACCTAATTAATGAGCCTCATATAACTAATGAGCCTCATGTTCTGCCCATCAGGAGATGGTGAATTCGTGGAATTAGGGCTGCCTCTGCTTACCATGGGTACAGAGAAATCTGCATGCTATCATCATGTTAAGAGGATAAAATTAGTGGCTGGAGCAGTGGGAACTGCAGAGGAGGCTATGCTCTAGGTTAGCATTATTTTGTTATCAACATGGAGCATTGAGCCCTGAACCAGAGAAAGCATCTGCCCCTCTTCCAGGGAGCTAGATGTAGAAGAGCTGAAACTCTCTAAAACCCCTCAGGAACAGAAACATCTGGAACTCCACTAATGACAAGATGAGAGAACTGCAACATTGGTAACCTTTTTAAATAGACAAGGATTGACATAGCAGAGGAAAAACTGATTTATTCTTTTGATTAATAATAAATCCTATTGCCCTTTCAGAAGACATCTTTAATTCTTAATATTTATCACATATCTTAGATAATAGAATACCCCAAATATAGCCCATTAGCTTTAAACACTGGAGGACATTAGCAGAACAGGCTTTTGTATGTGCAGAAAAAACGGGAGACAGATTTGATAAATTATTGGTCATGGAGAATCTGAGCAGCCCATCTTCTCCATTCTCAAATGCAATAAATTTTTTAAGACCAGAGTGTATGTCAAATGGAGTTCATAAAGTGGAAAATGACACTATTTACTTTCATCAAATAAAATGCTGTCAAAATGTATGGCTCTGCACCTCAGAAATCTGTCTTTATGCTACTGTTATTTTGTGTAACACTTAAGCAACCCAAGCTAATAGGGCTATAAACTAAGTTATGCCAGGAGAAGTTCCTAATAAACTAAATTTTAAAATCTTAAATTCATGAACTGAAAGAATACTCCATTTTTTTTACTGCTATGTAAGGGGAAATGTAAGCTTATAATTAGTAGAGATGGGAATGTCATCTAAAGTCAGCTGAGAAACCTGACCTGTGTCTTGACCATCATACACCTTGAAATGACATGTAATGGCTTTAAGCACCTTAACATGCAGATAATCACAGGTAAATGTAATAAAAATGGTCCTGATCCAGTTTTGCCAACATGGTATTTAATTGCACAGTGTCAGCTAGATTTCTTTAATATTGATATAGAAATTACTAGAACAGTAGCATGTACTGCATCCCTGTTTCAACTGTACTGAGGCAAATTGGGCCTATGAGTCTCATATTTCCAACTAAAATGATAATTAATGTTATGATTATTTAAACAATCATCTTTATCCACCACAAAACTTTTTTTGTGCTTTTTTCTACTCTTCCCAGTGTAAGGAGTTCATAATTGCCTGTCTCAAACACTCTTAAGATCACAGATTCCTGCTGTGGCAAAGTGTGTTAAGCAAAGATCACCCCAAGTTATGGGACCGATGTGGCAGATATCTGAGACCACCAAAGCTGCCTCCCCTCTTCCTCCTTCTTTCCCCTGACCCAAATATGCCTCCATGGATTCCTGGAACTCTTACTGGCCATCTGATGGGAGCTTGAGATAAGAGATAAGATAAAGGTGGAACTATTGTCTTAAATGTTATCTCAGACCTAGAAGGAGGTAAACAAAGCCGGAGCTACGCTAATAATGAATGCAAAGAATCCTCAGGGAAAGATAACTCAGCAACTGCGCTGAAATCAGCGAATTCCAGCAGGCTGAGAGCACAACTCATCGACTCAACAAAAAAAAACCCGCCGACACAAAAGAAGAGATAGACTGAGCACAGGATTAACAAACATTAGAATAATTTAAACAATAGAATAAAAAAAATTGTGTAGCCAATGAGAATTAATTCCTCTGTTTGCTAATATAAAAATTGTGAAGTTTCCAATGACCTTGGGACCCACAACACCTCTGAGGTCTGGAAATGGATACGTCTACTGCAGGTATGTTTTGGAATGAGGCTTGGATGCTCTCACAATAGTAGAAACTGTGAAATAACTCCCTTGTAATAGGGCCAAGGTACAGTGGTGGCACTTATCTTCTGCATCTGTCCACAGATCCCCTTGTTGCTTTGATTGGAAGAATCCAGCTTGAATACAGATTCATCTAGTTAAAAATCTGAGGTGTAGAATTAACACCTTTGTTGGTAATATTCTGATTTCCCTTGATAGATGGAGCAGCTTGGTAAAACATCAGTAGAAGTCTCAGTTAAAAATTTGTGCCCTATATCAGAAGGATAACTTAAAAATATAGTCACCCATACTTGTGAGGAGTTCAGCTACAAAGATAGTCAATGTTCTTTGATGTTTCTTCTATAAAGTAAAGCACTGAGCATCTGGAAATCCTTAAAGGTCTAAATGGTGACTTGGCTGGGTTTTTTCCTACCTGACTGACTGTATCTCCCATTTCTTTCCTCCAGTCTGTAGTCAGAGCATTTACCCATTAAGTGAGTAAAAAGCATCAGGCTGGGTCCTGTGACCTGACCTTCCCTCCAGTAATGTATATTGAACTGCTACAAACCCAGAAATGAAACACCACTTGGCCAAGAGGCAACAGAAGGGAGACAGTGCAACTTGCATGAATGCAACAACTTTCAGTACAGAGCCTCCAGCAGCAATAGCTTCCCTTGATGTTAAACATGAACCAAAGCCAAGTTAGGAAACACATTGGGTTTTTTTTTCTTCCTCTTAAAACAGTTGGGACTGAGGCCCATTTTCTTTTTCCGTGCTCTAGCTAGGAATTCTCAGTTAGCATTCCTGCTAGAGGAAATATAATACCTGCACTTCCTACTGCTGAGGAGTCTGGGCAGAGATGAGCCCCAAGCTCAACCCCCACATAAACACACAAATTCATCTTTAAACTCCCTCTCTAATTTGAGTGGTAATCAGCGTGGGTAGTTACCATCTGATAATTATCTGGCATTGAGATGTTGTTAGCCAGATTTCTCCCATTTCAAGACGCTTTATAGAGTTGTGTGATGACAGGAGAAGGATGAGAGCAAATTGTGAGACCCAGAGTGCACAACATTCCCTCTACAAGGAGTCTGACATTATCGACAACGCAACAGGGTGCGGAATCTCAAGTGTGAGCAAATGAGGTTGGGTCCGGAAAATATGGGCCTGTGTGATCCAACAGCTTACATGTTACACCAAACAGATTGCTGCCATTAATATTTATACAGGGAAAATTGAGTTTTCTGACTCAAGAAAGGACAGCAAGTTTATAATAAATCACTACGCTGTTTATAGTTCTGCAACAGAAAAGTAAATGAAATGTCTCCTTTCCATGCACGATCTTTGACAATAATTATACTTAAGAATGAACATCCTACAAGCCTTTGTAAACTAATGCCATGCAATAAGGACTGTTCTGTTTTATGTTGGGATTAAAAGTCAGCTTTCTGTGGTGAACCTTCTCAGCAGCACTTGAGACTGAGACAGGGGAAGACTGAAAGCCTAATTTATCAGACTATAATCATGAGAAGAAATTTAAGATGCAGAGAGCTATTAGCTAGACATGTCCATACACTGTCATAATGTGCTTCATGCCCTTCCTTCAGTAACTGACAGGAGTGTTTAATATAATTTCTTATTTCTCAAAACCAAAGACATCCATGCTGAAATTAGTATGTTTTTTTGCCCTGTGAAAGCCCTGGCACAGTACAGGATCAGAAGAATGTTGTCACAGGTGTATATAACACCCCTTGCTCAGCTGATGCTTGTCCTCATCCACACAGCTCACCAACAGACCTATGGAGCAAACATTTCCTTCTTTTTGTAAGTCCAGGGTGTTCTCATCTGTACTTCAAAAATGTGAAACTCTATCTTTTCATCTTATTAATATATTGCATGAAATTATTTTTGCAATTATCAGATGTTTCAGATTCACTCTGACATTTAATCAACTACAAACACAGCTTATTGCTTGATGTGTTCAAGTGCCATGAACATTATCCCTTAAATAGAATGTTTTGTTTTATGGTTTAATTAGTTACTGCTAAAAGACATTATCTTATTGTATTCATGCTTGTCTAGATTTTTCTATTTGCTGTAATTGGCAGATAAAATACAGGTATAGAGTATTAGCAGAAATCAAGTGTGTATAATTTCATGAATTCTAAAAATTTGCAAATAAAGATGTTTCTGAGGGTAATGAAAGGGTATGAACAGGTTTAGAAGAAACTGGCAGGCTCTAATGTTATGTTAGAGCACAAAGGTGGAGGCAAAGCAAAGAGCATTTTGATGGTTTTGGGGTTTTTTAAATCACAGCAAGGCAACTGTTCAGAAGTACAATGTGTTGGCACCCACTCTATTTCTCAAATTCCTATGAAGATGTGCAAAATGGAGATACTCTGCTCTTGTTTCAGTGATGGACCACAGTAAGTGGGATTCTTGGCAGTGTTTTTCTGGTTCTATCTAAATCTGCTCCAGCCAGCTTCAGAAGTGGGTTCAGGCTTCAATAGCCTTGCCCATCGAAGTGGCTGTGTGTTTGCTGCTACCTCAACAGTGTTTATAGCTTGAAATTGCATGGCTACACTCACCAGGCATGGTAAAGCTGGAAATGCAAACATTGATCTTCTCTCCTTGTGCTAGAGGTGATGTCTCCATTCCTATAGTTCCTACATGTTGTGCTTAAATACAATTGCAACTTAACCCAGCTGGTCAAAGTGGAGCACTTGTTCTGCTTAGCTCAGTTGTCCTCTGTGCTGCAGCCATAGGGGAATCCATGGTCTGCTTGTCATCCTTGCAGAAGGCAGTTTAAAATAAGCTGGTTTTCAGTAAACTAAATTCATGTAACTGTGACCCACATCTCCACTGGAAAATCTAGACGTAATGAAACTCAGAGATAGAGGAAACCCAATTCTGGATGGGCCTCTTTGAGAGCTGCTATCCCTAGAAACTGTTACAACCAGAAGTGCTTTCTGGAATACAACAGTGTGGTGGGTGCCTGAAGCTTGCTGCAACTGCAATGCATTAATAAAATTTGGGATATCAATTCAGCAAACATGCATTGAGACTTGAAGGATGTAGATGTATTCTTCATCACCGAAGTCTGAAAATACAGCTGGGCAAATTCTTTTCAGAAGATAAAAAGCTCAAAAATGTCATTTCATGAATTTTTGGGCTGAAGTTGACAAAATGTTTTGAGGAAAAAATTGTAGGCTGTAACATAAAAGTACTTCAATGTTTTCTTAAGTAGAGTTTTCTACTTTTTACTTGGAAATGCTGTTCATAATTCAAAATGGGAGAAAAAATCAACAATCTGAAGCCCTAGGAGAACTCATTTACCTTAAAGCTTGCCAACATGTTGTGAATACTCTCCACTCTTTCCTTTTAGATTTTTGGTTTAATAAAAGTTTGTTTTCTATCTGCCCAAACCAACACTTTCTTTTCTATTTCATCACCACCACAACCACATTATTTAATTCTCTGTTCTTTTTTTCATTCATTTCCACTGTCTTCATGTTGCAGCCAGGACACAGTAGAGTTTCAAAGCCTATCAAGTCACATATGAAAGCCAAATATGATAATGCTAACATTAATAATTTTAAGACATTTTCAGGCAGCATTAAAATGCAGCAATTTCTCTGACAGAGGAAAAAAAGGCTGATCAATCCCCACAGCCAAGCTTAGACCACGAGCTTTCTTTAGGGGATTTTACTCAGTAATATTCTCTTGCACAGGCAGGCTGGAGACATTCCTTGCACTGATTTCCTCTCTGTCCCTTTCCTCCCCCAGCTTCCTCCCAGCTCACATCACAGCTCGCGTCTGGCTGCAGCGGCAGCGTTCTTGTACGGCTACATTTGTCACTCTGTGCCCACCTATTGGACTCACTTCTGTAGTCACAACTGAGTTATTAATTAGGGTCATCTGGGGAGGCACAACTCATCACTGCTCCCTGTTCTGGGAATTCACTGGAGAATAACATCTGTAACCAGACCTTCCAGAACACACGTGGTACTCAAGCAGTAATCCTTGCATACATTTCTCTCCCACAGGCATGCTGTTGACCTTCAAAATCTATATTATTTATCTCCTATTATTTACTAGTTCTGCATGCCATTGATTTTGTTATGTAGGAGAATTCTCTTTGACTTATCACTGTAGCTCTGATGTAGGAAATGCCTTTTTTTTCCCTTCCAAATAGAAAAAAAAATCAGATAGGGATGCTTGAGAGCTTAATGAAGTCATTAAAATAATCTTTAAATAAATACATTTTAGGACTCTGCAAAAAGAAAAAGAAAATAAAAAGAAATGAAGAATACATTAATTAGAACATTCTAATTCAAAATGTATTACTCTTGCAGAAGTTGACAAACCATATTGTAGACAAAATTAGCCAATTTATTATCCACATTATAATAATCAAGGATTACAAGGTTAAGGGTGTGAAATCCCTTACAATCTGTGTTGTGTTCCAGGGTATATTTATTTCTATTCTTTAAATCTGAGAACCAAAATGTACTGAGCTTATTAAATCCTACTAAATAAACTGCATGTGGATAAAGGGGAGATGTGCTAGACAACAGAAACACTAGTATCACTTCCCAGGTCTTTCAAGCCTTTCATACAACTCTCCTAATTTGTGTTTTAATGAGAAGATTTTCTCATTAAAAGATTTGTGCAGGATCAATGTCCTGCATAGGAAGCAATGCCATGGAAAGTGCTTATGTTCCTGATGCAAATGTATTTCTTTCTTCTATCATTGGCATACTTTTTTTTCTGGAATGAATTGATACTTATGTCGTGTTACTTATCTAGTGGCACACATTAATTTCAATGCTTTTATTATCGGAAAGCAGATTTCCAGGACCATTTATTGGACACCCAGACCACAAAAGGGAGTTTTCAACGAGACATTTTGCAGAAGATCCTCAGAGGTTCTACCACAATTGTAAATGATTCTGGAAATTCCTAAGCCCCAAATTGACCACACCTTCTCTACTTCACCACACAAGAAGTCTCTTGAGTCTCAACAGCCACATGGCCACTGCAGACTTATTCTTGTATGCATCTCATTTGGAAAAAATCTTTATAAGCAAAAACCTACTTGCACAGATGTTCGGAGATACCAGGTATCAGAAACTCTGAATATCACTGCAACCAATGGCCCATGAATACATAGAAAACTCCCTTCTGCCTTCTTGCTTTCAATTTCCTTTGACGCTATATAGAGTAAATTTCATCAATACCCTCAGAAAGTCCCAATGGCAAAGCCACAGGCTTTAAACCATAAAACATTTCCAGTCTAGTGTCATTTACACAACTTCACCAAAGGCTTCTTCTGCTGATTAACTAGTTTATCATTTAAACCAGTCATTAAATAGACCACAAAAGTCTGTAATAAAATGCTCTCCTGGCAATTATTGTAATTAGGCATACCTGTCATTTTAAATCTGATTCGGCATGCATCTCCAGAGATTTAATAATTCAAGGTAGATCACCAAGTAGCTGGTTGAGTTAATTATTTGAATAATCTACAATTCAGACACTTAGTATTATACCTACATATTCCCATGTGTGCCTGCATTTTCTGCTCATGTCTGCAGAAGTTTGGCAATGCTGAAGGGAAACTCTGCTGTGGGTTGTAACTGCACAAGATAAGGGCATTGTTAATCCATTGCTGCTGTGGATTCCTCTGTCCCCAGGTGAAATGCATTGGCACGAACAGTCATGTGCATCTGAGCCATCAGACCAAGGCACAAAATCAAGAGCTGAGACACTTAAGCTATGTAAAGTTGGACAAAAAAATTTAATCTCAACTTGTCGCTTCTAGAGCTGTGTGTTGGCTTGACCTACCAAAGCTGCTCTTTCACTCTCCCTCTTCAAATAGATGGGGGATGAGAAATTTTAAAAAAAAGCTCATGGGTCAGAAAAAGGAGATCTGTTGAACCTGGGGGAAAGCTGCCGGCAGCTTCCCAGTGAACCTATTCCTGTAACCCTGCCTTACCACTGAAAAAAAAATTATCAAGCAACCCCAATAAACAGTGAAAATAAACGGAGCCTGTGTCTTAGTTGCAAGTCCTAAGGACAAATCCAAGATCCTGTCAGGTTTCAAGCAAGAATTTTTCAGTCTAGCGGTAGAAAATGGAATTAAAATGTGCTCAGAAGCATATGAGAGCAACCACATAAAGCATTTGAAGGAGCTCAGTGCTCAGTGAGACCATCACTGTAACTCTCTTATTTAATGGTGTCCACTCTAATACCTCCTTTTAGGGAGGAGAGTTGATGGCCTATACCAGTTAACCTAACAAACACATGCACCACTCAGTCTGCTGAAGGAAGAAATGACTCAAATGCTCACAAAGTCTATTTTTTTTTTTTCTGAGAAGACATGGATGGGGGAATAGCACTTAAAGATGAAGGGGATGAAGGCCACAGAGATTTTTGGCTGTTACAAATCAGGAATATGCTGCCTTGGCAGACCTGGCACAGGCTCTGCTGTGACTCAACTACTACTAGAGTTGAGCAGTGTCAAAAATACTGGAAGAGCTATTGGTAGTCTCACTTGAAAACTTCAGTGTCCTTCCTCTTCCTCACTCTTCTTCCTCCTCTTACTTGTAGGAGCATCAGACCTGCCCTTCCCTCCAGGGAGGGATCACTGAGATCAGGAACAGGCAAGGCAGTCCCTGAACTGTAACAAGAAGCTTTGTGCAGAAGGTCCAAGATAGCAGTGGGAGAATGAATCCCTTGAAGTGAAAGGAACAAATAAGAATGCAAATCTATTCAGGAAATGAAAATGATAGTCCTCATGATCTCTGTTGAGGAGGAAGAAGACAGTTGACCTGTGATCTGTAAATTCTAAAGGTTGCTGCTTATTCTTAATCTTCCCTTTCTTCAAGAATTTCCAAAATAAGATATGAAAGAAGACTGCAGCTTTCTCCCACATAATAAAGGTAGTAAAACATGATATTCATAAAGGTCACTGTGTCTTAGCAGAGGAGGAGAGATGGATTTCTATTACTGGATTTCTCTCTTCTGTCTGCTTTTGTATGAATCACATGCTGACATAATTTGAACTTAGAGGATACTTCATAAAAAGATAAAACATTTGTTTACCCCACTGTGCTTGCAGACTACACTGAGAGAGACACTGCTATTTACAGAGAGGTGGGTGATGCAATCCACCTCTGCAGATTCCAGGAAGTGCTCAGGAACTTTGAAGGGGTTGGGAGCATCATGAGCCTCTCCCCTCCATTGAACCTCTTGCCACTGGGAGCAAAGAATATGTCTGCCACAGCCTGGTGTGCACTTTTCCTGATCTGCACCAACAGAGAGGGCAAGGGCTAACATGGGAAACCTGGGATGCAGAGGCTGCATCCCACCATCAGGTTGTTTACATGTGTGCTTTGCAATTTGACTAATCCTCAAGAAAGCAAGTGCCTGTAAGAACCCAGCCCATCCTCACTACAGAGCAAAAAGACCGTCTTTTAAGTTGCCATATGTGAAGCTGTATTTTTTAACAAGTGTCTAGCATAAGATTTTTCCAAGTGGTGATGTGCAGCAGGCAGTTCATTAAGATGTATCTTCATCTAATTGAGTGTTTTCTACTTACAGTATCATTTGGCCAAAAGCCAAATGAGAACTTATGAGGTAAGGTACGTGTCATGCTCAGCACACCCCAAATCCTGCAATACACCCGCAGAACTACAGATTGCCGAGGCTGATATGAGCCTGGGAGATGGCCTCAATCTGACTTGTGATGATCTGCATTTTCATTGCCACCTGATGCACTCCTGAGGATGCAGTCACATAGCTCCAATCAAAGGAAGTCTTTGTGAATGTAAATTTATTTTGTGTCAATTATAGTAGATAAGAATAATACACAAAGCACCTTCTATTGAAAACATATGTAAAATCAGGTTCATATTTTAATAAAAATGTACATCTCTAAGGAGAAATATGAACAGTAAAGGTATTGTTTAGCACAAAAAAGGTTGGGGAAATTCTGGATGCTACCATATAAATGGTAGTTCAGGGAAGTTCACTGAGCCTGAAATGTTGCAGCACTCTAAGTTTAACCCCTGACCCCTGGAAGGTGCATTCTTTACAGCTACTGTATATCCATGAAAAATTGTGTTTTCTGTAGAAAGCGTGACTGGCTTCTTGTTGCATCTTTATGTTTTCTTTCCTGTAGAGAAAAGGAAACAGAGACTTCCCAGGCTAAGATTTTGAAAACAGCCAGCAAGGGTCTGGTCTGATCCTGCCGAGGCAAACAGAATTCTTACATCAGATTTCTGGAAAGAATCAGAGCTGCCTCTGCACTGGAGGGTTTAGAAAACACTGTCCTGCTGTTTGCAATCATGCCTTTACAAAATAATTACCTATATTTTATGTTCTACATGTTGTTTCACAGCCTTTGTAAAATTATCAGGAATTTACCATTAGAAAAGCCTGACTTGAATTTTCCCAAAATGGGAAAGAAAACCTTCCAAAAGAAAATATGTCTAAATTAAATAATATTTCAAATTTCTATTTGTCTGCGTATTCAATTGAGAGATGGTCAGGCTTACAGAGTCAAACACTCATTTGCATGTGTCTGCACAGATAAATCCCATCAAGCCAGCTTTTCAGGGTCCTTGCTCAAGGAGCTTAAGGCTTTTTCCTGATTCCAGGGAAGGTGACTCTCAAACAGGACCAAATGCACTTCTGTTTTCCATAACTAATGCCTTCAAATTGACAGCCTAACATTTTTGAAAACAAAGACTCCATTGTTTTTTCACAGCACTTCCTAAGGTAGTTCTAGTCTTTGCATAAGAATATAACATCCAATAACATTTATTACAGTATAAGAGAAAAACTTGTGAGGAATAAAATCTGTTCCTTTGCTTCTGATGAAGCACAAAATACCTATTATGCATTTCCACTTTCTCTGTGTGCCAGGCTATTCTTTGCTTCCAGCTTTCCCTTCAAAATTATGCATGCAATTCCCAAATAATGTGACAGAAATCGGTCGGCTCAAAGGGAATCAATGAGCAAGGAAAAGACATCAGTCTCAATAGGAGCAAAAGGTCTGATGGGAAAAAATGATGGCTCTGTTTCTCTAAAAGGCCAAAAGGGAAATCAATGGCACAGTTAAAAGAACACTGTGCAGAGGAAGTAGACCAGTCTTTGACAACTTATTTTTTGCTATCTTGTTCCCCCCCACCCTCCAGGAAAAAAAAAACCCATAATCTATTTTAAGTGTCCTTTGGACAACTAAATACTCCAGTCTTCCCAAATGAGGGCTGTGATCATCTGAAGCAGTTCTGTTGCTAAGAAACTTGCTAACATTAAAGCCAGGACAATGTATTAATCAGCCTCCTGCATTCGTTAAGGCAACCTCCCAGGGTCTTGTGCCTTCTGTGCTCTTGTGAATTGACTGGAGGTTGAAGTTAATAAACTGATTCCATGCTCTGAAGAGTTTGGAAACAGCAAAGTAAACATTTCACCTCATCACAAGCTCCCAAAAACAGGGCTGGCTGGGTTAGTGAAAAGAAGCTTTGGCTTCTTGTAATATGGAGTTCAACCTAAGTGAACAGTATTGAAAAATACTTGGTAGTTATTTCAGGGATCTTACACTAAACAGTCCTGCTGAACTTCAGCATTCTTTGGTCATCTGTAGCTGGACAGAGCTCCATGCAGTTCATTCAATCACCCATTTTTATATAGAATGTAACTTTTTAAACCACAGTATTGAATTCCAGAAATAATGAAAATACATATCATGGGCTGTATAAAAAGTTTACTGAAAGGTAATACCATTTCCCCTTATAGTACTGATTACTGTGGCACAGGTTCAATGAGTTAAATGATGCGTGCTCGAAGAAGTGGCATCTGATTTTTCCAGAGAATAAGTAGGATACTAGGGTTTTGAGACTGGAGAGTTCACTTGTGTAAGCCCATAACTGTAGAAAAGCACTGGGAGTTAGTAACCTGAGCACAGGACTGGTCACCAGGAGTGCTTGGTAAAGGTATATTTGCACAAATTTTACATTTTTTTCTCTTAGATGGGGGTGGGAGATAACAAAAGCATTGTGAACAAAGAAGCATTGAGAGTAATGCATTTCAGTCCACATAGATTTTTCCAAGAGAAGAGTGATGTTCTTGAATTGGCTGAAATTTGGACCCATTTCCAATTATTTCCTGTTAGCAAGGTATTGCATTTCTCTGAGACTGATACACACTGACCTCTACTCCTGCCTCAACATATGGTGTCCTTTTTCCACAGAAACTAAATAGCACCAGAATACCTTGTGATTGATCTCCTTTGAATGTTAACAAGCAAAGAACATGCCATTAATAAAATCCAAAGTATGAAAATCTATCTGTCATCAGTATGATGAATCTAGCCCATAATTCCACAAATCAAATCCCTCTGTGAAAGCAATGGCTGTTCACAGATCGATTTGTGGATTCAGAGTAAATCAAAAATGAACTGCCCAGAAGCTAAATATTGAGTCCATCTAATTTAAAAAATATTCTAGTTGCTAGGTCAGATTATTCACACAGAGTTAGTGTATGGCTTGCTTATACCTACAGCTGCAAATTGGAGTCACCATTTTAAACACTCTTTCCAGCCAAAAGCGGGTACTTGGCAAAGCTGTGGAAATAAGCCATCACATAAGGAGTGAGCTGGATGTGAACATTTGCTGTACTCCAAAGTTACAACTTACTGTAGTTGATTTTTTTTCTTGCTGTTTTTATAGATGAAGATGTTGAAAATATTGCCTTACTTTCTGGGGGTGGGGGGAAGGGACAATCAGCAATAAAGAGTACTTTAACCTCTAAGCTGATCACAAGTATTCAATCATCTTTCACCCTTCTTGTGCAATGGCTTTCTTTATTTGTGAACATGAAGAATGAAATCCAGGAGATGCAAAGGTGTATCTTGTTTTCCAGTGACTTTCCCTATTCACCCCAGGAAGAACTCGGGTTCCCGGGCAGCTATACTTAGGCTGCCTAAATAGTGCAGGAAGAAAGGTGTAAAACTGAAAGCAGAAGAAAACCATTACAACTTTGCTGTTAAGAATCAGTTTTTGGAAACAGTGTCCTGGGTTTGTTCCAGAAATTCTTTCATATAAAACTTAGAATTATTTCCATGAGGACAGACAATACTTGCACCTTTGCCACCTGAGTGTTCTGCCTGCTATAACACCCTCTCTGCTTCCTCTCCTGGTACAGCCAGTCCCTGGGACTTGAATTCCCTTCTGCTAGAAGAAAATTTTAAGCAGCTCAGCTACTCCAGCTCAAGCAGCCTCTTGCCAAATGATTAGGGAAGTTTCCAAAGGGACAGCTCTCCTCCACTCTCTGCTGCATATCTTTGTTGACATCTCTAACCTCTACACTCTTAGAGAAATTATGAACTAAATGTCCAGGTTTTGAAGGGAAAAGGCTCAGGCCAGTATCTTATCCTGAGCATGAGATTGTTTTCCTTGTTTCTACCTTTGCAGATGCACTTGTAAAAAAGTGTTTTCCTGTCAATCCCCTCTCTATAGAGTTTGGTACTAGATGGTATAAGCATTCCCTATCTATGCTGCATAGTTCCAGCCAAGCCATGGCTTTCCTTAGCATGTGTGTGCAACAGCCAGGGCACCCTGTAGATCATCTCACATGGTTCAAGCTGAACTATATCAAAACACACAGGAAAAATCCTGTCCACTCACTGTGGTGATTAACCCCAGGATGTTTGCAGGGCTTTGCAATGCCTCTGGCACTTTTGAGCATGAAGTGCCTGGGAGGAAAGAGCTGGCAGGAGGAAACAGCACTCTGCCTTCTCTATGTAATTGTCACCATATTTTGTTCCCTTTTGTCTGCAGAAACCACCTAATTCAATATGGATACACGCTAAGAGCAATAGGGAATCAGAATCATATTTTACAGATCAGACACCAGTAGAACTGAACACTTACATAACTCCATGAGGTTCTCACGTGTCAGTCTGTGTTTGCCAGAAACAAAGAGTAGGATAATCTCTAAAATGGAAAGTCAGTGTCCAGTTCAACCACTAAAATCTGGCAGAAAAGCAGAAAAGTTTGTACTGGTAAAAACCAGCTGCTAGAGAAAAGAGGAATAAGGCAGAGGAAAGGAGAGCTGAGCCCTCAGAAGCAGCTTTTCAAGTGTCCAGCACAGCAAAAAAACATTAAGGAAAAGCTATTACTATCAATAGTAAGCAACAAACCCAGGTGATCAGGGAAATGAAGGGACAAAAGAAGTGGATATGAAGACAATAACCTTGTAGATGAAACACTAACCTCATGTCAGTCAGGGAATACAAGGTACAGCCTTAGCCAACCACCAGCGAAAGTGAAACCAGGCCAGCACAAGCTGTGAAGACAAATAAAAGCTTCTACAGTCATATAAAGCAGTAATCTTGCTGAGTGAACACTGTAGGCTTTGAAAGACAGGGCAAGCATACAGAACCAGAAATCTCAATGACTTCCTTACATCTATGCTCACCAGGGAGATGGGAGGAAGCAGGAATAATTTTGCTGCATGTAAACAGAGGGAGGAGAAAAATAACTAGCAAGTGAGGAAGGTATTGGAAGAATCAGAAGGGAATTAGATCTGTCCGAAAAACTCCAGATGGCTTCTGGACTTGAAAAAATAGGACATTTTCAATATTTTCATTGATGTTACCTAGGGACTAAAGAGAAATTAATCTGACCTCCCCTGGTTTAAGATGTTAACAAGGGAGGAACCATGAAAAATACAGCCCTTTACAAAAAGGTTCAGATGTATTCAAGTGAAATCATTAACTGATTTTGCTCTTTAGTAATGAGATAAAAATTAACTGTTTTGTTTCTTTAATAAGTAAATAATTATATCTCAAAAAATAAACTTCAGAAGAATAGAGATTTTGTGTCCAAATGAAGTTGAGGTCTTTTCCCCCTAATCTGTTTGGCTGCTGTTGTTTCAGAAACCTGGTCTTTAACAACCAACCCTCTATTCACCTGGAAACTGCAATGAAGTCACAAATCCACAACGAGGACATCAAATTGTTGCTACAAAAACAAAAGCCAAGACACAGATTCAATATCAGTAGTTTTCCAAGATTCAGAAGAGGGCAAGAAAGTCTGTGGAAGTGCCAAATATTACTTGAAATCATGTCCTTTGTAAACAAGTATATGAAACAACAGAAGATAACAGTCACTGTTAATTCAAGACACTTGAATATTTTAATCTTGAGGCCCCACTAAAATGCATTAGCAGCCATGAAACATGACACAGCCCTGGTTTGTCTTTTTGTGGGGGAACATAAATACCATCAAACTGGTGCTTGAGTGCTACAAAAGAAATGTGCTTTGCATGTTGGATCTTAGGTAGATATTTTCTCTGACACACCACTAACATTTTTTGCACTTACATTGCAATATGTGAGATTTTACCTTAAAATTTAGTTCCTGCCAACATATGGCTTTATAGTAATATCACATATTTCACTTAAATTGAATTTATGAGGACCAATTTGAAAATATGAACCAAGCACGCCCTGATGGAAAATAAGGATGGACACAAACTTTAATATTTTTTTCAAAATATCTCACTTGCCTTTTAGCTAAATCATATTTTCACTAGGACTGACTTCTGTCTTTTTTGTTTGCTACTAGCAAAACTTCCTGTATGAACTAATGGAAAATAGAATTTGAACATTACAAATAACATGGCTCTGTGTTCTTTCAGTCACCAAAGATCTCATCAGACACATCTCAATAAAGTTGCTTTAATTGCTGTGCAAAACCTTGTGTCTTGGTTCTGTCCTCCACTGTGAATTCTTTAACTTTGGTAGGTTTATGTGATTTGTAAAACCAGATGTATAAATCCAAAAGAAGGAAAAAGGCATTTGGGCAGACATTTGGAGCAGTAAGCAGTGCAATGACTGCTCTGATGGACCACAGAATGGTCAGGGTGGTGTAGAGTTACATCCCATCAAAACAGCACTTTTACCCAGGTATTGGGGCAGGTTTAGGAACTTTCCCTGCAAAATAAAGAATATTGAAGTGAAACAAATCATTGTTTCATAGCAAATTTGTTGTGGAGCTAGGAAGACACTGTGAATGTTAAGAATGCTGTTTAAAATGTTAGTCTAATTAAGCTGGGAAATTTTTATTTTCTGAAATTGTTGGAATTCTTTACCAGTTTAAGTGTGGGATAAAATCCTCTCAATCTGAAGGCACATTCTGCAGTTGCCAATTTTGCCAACCAGGCTACTGGTGAATAGTCCAGGAATGTATTTTAGCATCTTATTACAGAAAAAAAATACTCAGAATGCACACAGACTGGAAAATTTTATTCCATGTGCTATCATCTTGCTTTTCTGAAAGTTTGGGGTTTTTATCAGCAGCCTTCAAATCACAGAATCATTTGTTTGGAAGGGACCTCTGGAAGTCATCTACTCCAACCCCTTGCCAAGAGGGGAGTAACCTAAAGCAGGTGACACAGGAACGCATCCAGGTGGTTTTTAAATGTCTCCAGAGAAGAAGAATCCATGACCTCCCTGGGCAGCCATTTCAGTGCTCTGCCACCCTCAATGTAAAGCAAATTTTCCTCATGTTGAGGTGGAACTTGTTGTGGTTTAGTTTATGGCCATTACTCCTTGTTCTCTCACTAGGCACCACTGGAAAGAGTCTGGTACCATCCTCTTGGCACCCACCTTTGAGATATTTCAATGTATTGATGATAAAATCTATTAATTGATGGTCTAGCTAGTACCTTAGATGTGCTGAGGTCAAGTCCTAATTCACTAATCCAAATGGGTACTAGTTTTGCAACATCCCTGGCTATATACATAAAGTACATTTTTTTTTTTTCCTCCATGCCTACTTGAAGAGCAAGGAACTTGACAAGCTTTGGAAAAGAGGCAAATCTATCAGAAACTCGAGTCTGCCTAGTCAGAAGTGACAAAACAGCCAGGCTCTGAGTCCTGGGGAGCATTTCTCCATTACAGCTGTGCTGACAGGATCCCAGAAGAGCAAGCGTCAGATCTATGGGACATGCAATATCAACCAATTGATATATGGAGAGAATGTAGCACATGGAAATGTGGTGAAATATTGTAACTATTAAATAAAAGGCCTGTGCAATCTATTTTAACATTTTATCTGCAGAAGGGTATTCAGCTGTACTAATTTCTCCCAAAGCTTTGCATTTAAGAGTATGTGTTTAACATTAAGTCAGACCTTCCAATGCCAAAAGCAAAAATTGACATGGTTTCCAGATGTAGATTTTAGTAGATCATGTCTCAGATAATTAAGGGCTGTCAGATCTGAGTGGGTTAGTAATTGAAGCTGTATAGAACACAATTTATTGTCAAACAATACCAGACCTTCAGTGAAAAGCAGAAATCACTTCTCTCTAGCACAGGCTTTTCATTCTGGGAATAAGCTTGGAGGTATGGATTGAAAACATCAGATTTTCTTTCCAAATGGAAAAGTTAAAACAAACATAAAAGCAGTTCCCTGGAACATTCTTTATGTGTGCTGTGTTATTTATCTCCCCACATTACCATGTTTGCTTCTTGTTTTTTTCTGGAAAACATACAAATTATGCAGTTTCCCTAACCTACTCTACTTAGTCTGAGGAGACAGACTTGAACATCAACTGTTTGTATTCAGCTCACTGCTGCTCAAAATAGTTTATAGTTGAGAATAAACTGAACCATCAGAAATAGGATCTCAATCCTTTGAAATGTCAGCAGATCAAGTTCACTGCACAAGCAGGAGCTGAATTTTCAATCCAGAAGGCTGCATCATTGTCAAAAGCTCAAGATTATTTAGGTGAGCTGATTTACTAACATGGCAACTAACACGATTTGTGCTCCAAAGTTTGATTTATACTTTGGATTCATCTTGTCAGGCAGGCTGTAAATAATATCTGCTAAGAGCAACATTTTAGATGGTCCATTTTCAGTTTGCTCAGATTGCTGAGAAGCCCACAGTAAGTCATCTCAAGCATCAGACTCAAACTCCACTTTGTCCTGGACCACCATGTGGAAAGCAAAAAGAATACTTGCAAATGGGATGTTGTGTGCTGGCAAGAACCTGACCCAGCATCTGCAAAGGCTAAGCAGGTCTCTCTGTTCAGGATAACCCTGTTTATCTCTCCACAAGTTGGACAGGCCCCATGGAGGGGAAGAGCCAGAGCAGTGGCTGATCTCCCCTACATCTCTTCACTGACATTTAGGAACAGGATTATCTAACACTGATAGCATTAATTCACTGAACCCAAGGGCAAGATGGTCCTTAACTACCATGAAGACTTAGCAGGTCTTTGGTTTTAACCTAAGGGAGAGAAGAAAATGCACACAGCATTATCTCAATCTCCAAAAAGAAAAAAATGTGACTTGGGCAACTTTGACACATCAGTGCTGAAGATAAATCAGAGAGCAGAGAAAGGCAAAAAAGGACTCTTGCTTTACAAATCCTGTCAGCAGCTTCACAAAATTGTTCTTTCACGGGATTCTTTAAAAAGATTCTTTAATCTTTTATTGTTGACTAAATCTAAATATCACAATGAAAAAAAAAGTGTTGAAGAACGTTTTAATTTTTTCCTTTTATATTCTAACTTTAAAAATTGTTTGGAATATTAATGAATGAATAAAATAGAAACATGTTTTAGAAATAAGGCAGTGTGTTTTCACTAAGGTTTGGAAGTACAAGTTGCAGTTCAGGTCCATTACATGGATTTCAAATAATGATCTGCAGACAGCTTCCCACAGGGAAATGGGTGCCACCTGTAACAAAGCCAGTTTACTACATACTTTTCTGTCTTCAACATGCTTGAAGTTCATCAGAACACAAAAAGAAAATACAGCAAGGACAGACAAAATTCTGCAAATGGCAGCATTTTAAAAGGCTATATGTCTCAGAACATGTCCCCCTTCCTTTTAGATCCAGTGGCCAACTGGGTTAAGCACAGGGAGTGTCTATGCTGAGTTTTCATACCTACACTAGACTCAAGTTTCATAAAGAGATGTCACATGACATCAGATGGGCGGCTTCATTTCAGCAGTGGCAAGGACAAGTCCTGTATGCAGCTGCTGGCTGCTGCCAAGCTACAGCAACTCAAGACAGGAGGAGCTGTGTAACCTCTAAAGTCTGTCCCCATGTAATTAGAAGCAGAGCTGGGGCTCAGCTTCCCAGCATCTGCTCTGCAGAAACCCCACACTCCAAAACAGCTTCCCGAGCAGAGCTCAAATCCTTTGTACAAAGGAGTCTTTAGAAAGCAAATAATTTTAATCTGTGGTATAGAAAGAGGTTCTGCAGCCAAGCTGATAATTCTTGCTCTTTAGTATTGATTGAATGGTCATTTGTTATAATGATGGTTAAAACAGTCAAGCAGATGCTACAAATATTGCTGTTTTGATTTATAAATGTGGAAAACTATTTGTCTGCTTGCCACAGAAAAATGCAAAACTTCACATCCTCTCTTCTCCAAACACAGTTGTCCAGGTAGATTTTCTGGGGTATTTTTGCTTTTGCTTTTCATGTTTTAATAACAGAATATTTCACAGACCAGGTTAATGATGTGGTGCTATGTGTCTACCTCAAATCTCCACCTCCAGTTCTGGGGAAGATAATAACCCAGGATAACTCATCAGGCTTGCTAACTTAACATGTCAACAGGGAATGTTTATCCTGCACATGCAGGATCAGTTTTACCTCAAGAGGTTTGGCACAGATGAGCTGATAAATTCACAGCATGTATTCAAAAACTGCTTTCAGCAAAACACTTCCACTTTTATTCTGGCGATGCTCAGATGTGGCTGAAGAAATCTCCACAAAGTGAAAGAGGAGACGGGGCCAGGAAGTACAGATTGAAGAGAAATCATAGCTGAATTGTGCTTGATTTTTCAGCTGCATCAGATATCAAGGGCTTGCTTATTGCACAGTGGAAGGAGGCAAATGAATATGGCTATAACATGGACAAGGTCTGGACAACAGTAATGAGGATGACTATAGCTAATAAAAGGTAGCAGTACAAATACAAGTAAGAAAATTAACATATGGAAGGTAAAAGCACCATTTCATCATGCCACAACCAACAAAATTACCCCAGAAAATTGAATGTAGAGCTCTAATTGATGCAATTGAGGGAGACAGTGAAGCTAATCTGAGTACTTAATGACTATGACGGGAGCATCACAATGTAATTGCAATGTACTTTTTGCTACAATGTATCATCGCACCACCTCTGTTCCTCTGGAACAAATACATTTATTTGAATAGAAGCACTTAGATCCCCAGATCCCTTTGTTTCATGACAAAATCTGCATGGCATCTCCCCTTTCAAGGAGCTGCAGTTTTGGATACCTGTGGTTGCAGCACAGTGCTTGTTTTGGGATCCATTTCATATCTGTGCCTCTGTGCAGCCAAACTCATGAATTTAGTTAGTTTGTTAGCTTAACTGGTCCAGAGAGAACTATGGGGGCTTTCCTACAAGGACATAATACTTCTTCCCCGAATGCAGCCTTCTCATGTATAACAAAACTATCTTAGTTGAGATATTTGATGCCAAACCTCCTCAGTGAAGAGGGAAACAGATTTTTCCCTTTGCATCATTTAAACACTTCATCTATCATTTTCATAATGTGTAAAATGAAAACAATACCAGTCTTCTTCCCAAAGGCATCATTAGACTCAGCTCACTAGTTTCCTCTATGAGATTCCCCAGATTATAGTAGAAAAATTTGTTATTATTATGGTTGTTATTATTATTATTATTTTTCAACACTATCAAGATATTACATGCAGTCATAAGACATAGCAAAAAAAGTAAGAAAGAAGCCATGCACTTTTCTTTGGTATCTTTTTATTTTCTTTGATATATGTTCTCTAACTGGTCCTGTCTCTGTGTAGCAACATGCCTGCTGCTGCAGCCCTATGACATGTTACATTACTAGTGATGTGGTTGAAAATACCTTGTTTCTTGCCATATTTTTCAATGAAATTTCTTCCCTCTCTCTTATAGCAACTTGCTAAAGATTGCTATTGTTCCTCTTGGGGGAAATAAGAAGGAAAAAGCAAATCCTTCCCTTTTTCTTTTTTTTTTTTCCCTCCAAGAGAAATGGTTAGCTTTTTGAAAGGATGTTAAGACATACCTGAATTATTTCTGCCAAAGTGCTTTTTTTCCTATTAACTTGCTATTTTTTTCTTAAAAAGAATTTTCTCTGAAGAGGACTCTTAAAAGAAACAGATAAATTGAAGAAGCAGACAAAAATGTTTAACCTGCTTTGCTAATGTGCTACTATTAAAATCAGCAGCATGTGTTTTTAATGCTGTGTGCTATTTTTCATTAAACCCATACATGCATTGCAAATCATTTCTGTCAATCAGTGGTTGATCTTCTGAACTTTTGGTATATAAAATTAGAAGGAAAAGTAAAAGTTAAGGACAAGGAGCTCTCAAGATGTGTACTGCAGCCATTCCCAGCAAAAAAAAAAAAAAAAAAAAGTTGAAACAAGGGTTTCCAGCAGAATACAGGCATCAATAAGCAGAAACAACCCATTTCCATGGAAACAGCTCATCTAAAACCTGGACAAAGAAAGCATGTGAGTGCTTACCTGACTATGTGTCATTTTTAACATGAAGCTGATGAGGTGAAATATCCTCACATGGAATCTAGCTGGTTCCCTGAAGCAGAAGAACTGTGGTCCCCAACTGAGAGCAAGCCATGGCAAAAGTTTGGGATGGTGGAGGGATATCTGTATCCCAGTGTCCTAGGCCCATGGAGAGTGGGGAATTAAGCTGTTATTGTAAAAGGTATGCAGCACTAGCAGTATGGTTTTGTACTATCCTTGTGATTCAGGATAAGGAAACATGCTTGAAAGGTGTATTAATCACTGCAAATCAGCTGGATCACTTGCCTTAACAATTTTATCCAATGGATAGAGAAAGATGCAAATGTATTTACCACAGTTTAAATGCTACTGGCACCCAGAGTGAAGATCACCAGCTTGTTTGAATTATACATTTTGTTATTTTGTTATAATACTTTTGTTATTGCCTCCTGAATTGGAACTTTTCTGCAGAGCTAGAGCAAACATAGAGCAAATATATTTCATATTGCAAACATGAATACATGCTGTGTTAGAGGGGGAAAGAGTGCACTTCTCCTGGTGTTTAGACTAATCTTCAGTTTGTAAGAGGTTTTACAGGAAGTTCACCAGAGCTGGTTGCCAGCAGACCCAGCTTGGCAAGGGAGGCATGCCTAGCTGAGAAAGCCCTGTGGGGATCCTGGTGAAAATGAGCTCACATTTGGCCAAGTGAGGAGTCTTTGAGAACAGCATTTTGCATACATGTGGCAATGTTTTTTCTTATTATCTAACAAAAGCATTCAGAGTGAATATAAGCTGCTCTCTGAATGCACAAGCAGCTAACTGGCAGGCAGGCCAAGCATTCACACCTTCTGAGGTACATACTGAGTGAGCCATATTCTTCTTTTATTCACTGCTTAATAAAATGCACATAAAGTGCTCCACTTGGACTCCCGCAATGATTGAAAAATCTGGTTAAGCAAGCTGGGAGGAGCACTGTGATAATTTAGAGGTTGTTACAGACACAGAGATCTCAGAAGACCCTGCTGTTTTCTCTCCGGATCTGCTAAGTGCAGGCCTGCACTCATCCAATACTAAGGCAGCAGAGGTGAGAATCTTCATCCTCTTTAAAAGCAGAAAATACCAGGAATGCCCAACATGTGACCTCAAAACCACAAACTGCAGGATTCAAGCATGTACTCTGTCATTATTTAACTTCTTGTGGATAACTGAGACTGCCAAGTGTACAGGACTTCAGCTTGCCATAGTCTTTGTACTTAAAAGACTTTCTTTTTTTCCCACTTCTGTGCTGGATGTACTAGAACATGACTTAATCTTTGTGAGATTCATTCTGGATCATGATGCTCTTGATTATGTAATTTGTCAAGATGTACTACTTAAGGAAAAGCAGGTGCTCAGTACAGATTCTCACATCAGAGTTTAGCAGCCAGATTCCCAATGCATGCACATATTTTGTATCAGCTGAAGGTGACCAAAAAAAAAAAAAAAAAGATACTTCCATTTTTGGGCCCAGTTTGACATGTCCAAGGCAGTTTTTGCAGCTGATTGGTTTTCAATGTCCAAGCTGCAGATGACATCTCTGTGGGGAAATAGGAAGGGAGGGATGCTTCCCATGGGAGGTGTTCTGGCAAGGAGGTTGTTGTAGGTGCTGAATGCTCTGTGTGTCTCCACTTTAGGCTGCTGGGATTTTGTTGTTCCTCATGATGCTCTAGGCACCAACAACCGTGATTTGGTATATTTATGGTTTCAGTGCTGCATCCTTTTCTTGTAACAGAGAAGGCCAGAAAGACAAAGGAACTGATCCCATCTTCTTTCCAGCATGTGACAACACCTGGCAGTGCTAGGACATAGAAAGGGATGGAGAACCAGGATATTTGGAGGTTGTTTTCATAAATTACTCCAAGCTTTCATACACTTCCTGACCAAGCAAGCTGCTTGTGAAAACGGACTTTCATACATTTCCAAGAACTCTCCATAAATGTTCAAGCATTATCTCCATTTGGCTAAGGGTGTAATTCTGGGGCACTCAGAGACTAAATGTGCAGTCCAACAGCATTGGTGGCTGTTATTACTATTTGTTTTCACATTGTATCACCTTCAATGAAAACCCATTCTTAGATCAGTTCCGTAGTCACTGCCCAGTTACAAAACTGAATGACAGTTCATGCACAAATGAGCTCAAAACCCAAGTAACAGCATGTTTTAACAAGAAATGTATTGAGAACTTCTGTCTTTCCTGGTCAGCCAGGAAATGAGGCTTTTTTTTGCCTCTGTCAAAGGCCTGGCAGG
Organism: Anomalospiza imberbis; assembly: GCF_031753505.1. Lineage (NCBI taxonomy): Eukaryota > Metazoa > Chordata > Aves > Passeriformes > Viduidae > Anomalospiza > Anomalospiza imberbis. Next base: position 28,802,923 of record NC_089684.1, on the reverse strand, counting down.
AGTCATCCTTCATTTGGACACCTCCATAACAAACAGCTCTCCCTGACACTGACCACAGACAGTACAGAAAAAAAAAAAAAAGAACCTGACTGACACATTTAAAGTTACTTAGGGGTGCAGGGATGCATCAGGCTGCCTTACTCAGCACTGCTGGGGATGGTTTTTCGAGCTTTAAACCTTGAGCTGCCTCAGGCTCACCTCTGCTTTCACCTGTCCAGCCCTTATGAGGACAGGGCAGGGAAAGGAAAAGGAAATTAACCTAGTGTCTGCAAAAAGCACTGTATTGTTTTTCCAGAAAAAATTCTTAATGTTACTAGTTCATATTAGCACAGGCAGGATGGTACCTAAACATTTGTGTGCATTGTGCCAAAAAGAGAGACAAAAAGGAAATCCTAGGTGTCCTTGAAATTACAGAGTGTGTGCTGCAGGAGCGCTTAAATTCCTGTGCAAAATACTTCACATCCCAAACAAAACCATATATAAAAATAGGCCCATAAAAGATATGTGATGGCATTGCTCTGTGTGAGTTCCTGTGCATTGAACAAACACCAGAATCACCAAGAAAATTGTAGGTTTCATGCAAGATGCTCACAGTCATTTACTTTTTGTGACTGATCCAAGTTCCACTCTTACCCTGAAAGAGAAAACATTGATAGATCTGAGAGCAAAGCAATTGTTTCAACATAATATATTGAATCCAAACGTGAAAATAAGATGGAAGACCTATTTTCCAGAGTTGTAGACACACCTAATTCGAATTCTCAGCTGCAAACTCTAGAGATTCAAAATGCATGGGAATGACATATTACTAGGAGTAAAATAAAATGAGCAGGAAGACATGGCATAATTTAGTTCTAACAGATTATGTGAAGCTATGTAAAGATTATACCAACAGTTAAGTGATCTGAAACTCCACCAGTGCAACCAGAAATGTTTAAGCACACTGCTGTCCTCCCAGGCACTGTAAAATCGCAGTGTTGCTGAATAATGACATAACTTCCCATATGCAAACCAGCTGGCTTGCACAAATGTTTTAAAGTGCTCATGACCAATACTTTGCTGTGGTATGACAAGCTTGCAGTATCAGACAGATGAGAGCTGCAGACTTGCAAAGCTACCAACCAGTGCAATGAAATATTTTCAGATCTTGAATAGACTTTTTTTTTCGCCTGACTTATTGAGAGCACTATAAGTTGTGAGGAGCTATCAAGAGTAACATTATACTTAAGGCTATGATACAAGCTCTCTTGCAGCTGGCTTTGGTACAGGACTGAGACCTGGTTCTTGTGAATGCGAACAGAGGCTGTTCATGACTTAAAGTGTACATAAAACACTGGGCAAAAGAGACAAAGAAAATATGAATGACCTTTTGACAGATATTTTGATAATTTCAGAAGACTGCTCTAGGAGAAACACCTACAATGGCTGTCTTGTGAGAATTCTCCATCCTACCATCTATAATCTCCTAGTTATGCAGTGTGGGAATCCAGGGTATCCCTCTGGCTGCCCTGGAAGGTCTGGAACCCTGTCAGGGGGTCAGGAGCCGCCCTGTACAGAGCCCCGAGAGACGCTGTCTCTGATCTCTGTCCATGGAAAAGAGTTTTCAATCTTACAGGATGAATTACAAGCTCTGAGTGTTTGATATAAGTTGTAATTAGTGTGGCACGGGTGCAAAAGTAGAATTTAGGATTCTAGGTAAGGGGTTCAAAGGAGGCAAGATGGAGGAAACTGGGCATGCCTTGTCCTTTTTCTTCATCTTCATGCCCTCCATGTTTCACTGTAGTGTTGGCATTTTTCTATTGGTTTAGGCTGGGGACACACTGTTCAACATGGGTGATAGGTATTGGCACATTATTGTCAATATAGCACACGTAGTTTCTAGTATATAATGTTTGTAACATCCCACTGAGGGGCAGAGCCCCGCACACTGTCCTGCAAGACAGACCTGCTGCAGGTCAGGGTCAGAGAGAACATGTTATAGATAAGCAAGAATAAACAACCTTGAAACCAGCACAGACAAATTACAACTTCTTCTTTGGCAGCGGGGCTGAAAGACAGAGACTTTCTACAATCTCAGGATCATCTAAATATCACAGATCCCAACAATGCAGTAAAGGCAACAAACAACTGTCTGCCAGGATGATCATGCACTTTTACCTGCACCTGCTACAAGGTGCAGGTAACAATGCAAGGAGGGCTAGCCTGAAGTTTGCCCAAAATAAATGTCCAACAAGAAAAATATGGGGTAGACTCTGATTTCTCTGGAAAAACAACTAGTGCTCAAAGTGGATGGAGTGTTGTCACAGAAAGAAATTAAGAGGAAAAATATTTGCAAAGAAGGAAGATGAAAGTAAATAGGTGCAGCTTTAGTCCATTTTAGAGGGATGACCTAAACAACAAGAAAAAAGGAAGGTAAATTAAACTGAAGCTAAAGTCTAAAGGAGAAATTATGAGCTGACATAATTAATAGACTAATACCTTTTAAAGGCAAGGGAAACCAAATAATCATCTAATGTGATGTACTGCTCCAGTGCCTTGAGGAGGACAGGATTCTGAGATTATTGACATCCACTTTTTTTTTAGTTGAGACCTAAAGCTGACTATTTAAAAATTCTCCATGAGAGAAAATGCTGAAAAGGTTTCTCTGAGCTCAGGAAAATGGACAAAAACAAAGAAATATAATAACAAAACAGTGGAAAATTTTTTTGCTTGACCAATATTATTAAAAAATAAAGACAGTATTATAGAATGTAGCATGAAATGTTTTTCAAAATGAAAACTGACATTTGGCTTTGACAACATTAAAATTATAAAGTTTTTCATTATGAGGAGTTTTTTCCCTCTCAATGAACGTGTGAAGCAAGCTTATTTGCACAGCATTAGGGGTTTTTTGATAGTAAATTTTCCCATGAAGAAAGGTGATACTCATATTCTTCTAGGCTCACCTTTACCCCATGTAGTTCAGACTAACCAATTCTGCCCAAAGATCACATTTTCCAGCTGTGCAAAGGTAGACTTAAAAAAGATAGCTGGTCAGGGCAGAAGAGCATCAAGGGATAAAGAAATCACGGTATTTTCACCATGACACTGAAAGATTATGAACCAAATGCTTAAGAAGAAGTCCAGGAGACCAAATGTATCAAAAAAAGACTGACCAAAACAGGGAAAAATTGTATCCAACTTCTGCAGGCTTTTCAAGAGGACAGGTACTAACCAAAGGACAGTGAAGCACTGGACCAGGTTGCCCAGAGAAAAAATGTTATGCCATCATGAGTCAAGGAATATAGATGGTGCAGGATTCCTGGTGAGTGTGAGTTTGTGGTTCATTGATTTTTACCCCATCTGTCAAAGACTGGCAGCAATAACCCATACACAAAGTTGTGGAGGTGACTTTTGGATGTGACTGCTGCAGAATTCCCAGAGCAAGCTGATGCAGCAGGTGATGGGAAGCAGGGTCAAGAATTACAGCACCGAAAGCCAGGTCATGTAAAGATCCATTTTGGAAACAGGACACCTCAGGAAGAGGTATTACAGCAGCAAAGCTAAAAAAAGATAACCTGTTTTACTTTGCACATAAACAAATGAGGAGCGCCCACGCTGATATGCACCTACATGGGACAGTAACAGAGGGCTTTTTAACTCCTAATCCTCTTTAATGAGATTACTCTTACATACCCAACTGTGCACCTCACCTGCACAGGGTTTTCTGTAGATTGGAAAGAATATATCCCTTTTAAAAGCTTTTTTTGCATTCAGCCATTCTTCCAAGTTGCTTAATGCAGGAAGAGAGTAACCAAACCAAGTCAACCAACCAACCAAAACAAAAAGTGAAATGTAAAAAAAATTACATTTGCATAGTGGAGAATTTAGAGGGGTGATGGTTCTCTAGAGTCTCTCTGGTTTTGACCCCTGCTATAATTAATTACAGTATAAAATGTGTTCCAAAATAATTGCAATCAGGTTGGAAAATATCAGTTGCTCACCTGTGCATTCAAAAGAAGTATCTGGGTTGTGTTTTTAAAGCTACATGAAAACAAACTCAGCTAGAAACTTTTGCAATTCAAAATATTTAGCTGAATGACAAGAAAACTAATCCTTGGTTTATTATTAGACATGATAAAAGATTTCTGAACATCCTAGATGTTCATATTTTTCTTTTCCTTTTTTAATGCAGTGCTACACTGAAAAATGACTTTGTCAAAAAACATAGATGAGTCTTTTGAAAGTGAGAAGTGGTTGTTGAAACAGAAAACAAAATGCCTCAAAGAGGTCTAATGCTTGGAGACGTGTGCTCTGCTCTTTCTCTTTTCCTTTCCTTTTGAGGATGGCATCAAGTCTGATGTCCAAAAATTGAGGTGCTCAGAATCATTAGCTTACCCTGAAACATCAACAAAAGAGAAGCTGGGGCAGGTTATCTGTCCTTGGTGCAAAATCATTTAAAGCAGAGGCTTATTTCAGACCTTGACATACATTTTGCTGCCCCCATTAGCTCCAGAGCATGAACAAAGCAGTGGGAGAATGTAGTGGATGCTTCTGGTGTATATATTACTGATTGAGCACACTGCAAAACAGCCGGTCATGACTTCTGATTTTGACTGTGGAGTCTCCTGATCCTGTCCTATCAACCAACACACCAGGAATCACACATCACCAGCAGATTTATTAAACTCGTGGCTGGTACCTCAGTGGAGGTGACAATGACATTAACTTCCTGAAGGCCAAACGTTAACCATGGGACCAGCTGCTCCCATCCCTAGGGAGATGTGGATGGCAATAGCTTCCCTTTCCAACTCTGGAAGTCAGATCAAGGAATTTAAAAGCAGGATTGTGGAGGAAAGCACGGGGTATTCCGGATCTTATGTGGAGGAAACCAGCATCCTAGAACATGCATTCACGAGGCAATTAGAAGCACTCCGTGAGACTTGGTGGAAATTCATTACTCACGTTGATGTGTGAAAAGGAACAAACAAATTATTCACCAGGACCAGACTGCTATCAGAGGAAGCAGATGAGGGAAAGGAATCCTTTCACTTGTAAAGGGAGCACTCCTGACGCAGGATTACTGAGCTACAGTCAGTAAAAATAGTCCTCCAGAATGCTATTTTGACAGATCAAATTTTTGGAATGAAATTGCATGCTAAGTGGTATGCTTAAGCAGATGCTGGGTAAAATCAAATTAGGACTGGATTTAAATGATACTTTGAAATTATTTTAGTGGTTCTTATTGATTAGGAAATGTAATTTTACAAGACAATATTGTGCATAATCAAAATGCAGTCATAAAGTTAAAGGCCAGGATATTACTGAGAAATGTTCTTCTATTTTTGCAGTAGTTAGTGAAGAAGACTGAAAACAGTAAAACTAAGCAGCATTTCCAAAGCATAGGCTACTATGTTCACTCAATTTGAAGTTCACAAAGTTAAGAGAATTTATTCAGACCACCAAGAGCTGTGTACCTCTTCCCCTTCTGTGTACATTTCTGCTGATATAACTGTGGAATTTCATGTTACTATCTTAAGTATTTTCCTGATTTCATTTTATTAGAGAGGAGAGAAATTGTGTTTCATCACATTTTGTACTGAACAGTCAGCTGATGAATGCATTTGTCTTCACTTCATTAATTTTGAATAATTAATGCCCCCAAATTGGAAGTTTTCCCATGTTACAAATTAATAGGTACCTCAATCAGAGCAGCTCTGATTCTCAGGGACATAGCAGGAGGAGCAGCAACATATTGGATGGATCCTTCTTCAACCCCTTTTCTGTATTTGTGCTCACATTCCCTGAATTTCAGCTGGCATCTCATGGATCATATGTACTCACTGAGGAGAAGAAGGCATATCTTCTACTAAGGGAGTCCTAGAAACCAATCCATGATGGGAAAAATCCAGGCAGTGGTACATTCAATTGGGTTCAAACTGGCCTGAGAGAGACAGTCCACCTGCCATTGGCAGAAGTGGTGGCTTTCACAGGTTGCTAGTGAAAGAAAGGTCACAAACAAAAAATGCTGGTAAAAATGAATTCTGAACTTTCAGAAATTATTCATCTAGATGGGTTCTACTCTGTTCCCTCAAGTAGTATGGAAACATCTCATTCACTATTAAAAAATATTTAATTTTGATAATGGCTGAATTATATAATTCATTAGCAAAATTATATGGGGAATACATGTAATGAAGGAGGTGTGTAAATTCAATATTATCATTCATGTTTGATGATGCCATGCAAGCTGAAAAAAACAGAACTGGAAAAGCAGAAACAAAATGCATTTATATTATTGAAATGAAACATTCATGCCTTTTCAAAACCAAACAAGAAAATAGAAATGTCTCATTTAAACATTTTCCTGTCAAAAAACCTCCTAAAATTGACATGCTCCTGTGAAATGTTTTTATTTTAAAAACTGTTATTCTCTGCTGAGGAAGAAGAATTCTACAAAAAAAGTGCCTTTTCTCATTGCCAGATACAAGCAATGGAGCATTGATTACACTGTCTTTGAAAATGGAGATCAGTCCTGGTGGCAGTGACTTGTTCCCAGCCTCTTCTCTCCTCTCCAGTTTGGAGATGCAGGCTGAGATGGTAGTGATGTCCTTGTGAGAGGTGACTCTTAAGACGGTACATCTGGACTGGTCAGGCTGTGCACCCAGCAGGCCCTTCGCAAATAGCACAAGAAGGGATCTCAAAACAATGCAATGGTAAATTAAAGTGACTGCAGGTGACAGCATTTTAACTGCTCAGAAACTACCTGGCACTAGTGAGCAGAATCACATCCACTCCAAAACATGTAGCTTCCAAGTCATAGAAATGTCATTTTCTGTATCCTGACTTGAAAGCACCTTGCACTCTAAGAAAAAGTGATAAAGACATGTATGTTTTTATGTGATGCTTGTTCAGCCTGCTAACACACTGCAAATAGTCTTCCCCAGCCGTGTCCTATACCAGCCTGATTTCCCCCTCCCCTTGGCTCATTAACACCAGGTGATAACTATACTTAATCAAACATCCAGGCTGTCTGAGAGAAAAAGGTACTTTGTTCCTCCCGAGTAAATTTCTCCCAAAATCATCCAAAGAAACAAATTCAAGTGAATAAAAGTAAGTAGGAGTGCATCTGACAGCTATTTGTAAGAGCTCCATAAATTCACTTATTTCCCATCACTTAGTGCGCTTCAGGAACAGTAAAGATGAATGTGCTTTCCTCCCCATCTGAGGGGGCTTGTAGCTATAATTAAGAGGGTATTATTGCTGAAGTCTAATTACATTCTTTAAAGTATGCTGATAATAGCAGATGAGGAATTGTTTTAAAGCTGGATTCCACCACTGGCTCTTTTATCCATGCTGAAACCTGTCACCAAATAAACAAAATCTGGTGACAACAAGTTTCACATGATAGTATTTTTACCACTCTTCCCAGCGAGAAATGTAATGGGAGGGAGAACCAGAGAAGCTGGCAGAATTTTAGGTGCATTTTTTATGCAACTGAGTTTACATATTGGTGATTTTTTTTCCTACTCGAAGAGCTTTTACATTTCAGTTACCGTGGTTTACATTAGGGGCTATCTGAGTTAATTTCTTGCTAATCCTCTTCTAGTTACTACTCCTGAAGTCTTCTTTGACCTCTCTTTTTATTGTCTATAGGTGTGATCAGACTGGAAGCAGTTTGGGACCAGGGCAGCACATCTCCTCGCTGCCCTATAGCAGGCAGGATGTGAAAGTTCTACCCTCTGGTTAAGGTTTCCAGACACAATGAGAGTGTGGTAGGTCATTTCCACAGCATTTTCCATCCAGGTGGGTGGGATTCTGCATGTTCCTTTGCTTGAACCCTTATTCTTTGCACTCACTGTTCTCAGACATGCCCATGGAGTGTACTGCAGTTTATCTATTTTTTTACCTTCTCTTTTTTTCCTAATGAAATGTTTCTTTGACCTTTAAACACTAGTGAAGGCAGATGACAATGTGCACAAAATGCTTGTCTTAATTGTTTTGAGTGATGTGACTTCATTATGAAACTTCGTCACAAGCTTAATTACTCCCAGTGCTGCATTAACAGCAAGGGGAAGGTATCATATGAGACAACGAAGGGAGTTCAGTGGCTTTGATCTTATTTTCTGAAATCGAATGATCTCATGCTCTCACCATTTATTAATACAGATCATTTCCTCCCATTTCTCACAATTGAATTGAGTTGCTGTTTGCATGCTGATGGGGCAAATAAGTGGGGAGCTGTGTTTGTCACTGCCTGATAATGGATGGGAGCTGCTTGTTCAGAGACCGGCAGCTCCTCTGGAGGCCCTGCGATTTGCCAGAATATATTACATTTTTCCAAGATTATTGCAGAGCAGATGATTAATATTGCATGCTCAAATGGCCTTTTCAAGGACTGAGCAGGGAGTGTGGGGGGACTGAGGGAAAGCCTCAGAAGACTAATTTCCTAGCTGTACATTGTGATAGAAATGCATAATTGCAAACACTGCTTTGTAAGTCGCCAGTATAAAAGGGGAAAGCCACTGAGCAATGTGTAGCCAGAGGAAATATGTCTTCAGTTGACAAAACCAGCAGAGCCTTGTTGAAATCATTGTGGCTCCACTGGTTTGCACCAGTGAAGAAACTTGCCCAAAAAAATTACTAGGGAGGTGGAGCAGGGCATTACCACAGGTGAAGCAGTGGTTTTAGCAGGATGAGGAAATGCAGCCCTTAAATCAAGGACAGCTTCTGGTGTGGGCTCTACAGGATTATGCAGCTGGAAGAAGGATGCCTAGAAAAGCTAGGTGGTATCTGCTCTGCAGTCGTAAGCAGTGTGTTGCATCTCAGTCTGAGTGGGAGGGTGAGGAAGAGCTGCTAGGAGCTTTGTATGGACTGGATGAAGTGCTTCCCTTGGTATAGGGTGACTGTGAAATGTGTTAAAGATGTGCCTAAGACTACATTGGCATTTGTAGTCAGCAAAGAGCTCTGCAAAGCCCCCAGCACAGGGACCTAATACTGGTGGAAATGCTTTAACAGAATTGAGTGGTGGAGGTGAGAAAAGGTTGTATAAAGCATTTCTCAGCTCTTGCCTCTATGGTGTAGCTTGGGTCATATTTTAGCAGCGCTGGAAAGCAAAACCTTGTGTGAATACCTCCACATGACTTAGCTGAGTTTGGATGGACCTTGGGTGGGCTTTGTGATTTTTATGGCTACAGCAGCAACAGTGGGTCTTCTACCTCTCAGGCACAAGAACTTGAACCAAATTCAGCTGTGAGCTTAAATAATGTGAGAAAATGCCTAAAATTATTCACCTTCCCCTTCTTTAGCCTTTGCAGGAGCACTTTTGGCAAGCTACATGTGTCATGACTCAAAATCCTGGGAGCAGATCCAAACTGGAAATGCTTCCCTCTCCTTCCACTCATGTGTCCTCCCAGCTGTGTTCACTGCAGGCAGGTTGTGATATTCCTGAAACAAACAAGTTTTTGATGCCACCTTGTTTTGGCCACTGCTTTCTGTGTGTATTGGGCTTTTATTTCTTCCACTCCCTTACTGTTCCAACAGAGGTCCCCTCTAGGATGACACTGTCAGTGTTTTTCTACCTGTCAGAGAGAGAGAGAGGGTGTGGGGGGGTGTTATGCTGGGGGACTCTTGGGTCTGTTACGGGTGCAAAGGCTGCATATCGTGTTTGCTATCCTGAAGAGACCAGCCAAAATCACACTTAATATATAGACCTGGATGAATGCAGATTGTGTCCTTACCAATTTCCTCCTAGCCAGATAGCATCTGATAGCATCTATTCAGCATCGTTCATGCTTCACCTATGCTGCCAGCTCTGAGCTGAATGCAAGGCCACAGAAATAAGTTCAGCTCTCACACCTGATTCTGGATTCTCAGGGAAGGGTTGTAAAAAGGCTGAGTTCACCCTATGTGCATGCATATTCTTGTTGGAGCTTTAGTTTGTCCAATTGTGCACTCATTGCACACTAAGTATATTTCTACATGGGTCTGCCCAAATATGATTCATATCCCCTCCGCCTTCATCAAAGCATGTTGCCTAAAGCAAAAAAAAAGTTGCTCAAATTTTTTTGTTAAAAAAACTTGTTGACCTCACTATGTTTGTGGGGAGACTTTCAGATAGGGCTGGTTTTGGTTTATATTTTTTCCCTTAATTAAAGGTTCACTTTTTAGTCCTGTGGGTCCAATTTTGCTATAGAACTATTGGTCTGGAAATCAATTCTTTTCTATTTGATGCTTAGATTACTCACTTGTTTATTGTCCCAGAAAGGATGCTGAGACTTAAAGCACTACCAAAAAGACCTGAGAAGAGACCAATTGTAGCATATGATGAGTGAAGAAATCTGTGTAGCCTGGGCCCTTTGGCTTCCTGATAGTGGTTTTGAATAGCTAAGCTGGAAGAGATTTTTTGTTCCCCTTTTAAAAATCCACACACATAAATTGATCACTCTGAGACTGTTGTGTTGCGTCAGGGGTAGAATGGTAATCCGGGAGAAGTGTTGGTTTATTTCCTTGCCATCAATTATCTGGTAAATATTTGGGAACAGTGAGCTTTTTCAATAGAAGTTAGGTGGGTGAATGAAGGTAGAAAAGGTCATGGCCCAGGTGATTTATCTGCAGGAAATAATTCAGCTGCTTCGTAAGACCACTTCTATATCTGGTCCTTTGATTGCCAAACTATTCATTCTTCCTAATGCATCAGATAAATGCATGTGTGAAGAAACAAAAAAAAGAGCTGCTACAGTAGAGCAGAAGGCAGATAATTTAAACATGGAAAAGCTGCGATGTCATGGGAGATGTACATAAGCATCCCTTTGTTCCTTTGTCCTTCTCCTGGCTGTGGGAACAAGCCAAACCTTAATAGCAAATGCGTTAATTCAGTTTCTAAGTTAGCTATTTGGGAAGAGGTTTTGCGCTGTTGTGTGGCTGGCCCACAGGATGAAATCAAAGAGATATTACACTAAAGGGGGAGGGGGGCCATAGCACAATTTCCACGGTGGGTCTGTTCTGTGCAGATCAATAAAGAGGCTTCATCAGTGTCAGCCCACTGGCAGTATGGCATCCAAGCCCTGCTACAAACTGCTTGTGAGCAGCGCACAGTCCTTGATACTGCATTTACATAGCTTAATGGAGTTTTAAAAGGTCAAAATCCGAGCAGTATACACTTTGGAGCATTAACTACATAACACAATTGTGTTGCTGCATTCTTAATTGCGTCTTCAGAGTACTGGAGGGTGGTTTTTTGTTTTTGGGTTTTTTTGTGGGTTTTTTTTTTTTTTTCAACTGTGGGGCTTTCTGAGATGAGAACTGTCCCTTTTAAAGTTTATGAGTTGCAACAGGGACAACAGACCCCACAACTGATCTGACAGGAATGCTTTTAAATCTGTCTTCCTTTGTTTGCAGTGGAGGTAGGTAAATGCAGTAAATGTCCATCATTCCAGTATTAATGAAGTTAAACAGCATTTATTTCAGAGCTACAGGAAAAGAGGGCAAGGAATGATACTGATGGATAATTAAAGACTAAAGTTTGATTTTTGGTTAAAGACTGATGGATAATTAAAGACTAAAGTTTTGATTTTAAGCAACCTCTATTTTACATTGGTTATGTTGGTAGCTGGCTGAAACGTTTTCTGACTCGTTTTGGACCACATCTTGGGACTATAAGACCTCTACCAAGCCCTCAGGCTGTTTACCTCTGAAGGGAAAGTCTCAAGCTGGTCAATCACCAGAGGACAGAGACACACATATTGAGTTACAGTATAAAGGCATCAATTACTTTAAAAAGCAGGTGTGCAGTGTCCTGTGCTTGCTCTGTCTGATCAGGGTGTCCTAGAGCTGTGTACACATTGTATGTTAAACCCTAACTATGGGATGTCTTAACCTTTCCAAATGACCATGTCCAGCATGGAGGGTACTGCATACAGCAAAATCAAACTCAGCTCTGTCAAGATGTTTCTATCAACCTTTTCCCTGGGCCTAAAATATTTGGTGTATGAGCTAGTTATGAATCAGCAGCCCACACAGATAAGACATTAGCTCATATTTGTTCTTGCCAATAATCATTAACCCTGTAATTGTTTTCCTTCAGCACAGTCTATGTATAGACTAAGCTGTCAGCTCAGAGAAGTCTGCCATGAAGCCCCTACAGCAAGTCAGACTGACCCCTGAATTATCCCAGCAGGTTTGATAAGGAGATACAATGATGGAGAGGGCTTGCTATGCCATTTATTCCTTTTCCAGCCATCCTCCACCCTCATGGGCTCCTGCACACATTTCACATAGACAGTTGGTGTTGGTCTTTCTCTGCTGAGCTATTTCCCAAGTAGAAGTGGAAATGTGTGCGTTTATTACCAGTTTGTCATCACTTGTTGCTTACTGTTAGGGAAAGAATTATCTGAGGGATTTGAGTTGTTTATAATATCTGGTCTCTTAGGTCACTGATAAATGAGGGGTCATTTCAGCTCTAGGGTTTTGATTACGTTACTTTGGTAATTGTGGGAGCAAAAGGCTGCTTTGTCCTTCTTCAAGAAATAGAGGCTGGCTCCCCAGTTCAGGTTTTGACAAACTGTCCAGGACTTTTGTGGAGGGTATCCTGCATCCCTTGCAACTTTGTAATGGCTCTGATGCATAAAATATTTTCCTTAAGTGCTTTTTTCCCCAAGGACAAACTGTCTGGCAATAGTCAGGAGAATAAACTGATTATGCAACAATCCTCAAGTGATTCTATGGGTATAACCATCCTGCTTAATCTCACTGTGCTCTTGCAGAGGTGTGTGGCTTCCCAGCAGAGCTCACTGTGTTCTTGCAGTGTCAGGGCTCAGCCACACGATCCAGACAATGCAGCTTATGAAGATACCATGAGTCAGCCCCTGGTATTACTACTACTGTAGTTTCTTCCTCCTCTTCCCCTTTTTATCTCCTGTTGACAAGATGATATATTTTTGCCAAACATGGTAAAATGGGGTTCAGTGAAACAGGCAGGTCATGATTCTGTTGAAACATCTCTGCTGACTTTTCCACCAAGACTGGAAGGCACCTACTCCTGCTGGATGCAGCTCTATTCTTATTCTTCCTTCCCTAAATCAGGATAAAACTCCTCGTATCAGTAAGACCCCACAGGTGGTGCTAATGCCTAGAATTCTTCAATGGCTCTCCTCTGCAAGCCACACCAGGGAACAGGAATGTCACTTCAAAAATGTTTTTTTCTGCTGTCAAGCTGCTGGAGCTTCAAAGCAGTTTCTTGCTGTCTGTGCTTTCATGCAGTTTGATGCCTGTGTTTTTAGGATTTATACATTAATGTTTGTTTCAGGCAGTCTGCAATAGCTCATTCCACACAGGGCAAAACCTTCTAAGAAATAGATCTTTAGTTACTCAGGTTTAATTCTGCTCAAAACAATTCTTAGGAGACAAGAGAGATCATTAGTTGTTTGGGTTCATGAGATGGCAGGAATTAAAAGTTGCTCCGCTGCCCTGTGAACTAGTGTGAACAGAGCACTAGAGAGGAGCAGGGGTAAGAAATGGGCTTTTCTGAGCTATTCTTAGGGAAGAATTATTTTCTACACAAACAATAGAAAATATCTTTCTCTTGGTACTTCTGAAAATGACTAGTGGAATGATTTAATGCTATGTAATGAATGGCAAGAGTGAAGTGAAACACGTTCTCAAATCCCCTTTCATCAACTTCTTGGAGATCACAAAATGCTGAAACTCCAGAGCCTCTTAATGCCAACTTCAGCTTCAAAACCACCCCTATTTCTACACTTAAAATGTCAGGTTCCTGCCATTATCTTGCTGTGTTTGTACCCTGCCATCATGTCTGGAAGAGATGGCACACTTTCTTCTAAAGGCTGCATTTAATCTGCTTTCTAAAGGTATGGTTTTTAGCCATTAACCTCTACTCTCTGATCAGAACTCTTCAGAAAGAGCCTTATTTTTTAATCAATGTTTTGCTCCAAGGACAGGAGGAGTTTAAATTGTGAATTTCCTTTCCTAGATGTCTCCATGCCATCTCCACTGAAACTAAAGCAGTGGCTGTGAGTCATCCTTGAAGTATTCCAGTTTCATGCTGAAATCAGTTGGATACACAGATAAAAGTGCAGTAATGCAGCAGTGAATCATCTCAACAAAAACTTGGGGTTTGTAGCATCCACTTCTGCAATGCTCCATGGAATACATGGCTGATTAAACTATGGGTGGCATTGCTACCTCCTCCCTCAAATTAGTTTTCAGAACTGCATGAGGGATAACTTCCTCCTGGTTTTCTTGGGAGAGCAAGGAAGCAGAAGAGTAAAAGTTCAATATTGTCCTTATTTATTTTTAATATTTTCCCTGTGATTTATTATCTGAGACACTGGATGGTTCCCTGAGAGCTATGATTCTTTGACTGTCTATTCAATATTGCCATTTATTTGTTTAGGCTGAGACATCTGAGCTTACAATATCTAATGTTGCAATGAAGTTCTTGCAGGCTCAGAGTTTTTGCAAAATGGAAATTCCTCCCCCTGTTAAAGGAATTCTGCTTTCTTTGGAAGAAATGACAGAAACATCTTAATGTCTTTTTTTTTTTTTTTTTGGTAAGCACCTTATTTTTATCAATGTCTATTGAAAACTGTACAATGTTTTCTGAATATTCTGAATATTGTTTTTTCTGGTATGCAGAGGTTAAGGGAGTGATCAGGAGCTATCACATTACCAGAAGGTATTAAAAATATGGAAGGTGATGAGAAGGGCTCAATGTAACTACTAGCAGCATATAAAAATGAATAATGTGCAGCTTAACAACTTTGATGCTGCTTCTATTTGCCTTATCTACAAAAGATACAGCAATCCTCTGCCTTGCCAGTCGCTCCTCTCATCTACCCCAACTCACTGCTATTTGTCATCTTGGTTTCTGTCTCCATCCCCAGCCTTTCCCACAATACCCTGACTTCCAGTAAAATGGGGAAAGGGAAAAAGGGAAAAAAAAAAAAAAACAAAACAGCCTAAAAAAATCCCCAAAGTTTGGGCAAAATATTAGAGTTCCCTGTGCTCCCAACATGCAGAGACAAGAGGTTGCTTAGGGTCTTATGTACAGGCTGTGCTCATTCAAAGATGCTCACGTGTCCAGTCCAGGAAGAACATTGATTTAAGTCTCTGCCTCTGAAGAACAAAGATGATGAAAAATTCAATGCAAAATGGAAGGCAAATGCAGCCAAATGCCACTTGATGAATCACCAGTGTAATCCACCAGTATCACAAGCCTCTAGCAAAAGTGACAGCAGATAGTTTATCCCCAATGGCACAAAAATTATGGATGTGGTATTCATAACATCTCTGAGTAAGTAGTCTTTCCATATGTGGTCAATATGGAAAAAAATATGAGATTTAGCCCTTGTTAAATCTCTGCACTAAATATTTATTTATTAGCCTGACAAAATGGATCACGCAGTGTGCATAGATGGCACAGAGCATACTGTCCTTGCTGTTCAGCTTGAGGGAGACACAGGAAGGTTACTTGGGTTAGAAACCAGGTCAAGCAATCAGCCAAGGAGCTGGGAACAACAACATTATGTGCTGTCAGACCAAATCCAACCTGCTAAAAATACTAGCAGGGCAGGCAGTGATCTTGCCCACTAGTTCAGTGTCTCTGTTGCTGCTGAGACACTGCTGAAACCCTTTATCTCATTGAAAATATGTTTTTTTCAAAAATATAAACAGAACCCAGTCTTGTAGAGGAGAACATGTTCAAAAAGAAATCTGGTTAGTATATTGGGAAATGTTAAGAAACCTTAGTTGAGATAGCACAGAGTGAAGATTTCTATACCAAGCTGCAGATACCACCAGTGACAAGAGTCAATGTGTTACCTAAAGTTTTATACTGCATTTTAGCAAGGTTTATTTTTTTTTTTTTAGCAGAAAATGTACAAATATGTTCCTTCTGAGTAACACAAACAAATTATTTTAAGGGTCAATAAGATTTGAGGTGTTTTTTTATTTTGAGGAGGCCTATTTGAATAATACTCATTATGGTGTTTTGTTTTAATACATATATATATTCAGCTCTTTAGACCTGGCAATACCTCTGAAGACTTCAGTTTCCATTTGGCCATCTTCATGTCTGTGTTGAGGGAGGAACATCATTGTGAAAATAGGCTTTGCAAAACCTCTCAGTCTTGGTTTTTTGCCCAGTGATACACTGGAGGACTTGGCTATATGAATGTGTATGTTCTGGAACATCAGAGATGAAGAGAAATGGAAATTAGCATTGCATTTTTCCTTCCCTTCAAAACCATAATATGATCTCCATTTGCTGTCTTGCCAGTCAGTGTGTGTAGGATGTGTCTAGCTTCCTTCAGGTCTGAAGAAGGCATCATACACAGGAGCTATCAAGGCTCAGCTCCTCAGGCTTGCAGGGAATTGAAATTGATGGATCAGTAATCTCATCTGCTTTTCCAATCCCATTTGCTTTCGGCCCAATAGAAACATCAATGAGTTAAAATGTCCCTGACCTGTCAACTATGGAGTCACCTCTGTAGCTGGAATAGATGGACTAGATGGCATGGATGAAAGCTGCCGGGGCAGTCTTTTGGTGTTTTTTTCCTGTCTCGCTAAAGTGCTTGGAAAATACAAAAATTTCCCACAGAACCGATACAACAGAAAACTGCTATTTTCATGTGGATTTATCCACTGGATCCTGAGCCAATATTCATATAAAGTGCTCACTCTATGTGTGTGTGGATGGTAGGGAATGCTGCTTTTAAGACAAGAAGAAAAAGCAGTGCATGGACAGACAGTTTTGAGATTTTTTTTTTCCTAATGGGAAAGAAATAATCTTTCTTTTGGTTATATTGTCTTTGAAAAATACCTCACATTTTCTAAACTCGGAAAGTTTCTTTCTGTAGTTTTTTGGCCTCCTTGTACCTTAAATTTACCGGCCTATTGAAGGATGGAGATTTTCAAGTGTTTGAAAGCTGAGACTACTTTTCAGTGAAGTCACCAGGAGCTTCATGACTAATTTTAGCAAGGAGGAGGAAGGTGAGCAATCCTCTCCACCTGTCAACAGACAGGAAGCTCTACAATTGCTCATCTCTTGACAATTCAAGAGTATTTTGCTATCTTTAAATAACATAAAAGGTTGCCTGTAGACTTGCCTCTGAAAGCAGGAAGAATGAGGAAAGTTGCAAAAAGTTTCCATGGCTGCTCTGTTTTTACTTTTCAGTTTTTTGGTTGGAAAACTATCCTTCGCTTTCTTGTTTGTTCTCCGTCTTGTGCCATGTCTGTCTTCATCCTTCTCTCAGATACCTGTGTGTGACTAAAGGTCTTTGGTCCTTTGTGATCCAGCTCTTTAAACCACAGAAGTGCTGAGGGAAGAGACCTTTCAAGGTTAGCCAGTCTAACCTCTCACTCACTTTCTCCTCAAACAACATTTGTCTAAGAACCTTAGGAACATCAATCTTCTTTACCAAGTGACAGCATCTTATGAAAAATCCAGGATATCTGCAGCTTTGTGACCCTTCCAATTTAAAACCTGTACCTCTTCCTCATCTTCTCTACTTTCCTGTGGCTATGGCAGGTTGCCAAGCCTTTCAGCAGGACACTTCTACATTTTGTTATTCTCTTTGTTCCTTTCCCCTACCACTGAGTTGTCCAACTCCCTGTAAATTTGAAAGTCTTACCATCTTTTCTTTACAAGTTAATATGGCCCTGTTGGGCACACTTGGAAGACACTGATAATCAAATACCACAGAAGATGGAAGTGCTTTGTTGGTCGTAGTGCTGGATCACTTGACAATAAAAAATCATTATCCCCTGAGTCATTCAATTCCTCTTCTTTGAGTAACATACCCCAAGATAGCAACTGAAGTGCCTGGTGACTACAGCCATAAAAATGGGGTGAAAAATATTGCTTGTTCTTTCTACCCATCTCAGATTACAGGACAGCCACACCATGAGTTTTCTTTGGCTTGAAATGTCTCCCCTTCCCTCTGCTGAGGAAGACAGAGCCAGGCAGAACAGACTGTGGCATGTGGGAAGCAGCAGAAGGCCACTGGAAAAAATGCACTGGCTGCTGTGTTATTGATGGTGGACAAGTGCTGCTGAAGCACGTAGGACAGACATGTGCAAAGGGGAAAGGTGTGCTGAGAAAGTAGGCCTGGGGAAAAAGCCCAAAGCAAAAGGAACTGTGGGGGTCTCCTCTGCCAGGGAGCTGTGATGCTGCTGGGATTCCAGACAGAGCGGGATGGCTGAGACAGCAGCAGAAATAGTCATTAAAATTACTGTTTTAGCTTTTTGGACAATTAGTCAGATAATTATGCCACTTATTTATTATAATAGCCTGCAGTTAATGGATGCTTTGCAAGTGAATTAATGTCTACAAATTATTTTAGAAATACCCTGAATATGCCATCTTTTTCAATAATAATGCAGAATGTCTCTGTAGGATGTTTAAATAAGTTGCAGATTGCTGTATCAGGGCACCCTGCTACCCAGACATGCTGACCACTGTTCCAAAGCCACACTTGCTCCTCAGAAAGTCAAACACACATTAAGGAAAAATCTCTTGCTATGAGGCTGGGAGCAGGACCCTGAAGCTGCTGTTTGCACTACCAGAGCAGGGATGCTCTGCAGCTCTGTAGCAAGCTTTGTACACCCATCAAGGCCATGCTCCTGCTTTGCTTCCATCAGCAGCAGGGTAATACCTCACCTGCCTCAGCCTTGGCGTGGTTTGTGCCCTGCCTCTTTGTCAGACAGAGATGGTGCCTTTGCCTACAGGCTGTGGCAGGCCTATTTATGATCTGCTCAGCACAGCCTGTCAGAGGCAGTTAAGATACCTTCACCTAAGCAAATGCTACTTGCTACTGCCTTGTTATAAAACAAAGGTCGTTTGAACTGAAAATACCTCTGTTCCTAACCAGAGTGGGGGAGAGTTCTGTCTAGCTGGCTGCTGAAGCAGCACAAGAGCCATGAGAGTGGGGAAGGGAGCAGAAGCTGGAAGCTAACACAGCTATTGCCAGAGTACAATGATGTTGGCGGAGTTTGCATGGATAAAACAAGCAGCCTCTCCAACCATCAGTCTAGGTTTCAGCTGGCTTATACAAGGCTCCATGTGAAGCAGCGCAGCTGTGTGACCTTGTCTGGTTTCACTAATTGTCATTAAGATATGATAAAGTCCATGAGCTAAATGATATGTAAGACGAGAGAAAGAGATAGCAGGTCCAAGGATCCAAAAGGAGAAATACAGCCTTGATAAAGGCATAAAACTCCAAGGAAAAAGCATGGAAGAAAATGGCAAATGGGCGATGTCAAGCATCAGCCTTCTCTCATGTGGCAACACAGGCAACCCTATCCACCTGTGCTGGAAGGGATATAGCAGTTTCCCTGTTGGGGTGGTGAGTGTGTCCATGTTAGCCTGTGCTGAACAGCAAGAAGCATGGCTACTTCAGCACATGTCTCATTCCCCTACCCCACTTCCCTGACTGCACTGCTTTCATTTTGCAGTCAAATTAATTCCCATTTCCAGCTCCTCCTTCATGCTGACACGGAGAGAGAAAGGAGTAGTCCAGTAGTGGTTGCTTAGTGACACACTTTTCTTTTCAGATAGCCACAGCCTTGGTGTGGTGAATGTAAAACTCCTCTGCTCCAGCCAGGACTGAAGCCTGGATCTGGGAATCCTAATTCTAATAGCTACAGAAGTACTCAAGCCATGCTTCCAAGACTATGAGTGATTTGCACAGATTTGCATGGAGTAAATCAGCTGTACACATAAAGCTGCAATATTTAATACCTCTATTAACTGCCTTTATATCAAAGGGGCAGGATGGAGCCTATCTTTATGCTTGGTTTTGTGACACTGTGCTATATTTTTAAAGAAGGACAAGATGTTCTGTTCTACAAAGCAGCACCTACTGAATGATATGAACTAGCCAGGTACTTAAAATTATAATGGTGGCTAGCCTCTAATGGACTGAAAACTGTGTAAACATGACATATCCCATAAAATGAAGATAATTATGCCTTTTGTATCAGGCATTTTTTGAACATGAACAATGTGTGTTCAGGAAGAATAAAGATTCACTGAAGCTACAGGGGAAATAATGGCAGCTAGTATTCATGGGGCTGTAACAAAATATTGTTTACAGATCTCCACTGGTTGTGAAATTATCTCTACCCAATAAACTGGATGTAGTCTAAAGCAAAGACTGAAGGAGCATAAAACATGTAATATTGTAGTTAAAAGGCACATAAAATCTTATTGGATCTGTGATAAATATTTGTGCCTGAGCAATTTTACACTTTACAAACTGCTTTCCCTGGAGGACAGTTAAAGAATATAAGGACACCCTATTTATCTGTTTCAAAATCAAGGAGCTAAAACCCTATGATGATGGTACAATATAACTGTTTTCAAAAGTATCCAATTAATTGTTTAGTTTTTTATTGAAAATACTCTTTTTATTATTCAATATATAGGGGTATCATCTCTTGGGCTGCATTAATACAGGCGGAAGATGTCCCTAAAGTGATGCTGGTTTGGAATTGAAACCATATATTAAAGTCCCCATGGGGGTTGAGGAGTCCACCATGCAGAGTTAAATGGAAGCTCTGCATTCAGCTGCTGCACAACATTTGGAATTTTTCTCTGGGACTTGGAAAGGCTGTGCTGTACATTTTTAAAGGGTTTAGCCAAAAATGCAGGCATGTACTTTGTGAAATTTGTGGATGGGAAGGAGGGCATTTGAAAATAAAGCTAAGATTCCCTAAGTTGCAATGACATGTTTTCTGTGATCTTGTATTTTAAAATCCATAAGGACTTCACATACTAAGTTTGTTTTTTCCTTTTGACTTGGCCTTTTATACACTGATAACTCCTTAAGCATTTTTCTGTTGTTCTTCATTGATGGTTCCTGGGTGTAGCCTTTTTTTTTCCTTGGGAAGAAGTCTCCACCTTTTTCCCTACATGGAAGGGATTTAAAATACTAAAACTAAAATAAATCTCCTCTGTAGATTACTTTCTCTTTTCCCATATCACTTTTTGTTCAAATCTCAAGCTTGCTCCTAATTCAATTCTTCATAGGAAGACCTTACCTTAACCTTTTCTTAATAGCATCTTATTTGTCAACTTCCTTTTTATTCACTAACAAGCGTGGAGGTTTATCCCTTACTCTTGAAAACAAGAGTACTTCCATCACTCCTCACAGAGGTGCTTGCTAATTACCAGGTCAAATAGTCTCAGGATGTGGTTTGGTGTTCTCATTGAGTCATCCATTTGTTTTCTGAAGAATTGATTTGGAGAAAGCAGAAAAGGGTGCCAAGTCACCATAATTATACTGGGGAGATCTAACACCTCTGAGCCTGGTGCAAATCTCTGTGCTGCTGAACAGCTGACTGACAGCAGGTAAAAACACAGAGAGATTATTTAAAATTGTGTCCACTGTTGTGCAGATTTGGTGTAGGGCTTGTGCTGTGTGATACAAGAAAATATTAGTAGTGTCTCTCTGAACAAAAGAAACATTTTATCCATCTTTTAGGGAGGTAGGGAGTAATATTTTAAGGAACTGCTGTATCTGCATTGTTTCACGATGGATGTGGACTGGAACAGCAATGTTAGAGGGAAGGTGCTTCTGTTTCAGAAGCAAAGTCACAAGGTAATGGTCAGCAGGTAAGTGTCTACCAAAATGGGAGCAGTGGAAAGAGGAAGAGACAGGTGACCATGGATCTTTTGTAGAGCAGTTTCATATAATGTATTTGTATATGCATGTACTCTTGTGTGCACCCCTGGAGCTGTTTTGAGGGTTAGAGCAGAATATTTTTTATTTTGGAGTAAGTGCCACCACACATATATTCCGCTTCACATAATTCTGAAACTGGGCAATGTAGCAAGAGAATTTAAGTAACCCAGCCCTAACCTAAAATGATCAAAAGCAGATGGCTTTGACTAGGTTGCTTTTCAGAGTCACTGGTGGGCACTGGGCAGTTTTACCCATCTGCTGCAGTCGGGTGATTTGGACAGTGAACATGTTTGGAGAACTAAGTGCCAGCGTAGGAAGATCAGTGCCACATAGCTGTAAATAACTTCAGAGTATTCCATATGATTAAACATCTTTAACTGGTTGATCACTTTCCATTAGTTATCTGGCCAGGACTGAGATTAAATTAAAGTCTTGCAACCTACTGGGACAGCTCTCACAACTACACAAGCTTACAAGCAATTTGGCTACCAGGCCACTCTAGGCAGCTCACAGAGGAAGAGAGTTAAAGTCAATTATCAGCCCACTCATCAGTTTAATTTCTGGAATGGTGACTTAAACAGACAAACAAAGGTGTCTGTAGGTAAAGCTGAAAGTCTGGATTGAATGATCAGACCTGCAGCACATCAAATGGTTTTTATTTTTGTGTGATGCATCATGGTCCTGATATTTTTCATTTCTTTACCTGTATTGACACACCTCTGGAGAAAGCCCTTGACTCTAGCTGCTCCAGATGCACACTATATTAACATTTTTTTCTGCTATCTTCATAATCAGAAAAAAGTAGCCAGAAAGATAAACAGAAGATGTCTTATTACATCCAACAAGTCATCACACTATCTTTCCTGATCTCCAGTAGCCTGAGGAAATAGCAACTGCATTTCGCATTGTGTCCTGAAAGTCATCAGTCCATATCCACTACAGAGTGATGCAAAATGCTGGCAAGTCTATTCCCAGCAACCAACCAAAGTCCAGGGTGAAAGTCCCTGAAAAGTGCAACCTGTGTAAGGAAGCAGTTCCTTCCTGCATCCCAGTTATCAGGAGCAGGAAGCAGGCTGGTATCACCTCTCTAAGGTTTAACTTGTGCCTCTATTTGTGCTTTGTCATGGGTCCATATTTCTTGCAGATAAAAGCATCAAAGTCTGAATTCCTCATATTGCCATGTTTGTTAATTCCATTCATTTTTTGTAAGGCAGGAAATATTAAAGTGTAAGCTCAAAGGAAAATGTGATTTTTTTTCAATTTAAATGCATGCTTTGAGTCAAAATCAAAGGCAGACTGCTAGACCTACCTTTCATCTGTACAAAATAGTTTTTGTCAGCCTCCTTAATGTATTTGATGCAGTGTTTTCTGTGAATTGGCTTTAGCAGGAGAAGGCTGGTTTTTGCAGAGTGCAAAACCAGTTTGCTCTTTTGATTTGTAGTGGGGAGACGGACATGTATAAATCTGTTCTTCACCTACTAAAGTCAATATTCTGAATCAGCTGATACAGTGATGGAAAAGCCAGGGCTAAATCCTGGGTCTGTACCTGAGCTCCAGTGCAGTCAGCAAAGCAATGCAGATTGCTGTTGAGTGGGGGGCTGATGCCTCCTCCTTAAACTGTGCAAAACCTGAAGTTGAAATATAGGAGGGAAGGGCTGGATTTCTTGGTCTTGCACCCTTGCTCAACTCACATATCTAAGGCATCACTGGGGACCAGTTCTGGCAGCTATTTGAATTCTTGGAGGGTGGGCTGCTTACCATCCTCTCAGTACTTCCCAGTCTGGAAAGCAGGGAAAGTGTCTGCCAAAAAAAAATGGGGAGAAACAAAGGTGCCATCTGAAGCTGGCCAGCTGCTGGAGCAATGCTTTTGCTCACTGTGTGTGCAGCTCCAGCAAGGATTGCCCTCCTGGGTGTCTGAGCACAGAACATCTGTAGATCATGCAGACCCTGGCAGCCTTGTAGGCAGCCACGAGGTCACCCATGCAAGCATTCTTCATGATGTCTGGGCAAGCCAGAGTGAAGGCATGGGGTCTAAGAGGGACACATTTGTTCAATCCACTGTGCTCCGGTGTTGTGGAGCTGCGAAAAGCTGCTGTTCAGGAAGGCATTACTGAAGGGACAAGATAACATTGCCTTCCCTCAAGCTGTCAGGCAAAATGCCCCTTAGGGTTGCACCTCCTCGCTGAGATTGTCACAGAGGCTCATCAGAATTATACACCTTCTTTGATACTAAACTGAAGTCTGGCTAAACTTTTATTGCTTCTTCTACTCATGTTCTTTCCTAAAGTTTTATTGAAGGGAAGGGCAGATATGAAAATGTTAATGTACAGTAAACTACTGAATTGTGATTGTTGCTATCATGATCCCATGTGTAGGTCATAATTCCCTTTTGTTAGCCCTTTTCTGGGAAATTGCTTTGATGAGTTTAACTTTGTGGGCACTGGTATAAATGAGCTGATTGGGCATCTTGTCCTGAGCATTTCTCTTTCCTGGACAGGAGAAAAGAGTGATACAAGAATATAACAAGAAAACATGTTGAAGTAAGGGATTGAGATTTCTTCCCTGTAGGATATGATGTGTCTACCTGTAATTATTAAGGAGAAAATAAGCATTTTCCTTAGTGCCTTACAAAATAAAAGGGGGATGTTTTCATCCATGTTACCAGTAAGAATAAAGGAAGAGATGATCAGAGCTACCAACTTTTGAGAACACCTACCACAAGCATGCTGGGAAGACAGAAAACCTGTCACAAAGTCTCATGTAAGAGAGACAAGCCATGCTTAATCAAAGCTGACACAAAATCAAGACTTTTCAAGGCATACCTGCAGTAAAAGATAAGTATTCAGACACTGTCAGTCTCTACAAACATCTCCTGGTGCCACCAGGTAAAAAAAAAAGATCCTCATAAGTAATACGTGATTTTCATTCCACTGTATGTGTCACCAAACCAGTGCTTCTCAAAACTTGGCTGCAGAAATTTCTGAGGTAGTGAACTATCCAGAGCTTTGGTGCCACAATACCATCTCCAGGGAAAAGCCACATGAAGGTGGGCAGCCAGGGAGAAACAAGGCTAGGAAGACGTGAGATACCAGAGTACAATTTAATAAGACAGACAAGGTCAAATTCAATCCTTTTTTTCTGAAAGGAAATCGGAATTTCTTAATATTGTCCCCAACAGATCTCTACAGCACCACAAAAAAGTTACCAAGAAAAGAATGTGCCCACAGTTTTAAATCATTTTTAGGAGAAAGACAGGCCTTGGTGTCTGGAGAGTAAACAGGGAACTCATCTAAAGACTGAAGACAGTAAATATAAGTAGTGGTAGGCTGTGGGGTAGAGCTAAAATAACCACTAGAAACCTTTCTTCTTTTTGGTCAAGTTGCTACTGAAGACACGTCCTGAGTGCTTTGGTGCCGCCCATTGCTGGCTTAAAATCAATGCATTGACAGAGTGCCACTTTTGGCTTAATAAAATACATGTATTGTTCAAAATGCTTATTTTTACATACTCAATGATTGTTTCACATACCACATGCTGGGTAATAACAGGAGAGGACTCAATTGTTTTTGAAAACAAATAAATGGACCAAAAATAATCCCTTTTGGCTATGAAAAGAGCAGTTTGTGAGACTGTAATAAATGCAACTATGTTTTAGCTCTGTGCTCCCAGACTCATCACTTGGTGCCTTCTCCAAACTGTTGTGCAGCCAGTGCTGCTTTAGCCAAGATGTTTGTTGGAGACCACATCTTTCCTTTAATGACATGGTGGGAACAGTGTCTTTAGTGGTGATTTCACATGTCTGTAGGCTTACCCAGTTTAAGTACGTTCTCATTTGGGAATTCTTACATTTTCCAATGCTATGTGCAAAAGACAGGCTTCTCAGCAATATACAGTAAGAAAATACTTTCTATTTCTTTCTATTTCCTCTGCTGCTTCATTGCTGTCTTGTTTTCCAAGAAACTGTCTGCCTGCTATCTTTTGCCTTGGGTCTCACATATAGGACTGTCCTGCTGGCAGCTGCTACCAAAGAAAAAGTTCAAATCTGTTCTGAATTTTGTCTTTGGGGGGAAAAAAATTACTTACTTTCCAGCTTTTATGTGAACAGTTAATTCTGCAGAATTGGATGGTACAATGAAAGTCTGAGTCTGAGTCCAGATGAATTTTGGCTGCCTGTACCTGAGAGTGATGCCACCTCCATCACTGGGCTCCTCAAACTCCCTTTGGTTTTCATAGCTCACTGACCAGATTCTCAAAGTGAACTTGTTCTTTGAAAAAGAGACTTGATAAGCTTTTAGCACATTCAAGTGCAAAAGCACCTGATGCTTTTTATACTCCTTCAGAGGCTTCACTTCCTTTCTTTCAAAGTACTTGTTTGTTAAAAGGAATTTAAAGATAGTATAATGTGTGATTTGTGTGATTCACAAATTCACATTTTGTAATTATTTCTATAAAAGCCTGAGGTGCTGGATATGTGGATGGGCTGAGGAGCATTCAGTTAGCATCTCTACTAATATTCAGATGTTACGTCTCTCATGTGTTGCTTAGGGAAAGAAGCATTTTGGTGGCCATCCCTTGAGAAAACAGATCTCTTTCCTGTTTATGAGCTGGAATAGGAAAGTTGGTCATTTCTTTGCATACACTGCCCAGCTGACCTGGGATTCTGCCATGCAGCCTCTGCTGATGGCTCAGTTTTAGACCCAACATCTAAGAAAGATATAAAGTTTGTTCCTTCTTTATTAAACATCAATTACTGTGAATAGTTACACAACACTTAACACTTAAAAATGACCAATGCATTTGGTACTTTTTTGCTCCTTAGATATTTTACTGTGCCTTTTTTAACTTCAAGAAGTTGTTTGTGCCATTTTACTCCACTAGGCCAGTTGTCCGTCTGTCTTCATGTTCTGAAGACAATATATGATCAAAGCAATTTCAGAAATAATGCAGAAATTTATTACAAATTCACTTTTAAACAAGGATTTCTAAATGCAATTTAGAAATAGAGCCTAGAATAAAGATTTCTAAACAGCAATGCCTCTGCTAATGTGAAGTATTGTTCCATGACTGCCTGCCCAAGAGGAGATCTATAGACTCATAAACAAGTTATTTTGTGGCCTAGATGTTCTTTCTGTCTCACCTACCTTTTTCTGTAGAGAAAGTTGTGCCTACAGGATGGCACAACAATGGGTTGGGGAAATGTTATTTTCATTCTTCCGGTAAGGAAAATCTTACAGTAGGAAGTATGTATCAGTATTTTTTTCCATACAGCAGCTGGAAGCCTTCATTGCTAGACTGTATCCTTTACTGGTCCTTAACTTGACCTGGCACTGTCTGTACATGGCTTTCTAGGCTCTGATGTGGTTATTAAACAGCTCCAAGTCCCACTCTTTGCTGTCTCCATTCATAAACTTGCACCTCTTTCCCACACTGCATGAAGAGGCATGAACTTGTCTGTAGACTTGCAGCAAAATTCTGTGGAGTGCTCCCTGGAGTCTCATAAGCTGCCTCTGTTTTAGCAGTGTACCTTTCAAATGAGAGTGTGGGGTCTGTGATCCACAGCCTTGTCCTCAGCTGGCTTCTAGACTTCCCCCCACCCCCAGCACAGAGCTTATTGAAGCCACAGGCTGTCAGGCTCAATTATTTGCACAGCATCTTAATAGGACTTGCAGTTTTCCTAAAAAAAAAAAAAAAAAAAAAAAAAAAAAAAAAAAAAAAAAAAAAAAAAACCACCAACAACAACAACACACCACCAACAAAAAAATGCCACTAGGGTCAATTGCCCTTTCTTTAAAATTGGTTTTATGGAATTCATCTCTCCCTGGGAGATTTGAGGCACTCCTGGAACAACTGCATAATCAACTCATGTCTTCTCTGGGGACTACACTGTTATGAAATCAAATAATGCTGTAATCTCGATGTGAAAACCAACTTCAGTCAGCACCTTTGATCTCAAAGGTTTGAGAGTGTCACTGAAAGAATTACTTTGAGCCTGACAGTCTTCCAATCAAATTGCAGCAAGTATTGACTATGATCTCTCCCAAACCTGCAACCCAAGCAAGAAAGGGCCTGGGCAGGTCTTAATGAGAGGCTGCCAAAAAAAGACTCACATGACACGAGAGAGGTATTTTAGAAGCTATTGCTTTCCTCAAGGGCTTTCCATAGCTGTAGCACTGCAGTGTGGTTTAGTAAGAGCAGAGCTAAAGGGATTACTGGTTGCACTGCTGAATGTGACTCTGGTCCAGGTCCTTTGTGCCCTACAGCTGTCCTGTGGCCTTATTTAGAGAAGCTATCTGGTAACTTTTCACTCAAAACAAGACTTTTTGTGTGAAATGGGCTTTCATGGGAAAGGCATCATTCTTGTTTCCCTGTTTTTTGGAAACAAATCTTACAGAAAAACAAGATAGGGGAAAATGCACTTTTTTATTGCTTTGGTCAGTCTTTTCTGTTTTCAGTTTCATTTTTCATTGGTAACAAAAAAGGCTGTTTTCAATGACATTTTTTAAGATGAAAAACTTTCCTATGAAAAATAATTGGTGTTTTTCAACTGCCTCCATATGAGAGCCCTATAAAATCTAATCCTGCAGCTGGGGCTATTAACCCATACTTCTGTACCCTAGCAAAGCTGTACTGAAATCAATGGAGTGCAGAGCACGATAGGCAGCAAGAATAGTTATAAGATCAGTGGCCAATTAGGCAAAAAGACAGCTCAAGACTCTTATGATAGTGGGAGCTAAAGCACTGTCTTCCTAGGTAACAGAGATAAATCACTGAAAACAAATCCACATGGCTTTGTAGAAAGGCACCAAATAAGAATTCTACAATATTGTAGTGGATCAGCTGGGGAAAAAATGTCTTTTTGACAATGTTTTGCAGTAGTTTCTTAAATTATTATATCTGGAGAACAGAAATACACCACAGATTTTTGT
Source organism: Anomalospiza imberbis (assembly GCF_031753505.1). Taxonomy (NCBI): domain Eukaryota; kingdom Metazoa; phylum Chordata; class Aves; order Passeriformes; family Viduidae; genus Anomalospiza; species Anomalospiza imberbis. The sequence goes on along the minus strand of NC_089684.1, from coordinate 28,774,314 downwards.
ACTCAAGTTAATATTGGGGTGAGGAAAATATTTGGTTTTCATCTCTACCAGTTTACTTCATACTGTAATTGCATCTTGTTCTGTACCAAGGGACATGTTCAGCCTGCCTTGCCAACTCGCTTCCACTGAAGTTATGGGAAGTTTTATTTGATTATCATGCCAGATAGAAGAGAACATTTTCATGCAATGCCTGTGTTTCAGCCACTTCCTTTTAAGTATTCCTTTGCAAGTGGTTAATGATAATGATAATTTGATAATTTCTTTATGATTATACTTTCTTGTAGAAAGAAAGGCTAGGCGGTCATGCAGTTCATCTGTGTTATCTTTCTCTCCAAAATTTCTGGGCCTTTTTGACAGCTCTTAAGCAAATCTGACAGGTGGCAGAATTTTATTTTTCTACTGGGCCTGTGGAAGGAGGTAACTGGTCTCATTGAAAATGTCTTAGTAAAGGTGATTTGGGGATGAGCTGATGCCACATGCCACGGCACAGGAGGGAGCCACCAAAAACAACCTGGATATGTGAAAAGCCCCAGTTACAACTTGTGTTTTCTTGTGTACCAAAGCCAGAGGGCTCTCAGATGCAGATGCAGAAGTATTAAACAAGGCTTTGGCAACTTCATGCCCACAGACATTACAGCAGATGCTTACAGGATTCAGGAAACTGTGTGGCAGTGAGTTTTGGGGCTCTCTTGGGTTACAGTTGAAAGAGCAAATACTTTCCATGCACAGAGAAAAAAAAAAAAAAAAAAAAAAGAGGTTAAGTTATGAAGCTTAGAAAATGATCAGTAATTCATTAGTGGAGCTCTAAGTGTTATTAGCTCTGTAGCCGTCATGATCTACACACAGTCTGCAAGTACAAAGAGATTAAATACACCAGATAATTTATCTGTGTGTGGGAATCTCTTTGTTCTAGACATTATTTTTTGCTGTATAATTTCTTTCTCTATAATTTCCTTTCCCTTTCATATTGTTTCTTTATTTTTAAGATCACTTTGTATTTGTCTTTTATTTCCTCATTTAATTATGTGCATAAAAAGAATAAAATACTGAAATGCTTAAAGAACTCATTAACCTACTTGTAATCCTCTGTCTGGGACGAAAACTGCTGCTGTGTTCAATAGCCCAGAATACTGTAGCTTTATCAATCTTCTAAAAATCTTGTAAATCACTACCATGGGCTGTCTCCAGTTTCTTGTAAATCAAGTAAACTGATCTCAAACTGGATCTCTCAAGGAGATTGTCCAGGCACATTTAAATGTCTGTACAGCTTCTGTCTGCATCCACTCCTGCGGTAGAAAACCTTTACTCCATAATCGCTACTACACACACAGCATGGAGTTCCACTGAATTATTGGAAGGTGAGAGTGAGGCTTTCAGAGACAGGATTTTCATGCTTATAAATTTTATTGGTGTCATCTTGTCCGCAAGATATATGTAAGTCTCCTACAATATCTGTGACATCCATATCCTGCCTTATAATCACACTGTGCCACAACCATCACAATGATTAAAGAGATTACTTTTTTTTTCCCTTGTGTGGCGAGATTAGGGAAGTTCAGTTAAATGGGAGAAGAGCGATGAAGGAGCACAGTTCTATATCATGATCAGTTCCAGGGAGAGGCCTTTAGAGGACCTCCCTGTGCCCCTGAGGACTCAAGGGAGAGTGGGCATCTGCCTCCCACCCCCCTTCTGGGACACCTTAGGACTGGGACCTGCTTTTGAAGCTAATTTTGTCCTGCAAAAAAGCCTGCAGCAAGACTACAAAACCTGCCAGACAGACTGAGACACAGCCATGAAGTGATGAGGGACATATCTGATGGTGGCTGTGGGAGGGGCAGTGGCTGTGCCCTACAGCACGATGGGGAATGTGCCCAGGTGGGAGGCTCTAGGAGAACGTACCTCTCTCCATCCCCTTGCACCTCTCAGCCATCTCTACCCCTCCCACCTAAGTGATACTCTCATTTTGCTCTCGAGACTCAAAACATTTTTTTTGCTGTTCCTATTTCTACCCACCCTCCTGTCCCTAAACCGGTTCTCCTTTTCAGTGTGCCCGTTTCACTTTAGGCAGTGGTTTGGATTGCATCAGTTGAGTCTCCACTGTGGCTGTAGTAGAGACAATAATAGCCTCTGTGTATCTTCTGTCTATAATTAATAAAGTAGGATTTGGGACTGACTCTGACTTTATAAAGAGAGCAGGGTGGGTGTGCAGGGGCACAGATGCAGGGCCAAAACTGGGTCTTATGGAAGTCCCAGTGGCCCCCAGAGAGCCCATGGTTCTCCTGTGTCTCTTCCTCTGAAAGTGAGGCTTGAATACACAGACTACTGTGAGTCTTCTGGTCTGCTGTCCCACAGAAACTATTTGTGAGGATAAGCTTTTGACTCAAAAACCACACAGTTTAAGTTTTGTACACACCACCACTTACAGACCAAAAATGAAACACTGCAATATTTGTGGTTAAATTGGATTGGAAAATTAGGAAAGTACTTGTGATAGTCCCTGTCTAATTTCAAAATTACCAGAACACCAAAGACATCTTAAAGATCAGAGAGGAAATTCTGCATTGGAAATGTCAACTTGTCCTTAATGTGTCCTGGTTTTCCCAGGCACAGTACATCTCCCATTAACATGTGGTTGAGGGAACAGATGGGCTGCAATGCTTGAGCAGGGACGTGGGTTACAGGGAGGCTGTGAGACACTGACTTCCACTTAAAACTGTTGGCATTGTTTTAGTGCTACCTCATAGCTGTCTTGTTTTAAAGGGCAGTGAGTCTTTGCAATAATGCCATGTCCTAAACTGCTGGACAAAGGGCACTCACTACCATGTGGTCTTAGCACTTTGGAAAACACTGCAGCCCTCATAAATAGAGACACAATGAGCCATCACCTGGTTTTATTGAAAGGTCACAGCAGATGGGATGTCTGAAATCACAAATCACAGCACCAGCTTCTCGATATTCCTGCCTCAGTTTTCTCTTCTGTAGACCTGGACTGGTGGCAGCTTCCTGTCTAGCAGGGATGCTGCAAAGATTAATTATACACCAGATTATGGCAATTTAAAGCTTTAGTTTTATTTGAAGTAGCACTGTTTATATCATAACAACCTGGGAAGAGCTAAAGTGGCTCACTGTCTTCCATCTTACACTTGCATTCACTCTTAAGGTAGATCACCTTTATCATCTTACCCTTGTCCCTAATGTTACCAGGCAGATTACAGCTGTGCTTTTCTAAAGCAAATTTCTGAGTCCTGTTGCCAGCTACAGCTTGGGAAGGAATTTAACAGGGAAGAGGGGGACCCCTCTCCACTTCCCTGTCCATCCTTTTTTTTTCAAGATTCCCAGGTAGTTTTTCTGCCTAAATTCTATTACATCCCCTGCAAAGAAAGGGTAGGCAGTATTTTGCATACTCCTGCTAATGAGAATAGCAGAAATACTTAAAGCTACCCCCAGAGCCGTGGAAACAGAATCTGAGCAGCAGCTGTTCCTGGATGCTCTCCCTTTCCTGCTAGTTGAGAACTCGAGAACAGTTTCCTTTACCCTTGTGTCTGCTGGTAGCAGGCAATTTTCTTTCTCCTTACCAAAAATGTTTCGGCAAACTTCCGAATTTCCAGGGAGGCGTCTTAACGGGTGCTTTCAGTCTTGGCAGCGAGGCCAAGCTCGGACTCTGTGACGATTTCCATACGCTCAAAGGCGTTGTCCAGTAGAGGGAGCAAAGGGAGCACTGTGGACACCACGCTCGCAGAAAGGCTTCCCCAGCACAGGCAATCCTTAAGTGCTTCTCCGCAGTCCCACCGCTGGGTCAGCGTGGGTCAGCGTGCCACTGAGCCATGCACAAGCGATCCCCAGGAAGAAAACGGCCTTTGGATAGCCAGGTCCTGCCAGTGAAGCCAGACAGAGCATCAGCTGCTGGTGTCCAGGCTTTTAAAATATTTTCTTGATACTTGCTTCTTTAAATTCTACAGAATAATTTATTTAAATAATATAGAACAATTCACATCTATTATTTCGATTAATTATCAGGCAATTAGTGTGTAGCAATTAATAATATGCAATTATTAATATAATCATTAATATAAATAGGATTTAGTAATAATTACCCCTTGACAAATTTGTGGGTGATTCCCATGGACGGCATCCAATTTTCCCTCAATAGCAAGCAGTGTGCAAGGCTTCTTGAGCATTCTGCTGCTAAGAACCATTTCCACTCTCTTGTATTCAGTCCTGAGAACTGGCTTAGGGATGTGCTGTACCAAGGCCCCAGTGTGGCTTGGAAACCAGAAGGTTTTCATCTTGGAGGTTGGGTTTTCTCACTCGAGGTGGGATTGGTGCTGATAGCTGGCTTCTTAGGCTAAAATAGACAAGCCTAAAGTGCAACAGAAGGAAAAATCTCAGTTTTGGGAGACAACATATCAATTTTCTGGTTAGAGCTAGTGCATACCTGCATTTCCCCAGCTTAATTATGACTGCCTAATTCCAAGTAGGGCTTATTCTCTAATTAGTTTCTAAAAGGCTATAAAAGCCATTACATGCATATTCAGAGTATTACTTGATGTGTTTACTAAATAGGAACATTAAAGATAGGATCAGATTTTCCTGTAAAGCAATCTGGCCACATCAACACAAATCCCCTCCTGTTTCAGTAATACCAAAAACCTTAGAGGTCTTGTATTTAGGTAAACATCTGACTTCAACACAGACTTTTGGCAAAATAAAGACCATACCTCTCCATAAAATTTACATGTCACAGTGAACTGAAAAACTATACCGCATCTTATTCAAAGACATTGAATGAGCCAAATATTTTTTTTGTCTCTGCATCATTTTTATGGCTTTATTTTTTTTTAAATACCATAAAGAACATTCATGCCAAAAGTTTAGACTTTCATTTATTTGAAGCAGCAAGGAAGGAATATTTTAAAAAATTTTTCAAATAGCCCCCTTTTCTCTGAGTGACAGAAAAAGAGAAAAGGTGCAATTAAAAATCACACCCATAACAAATATAGAACAAAAGTTTTAAACTTGCCATTAGGTTGAGGTATCTTTGGATCAGTTTTCAGGGAGCAGTCTCTGTTCTGATTTGCTCCTCTCTGATTTCAGAGTGATTTATTTGTTACTAATTTGTTTTATTTCAGCCTAAATGCGTATACAAGGTGCAAAGCAGTGGATCAGAATAATTAATGGAAGGGCATATAGGGAAGCTAGGCTATGTTTGTATTTGTGTCCAACAGCAGTAATCCAGTAGCATTTAATATGAAAGGCATGCTTATAAAACAAGTTAAACAGGCTGAATCAACTTTCAAAATCAATAGGAACAGAACATAGAAAAAAATCCATGCTATTTCAATTCCAACAATTACCGGAGACTTAACCGGCCTCTGAAAAAAATGTTAGCAGGATAGACACATTTCCAAAGTGTATTCTGATTTTAGCTAAGTCTTATCTTCTGACAGAGAAATGTCCTGTTGGATATGTTCCAACTTTTTCTTCATGTTATTAGGTTTTTAATTCTTGCTTTTCTTAATACAATGTTATTTTTTTGTGTGTGCTGTGGTAATTGGAATAGAAGCAAGAGCGTGCTATTCTTCTGGCAGTCATATTCCCTTCAGTGGCTTTCTTTTAAGTAACAAGACATCACAGCAGTGAGAACTAAAAGGCTACACACAGGCACCTCAGGTGGCTCTGATGATTGAGTGCAGGCTAACAACGGGTAGCTTATTGTGACGGCTCGGCCACCACCATCGCACCGGCGCTGAAAGAGAGTACACGAGTGCATTTAGAATTCCCTAAAGATGTATTCTGTTTGATCCTCAAGGGATAGCTTCAACTCTTATAAAGGTATCAGGTAGAAAATGCCTTTGTTCCCATGAATGGGAGTGGGTCTGCTTTTCCGCTTTCCTTCTCTCCCAGTGCTTTTATTTGCAGCCATTTCAAGCCTGAGTTGTCACAAGTGTGATATTGGGTGAGACACTTGTGTGAGCACCCTTGACTCCTTCAGCTATGGTGTTTTGCATGTTTAAAACCTCCATGGAGCTACTGCCTAGAAAATTAACAGTTATTAATAACACTCTGAGATGTAAAAAAAAAAAAAAAAAAAAAAAACAAAACAAAAAAAAAACAACAATATCATGATACTAATCAGAGCAGCAGCCATTAGCTCAACCCAGGGTCTGAAGATGTGTGATGATCCTTCAGAAACCTCTCTTCATCCATGGCATATGCACAAGGTTTTATTCAGGGCACATCACCTTACATGCACAGTGGAGCCCTATCCTTATCATTCACAGGAGCTGGCCATTTCTCCTGTGCTGCACGTGTTTTGCTGCCATGGGGTTCCAGTTGTGTCTGGTACCATAGATGCAGCAGAGGAAAGGCAGTTTTGCAACAGGGAGTTTTGCTGCACGCAGAATACAAGCTAGAGCCTAATTAAGCACCATCAGACTCCACACTTCCTTCAGGAGATGTTGGGCCTTTAGCAGAAATAAGCACTGTAGCATGGAGAGTAATGGCAGATATTTGCTACCTGCACAATTAGAAAATCCTAGGGATCCTGAAAACAGCTTTGTGAAAATGCAGTTTTAAGCCTTGTTTTTTTGCCATTTGACTGCTGGGTCCTTCATACCATACTAACACATAGTACAAATATGTGTGGTGTGCTGAAATGAACTGGAGTCCACAATTGAAAATAAAAGATGTGGAGTTACCAAGTGCTGAGAACTGGCTCTTGGAACCTACATATTAAGCACTGAAAACAGCTTGAAATCTTAAAAAAACCCCAAACCAAAAATCAACATCCAAAAAACCACCACCCACACACACAGAGAAGAAACCACAAATCAAACAAACAAGCAAACAAAAACCCTAAAAATGTAAAAGAAGCCACTGGGGTAGGAAAAAAGCAAATCATGTAGTTTAGGTTTTGGCTGACTCTGAGGTGTTTGCACACAAATTCTTTGTGCAAGGTCAGAAAAAAATAAGGAAATTACAGGTAGCAGGGGGGACAGCAATGCAGTCAAGGGGAGAAGATGTAAAATCTCAGTTTCCTTATGGATTCCTTCTGGAATCATGGAAGCAAGCTGTCTTAGTGTGTATCCTTTGTAGTGGCAGAGGTACAGGAGAGCCTGGGAAGCGAGCACTGCCATGGATCCTCTGTGCACTCTTCTCTCCTAGGGAAAACCTCTCAGTCCTGGTGCCCCACAAGGTAAACAGCCTCTGTGGCACTGCTGGGACCAAAGCTCACAGCTCCTCTCTCTGTGAGCTGATACAATTCTTCCTTGTTAAGCACAAAAACGTTCAAAGCCATGATTTCAAGCTTGACCGTGACCCCCTATGAAAACAGGTCAGGCAATTAACTCATCATGAAAAACATTCTTTTATTTCCCCTCCCTCCCTTATCTCATTCTAAATCTATTTTAACTTTATGGCGGGATTAGATACCAACACGCCTTGTGTTGATTCCCTGTGTCACGGACTCAATGAATCCTTCATTTTCCCCCTTTTCCACTTCATCCAAGCTCCATAAAATGCCCAGGAAGCATTACTTTAACAGTGTGATGACAGTTTAATTAGATCAAGACTGCAGCAGAAGGGGGAGTATCAAGATTGAAGGCAGCTGTGGGTAAGAGTCAGGATGTTTGCAGCTCAGCCTTCCTCCAGCCCACCTAAGTAAGAGCAACTCAGGGGCAGCTGCTAATATTTGCATCTGGTTTTCCCCTCAGATTCTGTGTCCCATCTGAGGGCCAGTGGCTGGTCTATATAATTGGGTTACAGTATCTGTAGGGTTTTTAATTTGATTTCCATTTCTGAAGCTTATGGTACCAAGTTTTGCGGTCAGTGGTGTCTGAAAGAGCAGCAAAGAATAATAATGCAGGTACATGGAAGCAACAATCCTGGTATTGCTAAAATTCATGGCAAAACTCCTATTGACTCAAACAAAGACAAGCTTTCACCTTCAGGGAAAAAAAAAAAAAAAGTAGGAAGCCCTTAATTAGGAGAGCTCCAGAAGAAAATGTATTCTGGTGTGAACAAAATGTCGTTCCTCAAAAGTCCATGGCTATTTGACTTGGAGTCTCAACCTTTCTTGTGAGAGACATGCACTGCAGCTGTTTTACAGCTCTGTAGAGTATGATAGAGAGAAATGGACCTATATGCTCTAAGGAATATCAGGGAGTAAAGTTTAGGCACTTTGACTCCTCCTTTCCACACATCTCAGATTTTAATGTCTTTTTCAGCACAGATTTTTCTACATAGGTACACTGGTTTCAGTGTGCACATAGGATTCCCAGGTGGGAGGCATTTTATTGACCTTTTGACAATATCTTATTAACAAAGGCTGCTTTTCAGCTGGCAATCTACTTTAATAAAACATGCATATGGTTATCCTATGTTCTATTCACTATTTGATAACATTTGGTTAAATGCATTTGTTTTGCAGTATTCTCCATTCTTTCATATTTCTTTTCTAACACTCTGATATATGCACAGATAAAGCTTTTTTAAAAGAATATGAATCTGAAGAAAAATCAGCAACATAATAACACCTTTTTGTCTCATGTCACCATCTGCTGCATCACCTCTGCAACACAAATCATCATCATTGCTATGTACTATCTTCTAGAATAGATCTTTGATCAAATCATGGTCTAACTCTTGCATTAGTGAGGAAATATAGTACAGGCAAACTCTTTCTTACCTTTAGTATTTTCAGTCTTCTATAGTTAGGTTTCCTTTTACCTTAGTGTCACGTGCCCGACCTTTAATGCAACAATTCTCAGTACACCATCATCAAGCAGAGAAGTGTTATGCATCCTGTATTCCAGATGGGCAACTAAGGCCTGCTAAGGTCACACTGGACTGCTTGTAGAAGATTAGGGACTTAACTCCAAGTCCTTCACACACCTGAGAACTACCTCCAGCACCAGACCCATCTGACAGTTCAATTTGCTGCTATCCAAGCCCTGCCTGACACTTAAACAGCCTGTGTCCAGGACATCTTATGGAAAAAGCACAACTCAGTGCCTGGACTCCCCCTATTCTCTCCACTAAACGTACTAGCCATTTAGCCAGGGAGCATAAGAAATTCAGATTATTATTTCTGATGCAAGATTGGAGATTTTTTTCAACTGGGACCTGCTGGATTTACACAGCAAGATTTTGGTAGCAGGGAGCTGCAGGGGTAGTTTCTATGAGAAGATATCAGGAGCTGTCTCCATGTCAAAAAATTCCAGATACTTCCAAGAAGGCCCCAATGCTGGCCAAAGCAGAGCTCATCAGTGAGCTTGGAGAAATTAATTTTGCCAGAATCTGTTGTGCCCATGACAGTGATTGCCAAGTGCTCTCCCTGTCTTTAACACAACCCACAAGATTTTTGTCAAAGCTTGTCCCCTCTAACTGAGGAAGCTGAGTGATAGAGCAGCTTGGTGGACACCTGGCAGACACCCAAGGTCAACCCATCACAACATAATTATCATTGCAACCTGCCTTGATGAGAGCACTGACATTACTCCACAGAGGTTCTGTGGATATCTGGGCCAACACATGTTCTTTCCTTTGCAAAGATTAAGTTAATTGAATTAACTCTTGTATGCCACATTAATGCTGCTAGAACTGAAGGGAGGATGTGCCCTGTTGAGCTTGTGTGATTTGTGTCTTAATGTGGGGCTGGTTTGTGAATTAATGTGGAGCACTTGTTTTTATGATATTTCTTAGCAAAAGAAGTAATTTTATCTTCAAGCATCCAGTTTTAAAAGAATCCAATAAACAAGGCAGAAAGTAGAGAATTAAAGTGTGTTACCTATATGAGTGCTCTGAAGACACTGAACATCAAGGAGTTTGCCTTTGTCACCTCTCTGCGACTTCAAGCCACGCAAATAAGGCTTACTGTAACTGAGCTAATGATAAAAAATCTGCAACTCTGAAAGAACAGCTTTCTATCTTTAGGCTTCAGCTATGCTTTCCTTTTGTCTGTATAGCCTATTTATGGAATGCTGCTGTTAAACTTGAATGCAAACCAGAAGAGCGTTCCTGCCTAAATTGTCTATAAATACCTCCTGGAGGAGCTTAGGGGTTTTTACTGTCCATATTTTTGTGAAGTCCTCAGTGTGCTTCTTTGGTCATGTATTTGTTTATTCCTCATTCAACATTCATTGTCTGTCTTCAAAAAGTGACCTCCTGAAATGTATACCCACGTCTGCATGAGGCTGCTATTTTTATATAACCCTGAGAACATTGAGGTTGTATGGGCCCCCATGAGACAGGAATATGCAGGAACCTGTGTGTGAAAATTGCCATCTTGGATGCACCAAGACACAGATAAACACACAGATTATTTAGGAAACTAACAAAGGAAAGGATTTTAGCAGAAATAATGCTGTAATCTAGCATTTTAGATTTGCTAGTCCCGTATGCACATGGGACATCCAGAATAGGATGCAAATGATGACAGTAGAAGAAAATGCAGAGCAAAAGTGTTAGAGGATAATTTGTACCTAGGAAAATGTTCCTCATTAATTAGGCACAGATTCATGCCTTCAGGCAGAAAGCTTTCAAGTATTTTTCAAATCTTGAGCTCTGAGTTTGTCTTGGTGGGGTTTTTTTTTGTTTCCTTGGTTGGTTGGGTTTTTTTTGGTTTTATTTTTTGTTTGCCATCCTCTGTAACAATCTCAGCCTCTTCTTGCTGGGTTATCACATATAAACAGGTTGTATAGGATGGCCACCCAATAAACATGTTATTTCTTTTAAGAGGTTTTATTTACCTGTTTTTCTGACTCTTTGAAACTCTTTGGGGCTTGAGCTGGAGGTAGGAAGGAATGCACTCCTCTATAAAACTAAGTCCTTTGACTTCCTATTGCATCCTTCCCTGCGGCTTGAAGAAGAAAGGGACAAGGATAGAGTAACAAGACATCCTCCACAGTTCAATCCAAGCTGCACAGGGTATTATAATTTCTTTATAATTTTCTCCTCCTTGTGATTATGGTTTTATGACATTAATAAACACTCCAGTATCTTGTGATGGGATTGTGGCCCATTTTTTGGGTCACTGCCCTCACCAGCCTCCAGTAACACTGAGGGTGTCACACCACTTGCAGCTCCCCCGGACACCCAGGACTGGAAGGACTGTCCTCATCATAGCTTAGCACCCAAATTACAGAGAGTATTTGACCCAGTCCTGGGGCAAATACCTACATATTTGCTTTGGAAAATGCATGTGAAAGTGCAAAATTGGCCACAATTTTGATAGCAGTAGTGTAGCATACTTAAATTTGCTTGGGTAACCAAACAGAAAATTCCTAAATTTCAGTAGAAAATTGCAAGTTAAATATATTACATTTAAATTTGTTAACTAGCAGCCTTATTCACACAATTCACTGTTTTAATCTATTGTAAATCAGTCAGTTGAAAAACAAAGAGTTGCTACATGTCTTTTCTGCAGGTATTTATAGCATTTTGAATTCAGGGGGAGGGATTTTACCTAAAAATAAGAAATACTTTGCAAAACAAAACTTAGAGCTTTTATATACATTTTGGTGTATAAAAATTGATATTTCATTTTGGTAATATGTGAATCAATTATCACTTTTATGTTTGTTTAATGTTCCATAATGTAAAATACTTTTGCAGAAAGGCTCCATTCCAGTGAAGGTGAAGCAAAATTGGAATTTATCAAACCAGAATGGTACTTGGATTTATGCAGCTTAAAGCAAAGCCTGAATAATCAGAAATCAGACCCAGAAAATGAAATGCTGGCTTTATAAAAAAATGAATGTGTCGTAAGCAATCCAGAAAACAATTCACTCCGTTTTACAAGAACAAAAATGTTCACTTATAAAATTGTGCAAGAAGCTTAAGAGGCTGACATCACCATCTCTTGGGTAATATTACACTACAGGTTTGTCTGGTTTGGTTTTTTGTTGGTTTTGGTTGGGTTGTTGGTTTCTTTTTTTTTTTTTTTTTTTTTTTCTTTTTTCTTTTTTCTCCTTATCCTATGCAGCTCAAGTCCTGCAAGTACTAAATGCTTTGTGAATACCCTTGTTGATGTGGCACTCAATTCTTTGAAGCTGTAAGTGGGTGGGGAAGGGTGAGTGTGCGTGGTGTGTAATACGCCCACTAATAAATCCTTGGTACAAATCAAAAGCCTACAAGACTTTTGCATAGTATTTAAGCAAAAGACTGAGGCTTCTGGTTGACAGTTGACTGAAGCTTTATTAGTCTTCCCACTGAAAGTGCCAATTTCTGGTAAGGAAATAAACTATTCCTTATATCTAGAACTCATTGTTCTAGATATAAGTCCTATACGATATGTGTGAATTCTGGAGTAGGCTGCAGGACTGGAGGACAAAGAAAGCAGCAGTAATAAATAAATATGAAAGGATGGTATAAAATTGGGGTAATCAAAATAGCATAACTCCCTGTTATGACAGTACCCTCCGTAACTCTTTAGCTGTTTTTTGTTGTGATTTAAATTAGCAGCAGAAGTCAGTTTGCCCTTTAGATTCAAGGAGCATGGCCAATGTCCTCAGGCCCTAGTACAGGTCATGTATTAAAATGCTTAGACAGGCTCAGGTTGCCAGCTCAAGTCCAAAGAAATAAAATTCCTGTCTCAAACCGCATCTCTCAGGCATTTTGTTGCTACAAACTTGTTTGTTTGTTTGTCTGAACTGTTTTGTATCTAAGCAGAAGGGAGGACAAAACATTTCGGCAAAGACATGGAGAAATGTATTAGGAACATTTCTTTGAGTTTTCAGAGCAGGTAGCACCCCAAGGTCAGATGTGAACTGTAGTCACTCACACATCACTCACACATCTGTGCATCCTTAGGTCTGTGTCTCTTCCCCTTGGTCCAGGCTCACTTTTCAAAGAGTTGGGGCTGGTTAATTCAGCTGCTAAGGCTCTTTGCTGAAGTTGGCTATAGAGTGTGCAGATATTAATTCAACTGCCTGGTTTCTGCAATTCAGTGTACAATTGAATGTGCATAATCTGAGCAGTACGATTGATTTAACATCAGTGTGGGAATTTTAGCTTTCAGTTTTCATGAATTATATGTTTGAATTTTGAACTTTAAAGCTGTACTAATGTAGACATTTGCATTTAATGACATATTAGTGAAGCTGAATAGGCCTGCCACCTCCTAAACTCTTAAAAGTTTCAGCTCTGTGAAAAACTCTTGCTGAAAATATGAACAACAGCTGGTAGATTGCATGACTGAAATGCTCAAATCTTGATCAAAGAGAAGAAACACTGCATCAACAAGATCCCATGAATATTTTGACACAGTTTTATGACTATTGTCTTAATATATCATGTCCCTGTATCTAGAGGCTAATAAAGCTTAAATAAAGTAAATTATTTAATATTCAACTATAGAAAGTTGTATGACAGAATCACCAAAGAGATGAGATGAACATAATTTTTATTCCAGATGCTTTAGGTGTTTGTGGTTTTTTTAATGCATCAAACAAATTATGTAGACAAATCTGAAGGAAGATGTCAGAAATATCCAAAGTAGTCTTGCACTAACAAGAGCACCAAGAAGCACATTTGCCAAGGTGCTTTGGTAACTGGCTCCCAATGACTTCAGCAGCAACAACAAAGTTGGTTGAGGATGTGGGAATAAGTTCCTGGAACTGTCAGTATGGACACATATTCTGACGTCTGTGGAGGCATTGAAACAATTGAATAATTTATTGTTCCATTCAGTGTGTTTTAAATGTAGCAATTCTAAATAACAAGAGATTTAAAAATATTTAGCTGAAAGAAAAAAGAGTCATTTTAATAATATATAATCATTATTTGATATCTGATTTTAATTATTTTTGAAAAAAAATTAGTTCAGTACATTGTTTGGAATTCTGCTTCCCCTCAATTCTTTGGTCTAAACATTTCTGGCTTTATCTCAAACTGCTGTTGTCTTGTCTTTATAAAGTTGAAAAGAGAAAAAAAGAGTTAGTAGAATGTCCCATCTTTAAGACTGACTTTTTACAGAAAATAAATTTGTATTCAGCTAAAATTTTAAAACCCTTTTCCACATGAAAGTAGGTTTCTAAGTTCAAAAATACATTGACTCTAGTTCTATGTTTTTGACAAGCTTTTATAATAAGCTATTTTATTGCATGCATAAATTAGTTGGGTTTTAGCCTCTTAACCACCTGGAACATACAAGACTTTCACAACAGAGACAGATATATAAATGTGTAATATGGGAAAAGGAAAATACAACTCTCAAAGGAATATCAAACCTTTTAGCTTGAAGGTTAAACATGGGCATTAAAGGGAATCCAATTAAATTGAAAACAAGGGTGTACTAAATTGCCCAACTGTAATAAATTCATTATGTATGGATAAAGGAAAACATAACAATTCATAATAAATACATGTGCTTCTTAAGTACAATCGCTTCTAAAAGTAATTAGAGTAGACCATTCTTTGTTCCAGATCCATGTTCTCAGTAGTCTGATGGGTTTAGCAGTGCAGAGGCACCAGTACTGCTTGGGGAGATGGGAAATGTGCAGGAGCAGTAATGTGCAATGGGAAAACAATCTCATATAAAATTTAAGTCTCTGTATAAAAACAGGAAATAAAAGTAGGAATCGGATGTTTTTCATTGTTAAACTTCAAAGACTAAGCCTTTCATTTCTGTGATTTTATAGCTGTTTTAAATGCTAGCTCGTTGCTAGCTTTTAGCTCCCCTCTTGTACCAGCATGATGTAATAACTGGAGTTAGATAATGCAAAAAACGTTTTCTCCCTGGTTCAGCCTCTAGACAATTGCATTTTTTTTCAAAGTATTCCGGGCAGTTTCCCCCAACAGGAAGGAAAGGAAGAAGGAGTCCTTTTGTTCCAGGTATCCTAAGAAAGTCAGGCTCACCTTTGTGTTTTAGCTGCATAGCCCAAACTCTAGTAAGAGCCATGGTCAATCATGAGATTCATAAGGCTGATAAGACTCAGAGCTGCCTATGGAATTGCATACGTTAATATAAATTAATGTTTCTAAAGTACAAGACAAAAGACTGATTGAATGACCAGTGCCATGCTTCCTCTCCTTGCTCCAGTTTCAAGAGCTGTTTTTCTCAATGTTGGGAGGAATATAGTCGCTGTTGGTTAAGAACGATATAGTATCAGAAAGCCAAAAGCCCGGTATCATAGGAAAAATAATCCAAATAAAAAGCCCAGCCAAAATGGCAGTGAAGTTGCAGACCAGGAGAGCTACTGACAATGACAGCAACCTGCAGACTTTTCACCAAAAGAATTCAGTGTGATGAGAATTATGCATGAAGGATTTGCATGCAGGCAGTGTCAGAGGGCAGACTTACACAGTGATTGGGATTGCATGAAAAAGCTGATTCATTAAGGTCCGATGCATTCTTAAGGAGAAAATCTAGAACGAGTGCCATTATTTAATAGTACATTTCTCACTCACTGAGTCAAGATTCCCAGGAGCTATGAAAGGCAATCATGCGGTTCTCAAGTGATTGGAAATGTCATTATAATGTAAAATGCAGAAAACTTAATCCCCGGAACTTTTTCCACAGCTTTTTTTCTGCCTGGACAGATGTTCCTTGCCTCTTAAAAAATACATGGCCCATAATACAGGCTCACCATGGTCACTGTGAAGTGGTGTTAGTCTAAGTATTAGTTGAAGGCAAGAAAAGGAACAGGAAAACTTTCACTCAAAATAAAATATGTGTCTTTTGGCCAGTTGAGCAGAGAGGTATTATAAAACCCAGGAAATTAGGCAAAGCCCCCTATTCTTGTGTAGTATATAGTGTAGATGTTATAAAGTCATGTTATGATTGAATTTGAAAGAAAGGGCTAAGACAGGCTGTGGGGCACATGGGGCTCTGAATCACAGTGGCAAGACCTCAAAAATCCTTTGATGTTCATTCCAAGGAACAGCCTGAAGAGCAAGGAAGATCACAGGCTTCAGACAGGCTGCAAAATATGTGCAATCATAGAATGATTTGCGTTGGAAATCATTGTGTTGGATTTGCATGATTCCATGCAATCATGGAATGATTTGCATAAAGAACATCTAATTCCAATCTCCTTGTATCCTTGAGATTTGGATGTGCTGGGTGCAATCACTTTCCAAAGGTTGCCTCAAGAGGGGATGTTGGCATGATGAAATGCATTGTTTTAGCTGTAGAGCCGGTACTATGAAATTGCGCTAGTGTGTATTGCTCTTCAGATTTTTGAAAAAAACTCGGTGTTTGATTTTCTCAATTTCCATTTAAGCCAGTTCAACTTGCCTTCAGGAAGGGAAACAGGCCAAAATTTGGTGTAATACAGGTGCCCCTTCTTACAAATCTGAGGTCATAGTGTTAATCTCTCATTACTTTTTCTATTTAGCATTCTTATAGTCTACTACATGTCAGCCTGACCACTCCTACCAGGTAAATGCTTGCTTCATTTTGAAGAGAACAAACTAAATAGGACTTGACCCCAACTTGGCCACGTGTTTTTTCTTGCCAGACCCATTTTATGACTCCCATGTCTGGTTTCCCAGGCTAGTTCCTCACAACACAAAGGAAGAGGTTTGTGCAATCAAAACTATGAATTAATAAATATAGCATGAATCTTCTTTGTGGTAACAAAACATCATTACCATTGGTAGGCTAATTCAAACAACTTGCAATACCTTTAATTCTTAGAGTGCATGTATTGACATTACAGAAAACAATCATACTTTAATCTCTTTCTTTTTGGAAAGCCCAGGAATGGGTGGCATGGATAATTAATTTCCCTTACTGAGAAATTGTGGCTCCTTCTAAATGTTGTGCCACTTTTGGGCAAGTTCAGAGGAGTGGGAAAATTTACAGGATTACCTGAGGATAAGAAATTATTTTCACCAAGGAAAAATGTTGTAATGCCTACAAGCAGAAGTTGTGCTGCATAAAACAAGCCAGAGAGTCTTCAAATCTTTGAGGCTGAACCAGAACTTGTCAAAGTCTCTGCTACCACCTATGCAATTGCTTCCCACACCAGGTGAAGTTCTGCTCTGTAATATCTGGGGAGATCCAGTAACCATCAGCAAAATTAGACTCGTCTAATTCCTATTGGATTACATAAGTACATAATACATTTACATAGGATAGGATAGTATAAAAGTATATACAAATATAATAAATAAATATATAATAAAAATATAAATCCTACAAGATATAATTCCTATACTAACCTAAGCTCTTCCCCTTGCCATCATGACAAAGTTGATTTCTCCCATCCAGAATGAATCATCTCTGTTGCATGGCTGTGGCAACAAGATCTCTCCACAGAGAAAAAAAAGAAGAAGAAAAACAAAAGGAATCCCTCAAACAACAAATCAAGTTGAAACCTGAATTCCCAATTTAGGGTATAATCAGATAGTGATTTTTTTACTGCCATGGGAATGGAGCAAGAATTAGGACTACATATATACTTTAGCCTGAATAAACCATATAGACAGGGAATGACACGTTTTAAAAAGTGATTGATTGAAAAGTGGTAAAACAAGCAGATATCATCACAGATGTTTTCACAAAGGAAACATACATTTTTACATTAGCCTCCCATGGAAATGTATTATCTCAAGTTTGCTAATATAGGTGTGCTTATGGATGTTTCTACAAAGTTTTGTTCCTTTAGGTGTGTTTATTTTGATGAAATAATCTTTGGTTAACTCTTGACTTATTTTTCTTTTTATTTTTAAAAGTCCTAGTCTTCCATATAGAACAGTCTTCCATTTCTCCTCTCCTTAATTAATTTATCCACAGAAAACTGAAGCTTCCATTAACACAAGGCTACTCATTAGTCTGGGTAAATTTCATGAACAGAGATAACTGAATGCAGAGGCAAAACTCAAGTGCAAGCTAAAGAACAAGCAGGAGATGGTTAAGTAGAAGTTCAGCTCTCCAGAGAATCCAGTGGTTTTGTCCATCCACCATACAAAAAATTTGCCAACAGGCAACAGTGTAAGAGTCATATTGCAGAACTACGGCAAAGAACAACAAGAATATAAGAAAATGGGTAGTGGATCAGCTGATCATTCCAGTATCCTCCCCAGTGAAACATGGGTAGGGCAAGCACAGAGTGGTGCTTCACCAGAGGGCTCTCACAGATGCTGCAGGGTGCATTGCTACACCCGGTGTGGGAGGCTTGGCGTTTGACAGCTTTTCAAGCAGTTCTTGTCTCTGAATGTGCCCCATTGCTTTGTCACATGTGCATGAGTCATAAGCAGCTCCACTGTCCCGTGGCCCTGAGTCCCCATTTCTAATGCCAAGTGCAGTGAAAAGGGATTTCCTTTCTCTGTTTCATAACTAGCCTTGCCTAGTTTTATTTGATGCCTTCTAGTTCTCAGATTGGAAGAGACAGGGAACATAAATCCCTCTTCCTGCTGTCCATGCCTTCTGGTGACTTTATGGTCCAAAAGCAAACCAGAAAAATAAAAATATGACCCTTGCTAGGATGCTTTTTGTTACTTGCAGCTACACTATAAGGTCTGTACATACAGAGCAGTTTATGGCAGCTGGGAGGATTTTCATGGCTAAGGATGATATGTGGTGATCCCAGCTGAACTGAAAGGCAGTGGATCTTGCACACAAATCATTTATACACCCTCTTTTCCTCCCAGAATCAAAATGTGCAAGTTCACCCAAGCAGGAATTTTAATTTCCCAGAATTATCTTCATGTGTACATCTAATATAGCTAAATCCTTAGACTTTGCTGCTTTTCTAGCTGAGCAGGTGGTTCAAGGGTTTTGACACAGCCATTCTCAGTTTGGGATTTAATGACTTACAGCATGGAGCTGAAGCAAAATGCCACACTGCATAACTGATTTCAACTCAGCTCTGACAGTTTGCACAAGCCAAGGATCCATTCCCAAAGAAGGTGGTTGCTAAATTCATATTTTTCTAAGAGCAGTCACAAAGTATTTATAAGTTCTCCAAGAGCCTGAAAGCAAATGTGAGGGAGCCTCTGTTTTCCTGGACCTCTACCCCATGCCAGGAAAAGCAGCTTTGCCTTAGCTTGCAAAAAGCTCAAAGAAAAAAAAAAAAAATCACTGCTTTCAGTAAGTGGGAAGGTTGACTATCCCATGCTGTTGTGGGGTGGATGGGAAGAGTTTGGCAGTTAAAAGACTATCAAAGAAACAAAATCACCTCGCCTTTTTTTTCTTTTTTAACTTCATTATAGTTTAAATATATGGATAGCACATAATACATGTATTTTAAACACAGTTTCAATTTTAATAAATAATTTAACATATTGGAGCAATAGCAAGATTAGTGGTCTGACAAGTTGCTACCAGTTGGGTATGGCAGTGAGGTTACAAACAAGTTTGTGTGCATCATTAGCACGTGCCCCTTTCCACTAGCCTTTCCTAATGCTCCTGTGTGGGTCACTGGTGACTGGAGTAGGAACCCCTACAGAAGTAGGTGTTTATTTTTTGTCTTTTTTCCACCACTACAGCTGCTTTAGCTGGTTTTTCTAAGTGTCAGGTTTGATCTCCATGTTTAAACAAGTTATCAATGGAAAACAGGATTGTCTTGGAAATATTTTCCCTAGTCATGAAAAAGTAGGTTCTCTTGGATTTTCTGTTCCTACATCCCATTTTTCTCAAAGTACAGCTGCCTTCCAGTTTCTTCAAGTGCACAGTCAAATATCAAGAATTTGGCATTCACTAACCAAAATCAGAAGAGGATAATGAGAAGTAAAACAAATTCCTCACAGAGGAAGTGGAGGGGCAGGCACTGATCTGTATTCTCTGGTGATAAGGGAATGACATGTCAAGGGAGGCTTAGGTTGGATATTAGGAAAAGGTTCTTCACCCAGAGGGTGGTTGGACACTGGGACAGGCACTCCAGGGAACTGGTCACAACATCAAGCCTGACAGAGTTCAAGAAATATTTAGACACATTCTCAGGCCCATGGTGTGATCCTTGGGGTGTGTTGTGCAGGGCCAGAAGCTGGACTTTGGTGATCCTCATAGGTCCTTTCCAACTTAGGTTATTCTATTATTCTATCATTCTGTGAAATCTTAAAAACGTCTTCCCCACCACCACTCCCTCCTGCAGGACAAAGAGGAAGTTTCTGACAGCTTCTCAGAGAAGCCAACCCTGTACCCCCTCCGTTACGGGAACTGTGCCATGCAAACCCAATACAGCCTCACACCCAGCGTTCCTGTAAACATTTACCCTTCAACAACAGCCCGCAGGCTGCCACTGTGTATTTGCATTATTCTACAAATACTTTTTGTTGTGAATAATGTAAAAATCATTGCCTATTGTGCTTCAGCTTCTTTAGCGCCTTCTGAAAATAGAACTTACACTGAAGTACTGCAACATTGCTCTTCAAATCTGGGTTTTGTTTGGATTTTAGGTTTGCTGTTGTTGGGATTTTTTTGTGTGTGTGTTTTGTTGGGTTATTTTCCCCTACTATTTTTCATCCTGTTTGAACGATCTGGTGGAGAAGCATCTGTCACTTTATAGCAACTGTTTTCACCGACACTGCTGCTCTTAGGCACTTGAAATAAAATGTCCTTTTCTCAGCAGAAGGCTGGGCTGTGGTTACTGGGGTTACTGGCTGATGTACAGGAATTGTTCCACCTGCCTGCAAGAGGCAGCTCCTTCTGTGCCATGACAGACCCACTACCTAGGAGCTTGTGACTCTAAGGTGATAAAATAAAAATATTGCATCAACCTGAAAGTGCAGGGCAAGTCCAAATGGGCTGAGCGCAACGGAGTTCAAACTGAGATATATTTTTCCCTGTGTGCATTGTATCAGTTTATATTATAGAGGCTTCAGCAAATTTTAGCTTTTTATGGTAGGGCGTGAATTCATTGAAAAGAACACGAAGGACAAAAAACATTTTAAGGAAGAGTCCTGGGAACTAAGAAATGCATGTATTAATATTAGATTAATATACATACGTATGCAAATCACTGGTTCTGGATGATCTCAAGGTATTATGATGATTTGCCTCCCACTTTCCCACCCAATAATACAAGAGAGGAAAAAACAGCTAACATTGTAATTTTTTCTGAAGAACGCTTGGAAAATACATTTTGTTTGATAAACTAAAATCAGCTTTCTAAAATGGACAAAACAGTTTATGACTGAATAGATAGTTTCTTTAAGAAAAACATAATAAATAAATCAATTTTCCAATGAGAGAATGAGAGGTGTTTCAAGAAATAATCCAGTCTGATTTTCTACTATAACAATTACTACTGGAAACTGAAAAACAACCAGGGACTGATCAATATATTAGTGAAAGGTGAATTTAGGATTCATTTTCAGAAGGAAAACAAAAGTAAGAGATGGGACTGCTTCACAGAGAAATAAATCCTTCAAAAAAAAAAAAAAAAAGAAAAAGCCGGTACCAACACAGTTATCTCTGGATACATAAAGGTAAAAGAAATGTGGCATCTCCGGCACATCTCATAAAGAATAAATCTCCATAGACATTTTATATATAAAAACAGAATCACATCAGAGAAAGTATTAGTCTAGATTATATTGATGAACTTTGTCAACAACACACACACTAAAATATATTTGCATTAAGTGTTTCTTGAATTTTTTCAAGTAAGAAATGAATCAGTAACAATCAGCCTGTTGATACGTATTTCATGCAGGAACATAAGGCACAAATTAGTTAATAAATTATTCACCAGCTTTGCTCTCAAGTGTATTGAGAGCTGGCAAGATGTCCATGGCTCAGGGTAGTGCTAAATAACTGTACATAAAACAGAGAGGCCAGAGAGGCACTGTCAGGTAGCATAACACAGAGATTACTGGCAGGTCTTGACTTAGCCAACATCCTCATTAATGATACTAAAGCGTAAGTAAACAGAAACATAATGAAATCTGTTGGTAGCTGGAAGGAACTGCATGCCAGTGTCAAAGAAAGTGGAATACTACAGAAGAAGTAAAATGCCTGGGTGTAAATGAAAACCCACTATATCAAATGAATAAAAATATTCCATTCATACTTGAGAAGAACCACAGGCATGTCTCAGATTAATTTTCCATCCATCACCAGGCATCGGTAGCCAGACAATCAGAGTAGTTCCACAAAAGTCAGTGGAAACAGCAGTGAGCATTGAAGGAAGCATGGTCCTGTTTTCTGCAGCTGATGAGCCTTAGGGAGAATAGCAGAGAGAGCAAAAGGTGATTTTTGGTGCTGCACAGTGAGGTGCATTGTTTGTGTTACAGAGAGACAGCAGCTCTTCTGACATAACCTACAGTACCCCATTGATTATACCATCAGTATTTTTGACAATCTGTAAAATTGTTACTCTAAAGGTTTGGAGGTGAGGGGGTGAATAATACCAAAGGTATTTTCATAAATCCATAAACTTGAAAATATGTGTATTAAGGTGATAAATTAGTAAATGATTCAAGGAACCTTATTTGCTCTGGATACCTCACAACCCATTCTGAGAAAAATGTTGCTGTGAAGCCTCAAAGTGCTATTTTGCCTACTGTTTTAATTAGAAGCCATTCATGTTTTATTTATATAGCTTCAATCAATGTGTATCTCTGTTTTATTTTTCAGTTAAACCCTACCAGCACAATCAACCTCATCTGCAAATTATTCTACATTGTCTGTAAGTGAATGCCTTCCAGTACTGTAAACCTTGTGTAGTTAATTGTTCTTAGAGAATAGGGGAATATTTCTTGATAGCAGGACAGTAATTTATGTGACAATGTGTTGTGTTTATTTTGAGTACAAAATTCATATCACACTGTTGGTTTTGGTATTTCTACCTTTTGGTACCTTATGTGTCCTATTAGGGCTAGCATAGAGGGGAAAAAATCTGCTCTGATTCTTTATAAGTAGATTGGGGACAGATGGATCGATTTAGCTGGAAAAACTCACTCCAGTAAGGGGAGGTGCCTGGATATGTTAGTAGTTGAAGACAGAATACAAATTGTAGGTGTTAATGGCTGTTCTTGATGTGGCTGGAGGTCACTGATGGAGTCCCTAAAAACTGTGTGTTAGGAGCTCTGCTGTTCCCCAAGTTTTAAACAGTCTAAGAAAGGACCAATTGTAAAAGTGAAAAGATCCCAATAAAACAAAGTTGGTCAAGCTAGTGGAAATAAGGGCTGACCAAGTTATTTTTGAAGAAACAGATTCAAGGTGATGCACATTGGAAAAAGTAATCCAAGACTCAAATGAACAACATGAGCTCTAAGCTGGCTGTAACTTTCAGGAGCAAGACCATGAAAACACAAGCTTAATTCTGGAAAATGCTGAGTAAAATCATAGGAGGTTTTACAGAGCAGATAGAGAACAGAAAATACTGTTAAACCCCAGTACAACCACAAAGTTCATACCCATTTTGATCACTGTGTGCTACTCTGGCTCCTTCACCTGCTAACAAAATATGGTGAAAATTCAGGGGAGAAAGGTGACAAAACTATGGGGCAGCTTCCTTTTGATAAATGAGCAAGTGGTTTAGGACTCTTGCTATGGTCAGACTTGACTTGAGAGGACATGGTAGTTTTTGGGAGTCAGAGTCACAGTGTTAGATGCAGCCAAACACAGAAGGGTGGTGGGTTGCAGCTTCACCTGGCTTTAGTAGGGCTGTTTTTATGGGTGTTCAACATCTAAATGGCCTCAAGGGAGAAACCGCACCAGATTGTGCAGCAGAAATACAGAAAGCATTACTAACTGTGAAAAAAAACCCTCCACATGTAATTGAGAAAGTTCCTGAAAACAAAATGGGTGAAAGAGTACCTGGGGGAAAATACCACAAGTGTTTGTGCTGTTGTTGCAATGTGTGCTTAGGGGGACAGCTGGAGCACGTGTGTGGTGGCAGGGTGTGTGTGTAAGCTGTTTATATCCTGAACATGAACCATATGCTGCTTTTAAATCTTCCCCAACTAAGCAGCTGTGTCTCCCTGATCAGACCTTATCTTTAAAATGATGACCGACTTCTGGGACTTTCTTCTGTGCTTGCTTCCTGCTTCTGTGAACCTGAACATGGCTCCTGGGAAGCATTGTGGATTGACAGCTTCAGCAACTACAAAAAATAAGACATGATAATCGCTGTCAGAGAAGGACTGGAAAGAGAAACTGAGAGCTTAATTACAGCTGCAAAGGAATGGGCTCTTTGTATGGGTGATGATAAAATGAAGATAGAGGGAAGAAAGTACAGAGCATAAGAACTGCAGTCAGCTTTTGGAGACTATTAGCAATTCAGTTTATGATCATAACAATACAGCTAGAGATTTTTAAAAGGTGCAACCTAAAAGGCTGTCAAATTGGGCACCAGGCATTCTGTGAGAGCCACAAAATACAAGTGGCTTCATCACAATAGGAGAGTAATAGGGGATTTGTTGCAATCTTAGTCTAAGTAAGAAATACTGATGCATAAAAATCCCCTTGAGACTTTTTTTTTGGCTGCTAATGGCCATAAGGCATATGCTAGGAGATCCAGCATGGTGGGCTTAGAAAGGAAGGACGGAGACTGTATCATCGTGGACACTGCTTGTCCACTTCTTGAAAATACCAGACTGAGAATGCAGTATAATACAAACACACATGACTAGCAATGACACAGAAAGCATAATTACAATTACTCAAAAAATTATTGGGAAAACCAATAAAAATAAAATAGAAATAAATAAATATAAACCAAAACTGTGCACACCACAAACATAAACCATGCACCTTCCCAGAACCAAATATAAAACATGGTAATAGCATCTAAAACTCACTGATAGCTGGATTTGAATTGGATCCCCTGAAAATCTGGATGCTATGATAGAAAAACAGACAACAGCAGCACTAACAGTGCCCTCTAGATATTGCTAACACATCTATAGAAATATGTACTCCTGATTAGCATTTATATATTACAGATAAAAACCTGGCTGGTTTTGATGAACATTGAAGTGTAGGTGTCTGCTACACAATGAGATCCAGCTTGATGAAGTGGGTGGTCTCTCCTTGCCCAATATTCTTTGTACAGGAAAACTATGCATCAAGGTCAGCTAGGTACAGATATGGCCTGACAGGTTTCTGCCTTGGCCATTCCATTCCCTTCAGCTTTTATATGCAGGTTCAGCTTTGCAGCCTGAATGGACTATTCTGCTTTCAGCCTCGGTTTAGCCCATGGGCTGGGATACACAGCCAAAGAGGAAAATGTGGATCCCTGCTGGAAGGGCTGTATCTTACTGCCCTTCCTGAATAAAACAACACCTTTATTTCTTTAGGGATGACACTTCTCTTTCAACACATGTGTTAAAGTAAATATGCTTGTCTTCAAAGGTGTAAAAGACATCCAGGAATTTGTAAGAGGGGGATGCTCAAGGTCAGCAAAAGAAAAGCTAGCAGTCTGCAGGTGTTTGGTCACAGAGCCAAGCAACAGAATCTCCACCTGTATGTCAGTCCTTGGAAGGACACCAAGGAGCAAGCAACCCCACTGTCTTGAACTTTCCAAGCTAGAGGACAGCCACATAAAAGAAAAAAAAAAAACACCTCAACTAGCTCATCAATAAGATCAGCAGTCCTATCAGGAATCCTTAGTCCAAGACCTTAAGTATGGAAAAACGTGAGTAGTATTTAATAAAGCCAACAAGGCAATGAGTGGAACTAATTAAAAGTAAATAAAATTATATAAATAAAAGAAAAAAACTGGGTCAACGCAAACAAAACCAAACAATAAAACCTACAAAATAAAATAATGAAAAATCCAACAAAAAAATCCACCATCAATAAAAACAAAACAACAAAAAATGGATACATCACAGTGCTGTCGTATTTTGACTTGAAAGAGAGCAATGTGGGGCCAGTTATGTTACACTGCCCTTAGACTGACCACGAATTTCACAGGAAGAGATGACTCCTCCCTTCTTTGCACACAAAAGCTTGCAATCTTCAATGTGTAAGTACAAGGAGTTTTATGGGCCCTGTTAAAAAAGGCAATTCTATGTCCGTGCTCCAAAAAGCAGAAGGCAGGTAACTTACAACCTAAATTTAAATTTATGATAGGCATCCTGGATTGACCACCACAAAGCAGGAATTTTTCTGTTTGCATTATATTTGATGATGTTCTCCACTGCCACATCCAGGCCATCTAGTGCCCAGAAAATGTCACAAACAAGCATGTGGCACCAGGTAAGCAACACTGCAAAAAAACAGTTGTACTGCACTTCTCTCCTTGCACAGATCATTTGAGCAAGCTGAAACTGAATAAAATATACCTGAGGAAAAGGGTGTACTGGATAACACAGGTAACTGGGAGCTCTCATATTCTAATAATGTTAATGGTATTTAGGGGTTTAGCTGTGTTCCGTGAAAGAGCCTGGTGATCCAGGACATCAATTTGCCAGTTAGTTTACAGGGGCCTGGCACTGGATACAAATCTCAAAATATATTGAGGATCACATCTGAAAAGCAATTCCAATGCTTGAACCTTATTCCCTACCTACTGCTCTAAGCATCTCTTCAGCATAATGATATTCATATTTTCCAAATCACTATGCTGCTCTCATCTTGGCTCACTCAGAAGCTGTTGTGTATACTAATTGGTGTGGTATGTCCTATACATTAGGGTATCTGGCTTAATTTGGAAATCTTCTTAAAATTCATACTTGAATTATTGATTGTACGGCTTGGACAATGAAATGAGATGGGGTGGATTTTAGAGTTATGAATAATAAACTCCTGCTCAGCCAAAGCTACCAAGTGATGAGTTCAAGCTTAAAGAGATGCCACCTCTACACATTTCACACATGTTAATGTCAGGCTACCTACAGTCCTCGCCATATGTTTGTTATTTTTATTTATAGCCATGCAAAAGTAGGGATTATTGTGTAAGGGATTTTAGAACACAATTCCCACTGGTCTCTGCTGAGATTATGCACCTGAATAACTCTTTTGAAATCTGCTCCAGATATTGATTGCTGTCCAATTTCCATTTGGCTGAAAAGGTGAGGTCCTTTGGCTGAAAAAGGGGTCCTGACCCCCTTTTCTTGTGTGCTGGTTGATAACATTTGATAGTCCATCTTGTTATCTTTCATGAAAGACATTAGGTACATCTTGTTTGCCTCTTTCCCTTTCAGCATTTGACTCAGCAAGACCTTTCTTCTACAGCCCTAATGAGCACAAAACTAACTGGGTACATCTGTAGCCATGCTTACGAACATTCAGGACTACCTGGCACTGCCACCCTTTTTTCACTGTTATGGTATCAGTACCTTGGCAATGGACTACTAAGTATTTCACACAGCCCTCCGGTGGGAGTCCAATAGCCCTTTCTGCATTTCAGTCATCTTTTCCTGGTGGGTGCCTCTGCTGGTACATTTTGGTGTTTGTTTTCTTTCTCTTCAGCTGCCAGGCACTGTGCTAACTATCTGAAGATTAGATTGCCCATTTGTCTTGGATCATTTTCCTGTGACTCAATCAGAGGAAGCACTAAAAGATTTATAAAATGAATGTGTAAAACAAGGATGTGCCAATCAACTGTACAGTAGGGGGTAAAAAAAAAGCTATTATTTCAGTGACTGCTGCTATGCGTTAAAAGAAAACTGAACTTAATAAAAAATCATTCTACTGATTTCTGAAACGGAGTCCAGGAGGCAAAAAGGTCATGTAGAAGACCAAAAAGATCAATTGCATATGTCTGCACAACCACCCATTTCTTAAAGTTCTGATTTTCGGCATAATCCCTTTGTCTATGTTTTGACCCAATCTTGTTTAATTTGTTTTTTATTCATTAAATTGTATGCATGAGGTATCCACTCAAGACTTAACCTCATGCATGTTTCACTGAAGAGATTTTCTATTGTATTTGATACAAACCACTCTACCTAGTTTTATTATTTGAAATCTTCAAAATCTGTCTTTGTATTATTGATTTCTTTCTTTTTGAAACCTGATTTACCCTTAGCAATAGCATTTAGTCTTAAAAATAATTAGGATCACTTTACCACTGCAGCATAACCTCAAGTAAGAAAGTTAATTTCCTGTTCAGTTTAGAATTTTTCCATTAATACCGTGAATACTAAATTTATACTATGGCAGTCAGAGTCCTCTGAGAGTACCTTTAAAACACCAATTTCTCAGCTGTGATAATTTCCTACTTTTGGTTCCCAAATGGCTTTAAATCCTCCCACAGTGTTGCAACAGAAGCGGTATTTTCCTTTGTTTTTTTTCTCTCTTAGCCTGCTTGCCAGGAGATAGGTATGGTAAGTGTTCACAGATGATATCAGCATTACAGGATAGATAGTTAATAGTACTGCAAAAGCACCATGCCCAGCAGTCCCCAGGGCCAACACAACATTTCTCCCAGTAGCTCAAATTTCTCTCCAGCCCAGCAAGCAACGTGAACTAGCACCTTACCTTCTGGACATCAGTATAATTCATCCTCCATGGTAACACTGTGAGGGATGCTAGCGGTGGATTTGCCACTCTTTCTCATGGCTGGGACATGTTGGTTTCTTGCAGTGCCTCAAGGCTCCATAATCCTGGCTGGTGGAGTTATGCTAAGTTGCAGCATGCAAGGTATGTCTTCAAGTGCCCTATAGATTAAAGGTCAGTTTCCTAAGGAGTATGGGCACCAAATATCTGTCTGGTGTTAGGTTGTTTGTTTCAAAGAACATCTGATTTTCGTGAATACTACAAGAGTAAATCAACAAACAGCCCAGAAATCACTGTCCACCTTTTCGGTCCTAAAAATCATTCTTCTTCTTCTCCTTCTCAACGAAGCCACTGCTTTTGTAGTTTATTGGGGTTTTTCCTGGTTTCCCTGAACTTCTGTGACTTTCACCGGCAGCTGCAACCAACAGACCTCTTCGCTTCCAAATTTGCTGTCAGTTCCAGGGAAACCTCTCTGATAGCACAGCTTATTTACTCTGCTATTTCTGCTTCCTGTTGTTTCAGCAATAACTGTGTGGAAGAGCATTTAATTGCTCTTCCCATTTAGCCCGGCTGAAGCATGCTCAGCACACCCATCTGCTTAACATGACTTCTGCATCGAAGTCCCACCCCCACTCTACAACAGCCAGTTACATCTTACAGTATAATTTATCCACACACAAAAAGAGCTTTTATTTGAAAATAGAATCAGAGATAGCTCTGAGAATTCATGGGTTCAAATTAATGAAGAAAAAAAAAAAAAACAACATAAGTTCTTTAAAGTTAAATTCTAGTGACATTTTTTATTTCCTCCCACATTACATATGTACTAGAACAACAGAGACAGGTCATGCTTTCCAAACAGTTGAAATAACTTGCAATTGCAGAGGAAGTCTGTATTGTTAGGTTTCAATTAAGCTAAATTATTAATGATTTTTGTGTCTAATTGCCTTATTACCTTGACTGCAGACAGATTAAAGTTAACAGTCCAGATAGCTTTTATGCATGGCCACTTTGCAATCCATGTCTAAGCCACCAGTCATCACCAGTGTTCCACAGTGTGTTTGCACCACCTTCCCAGTTGGACTAAATACTACACTTTTCAGGGCAACACCCTATCTATGCCAGGAAGTCCTTCCATGTCCCTACTGCCTCCACTTCAGGAAACACTGAAATGGTACTGACGCCCACCCAAAGAGTAGGAACACCAAAAGAAAATCAGGCATATTTCTGTTTGTCATGGTTTACCTCAGCCATCAACAAAGCCCCATGCAAAAGCTTACTTACTCCCCCACCAGTAAGATTGGTGAGAGAATTGGAACAGCAAGAGCTAGAAAACCCGTGGGTTGAGATTAAGACAGTTTAATAGGAAAAGCATAAGCAGCACACTCAGGCAAAGCAAAACAAGGAATTAATTCAGTGTTTCCCATGGACAGGAATATGTTCATCCAACTCCCAAGTGAGCAGGGCCCCCCAGCATACCTAACTTGGGAAGAAAACCACCATCACTCCAAATGTGCCCCTTTCCTCCTTCTTCTCCCCACTTTATAGATTGAGAGTGATGCCACATGATCTGGAATATCACTTTCATCAGATGGGGTCACCTGGCCTGGCTCTGTCTCCTCCCAGCCTCCTGTGTATCCCCAGCCTCCCTGACAGCGTGGCAGTACAAACAATGGAAGAGGCCTTGGCTCTGTGCAAGCCCTGCTCAGCAAAAACAAAAACATCTTTAGATTATCATCGCTGTGTTCAGCACAAATCCAAAACACAGCCCAATAATAGC
This sequence comes from Anomalospiza imberbis, assembly GCF_031753505.1. Classification (NCBI taxonomy): domain Eukaryota; kingdom Metazoa; phylum Chordata; class Aves; order Passeriformes; family Viduidae; genus Anomalospiza; species Anomalospiza imberbis. The sequence goes on along the minus strand of NC_089684.1, from coordinate 28,744,195 downwards.
CTCTGTGCACAAAATGAACTCTACCCCAGCTGAAACCAGCATACTATTATTGAGAGACTCACAACCCATCTTCTGCTGCACAAGGCATTGGACATGGACAGGCTGCAAGGAAATATGTTACCTAAAAGTTAGGGACCAGACATCCCATGGCACCTTCTCTCCTTTAGGCTTTTCTGTTCGTGCCATGGTACTGCAAACCTACTACAGCTGCCAGTGTGCTATGGCTTAAACTATCCCTTAAGTGGAAAGCATTTTTTTGACAGCCCATGTTTTCAAAATTAAATCTTTATTAGTTGCATTTTCAATGTAATATGGGAGGAGGTCTTTTGTTATTTTTTGAGGTTATTCTTGCAACTAGAAAAATGGAATCCAAATGAAGGTACATATTACAAGGAAGAGACTAAAAAAGTCAGACCAAGTGTGAACCTTTTTGCTAATTTCTGCTTTTGAATTACTCCTTATTTTGGAATTTTGCTCAAGCCCAGTGCAAACAACCCCACTGAAGTTTGTGCCTAGACATGAGTGTGGGAAAATTCAGCATGCAAAAACATGAGGTGCTTCCTTTGCAGGGAGGGATCTTACAGTGCTTTCCTAGACCAGGACTGCAGAGGAGATGATGATGGGGGTGAAGAAAACACAGAATGTGGAGTCTGTCGAGGTTTAATTCAGTGTTACCATCTATCTATCTATCTATTTGAATTGTTGTGATTTTCTGATGGAAATGTGGGTTTATGAGAGATAAGCTGAGTTTTGCTGGATCTATTGTAGGAAGCTAGTGATGTTTATTTGTATTACTCCACAGAATTTGTTTTTAAAAATTCGTGTAGTTTTGTCATGACAATACTTCAGATTGGAAAAAAAAAAGGTGAAAAACCAACCATAATACTTGATCATGAAGTAAAGAAAACATTGTATGTTTTGTGTAGGACAACTGTCAACAGTGCTGAAAACAGAAATGTGTATCCATGAATTGGTCCAGATGACATGCATCTTTGAGAATAAGGTAGTTCATTACAGAATGTAATGGCTCGGTGACAGTTGTTTATGGAAGTTAATGGAAATATGAGAGAAAAAGAGAAAGCAAATAGGATAATATCTTCAGAAAAAGAAAAAAATAAAAGGAGAAAAGAATCAGAAACACAGTCAATTACAATTCAGTAAACCCACTTTTAAACCATCGCAAAATAATGAAATTATCATTAAAGCTCCACATCTACCTGGGTGATAATGGAATAATGAGCAACAAACAACACGGACACCATGGTGCCAGGGTGGTATGTGTGACAAATCCTCCTGAAGTAAATTGATTGGGAACTCAAAATCTTGGGTGAACAGATTCAAATAATACAACTTGAAACAGAGATTTTTTTAAATTTTTTTTTTTGGAAGAAAGTGTTCTGGAAACCTCTCTAAGGTTGCAATTTGGTTCTGTTACAGGTTTCCCAGTGTAAAACACCACACTGAATTTCAAGGCTTCAAGGCTGTCTGCCTATGCAAGTAAAAAATACCTGAATGCCGGGGTGATGGATATGGAAAAGAATAGGAGTAGATTATAGAGTCTTACAAAATGATAGAGCAGCACAACAAATCAATGCGCTTTGGGGTTGCTGGTGAAGGTAAGTTATATCCTCCAACTGCACAGAATAACTGCTCTTTATGTAATCACACCTGGGATATGTCATTAAATTGCAATACCTCATTACTCGTCCTCAAAAAACATGGAAGAGTTTCGGGGAATTCAGATCTGAAAAAGAAAAATGATCAGACTCTTGGAAAGAGTGATACACAAGGAGAGATTAAGTAGCTTAAATATATAGCTTATCTAATCAATAATTAAGCAGGGGAAGGATAATGGCTTAAAAATATGTAAGAGAAAGATAATTATTTTGCATGATGCATGGTCCCAATTTAGCATAGTGCTAAAACACGTGCAGATCCATCAGCCCTGCAAAACACCAATGTCCATGATTTCAGTGGAGCTTCAGCACATACCTAAATTTAAGCATGCATTGAAGTACTTTGATTAATTTGGGCCATAACCACAAGTAATAGTATGAAATTAAGAAATGTAAAAATGTAGGCTGAAGAGCAGGAAAATCTTCCAAATGGTGAGATATATGAGACTGGGGAGTAATCACTCAAGGGAATTAGTGGAAACCTTATCCCTGGACACATTTCAAGTTTTGCTGGACAAAGTACTGGGAAAATATTCTTTGGGGAACAATCTTGCTGTTGCCTCTGGAGACAACTGCACAACCTACTGCAACTATTCTGTGTCTACGTTTTTCTGGGCTGACTCACAGCATTAAGCCTGAGACATGATTTTAAAAAGCACCAACAGCACAACAGGCTGGTGGCATTTTGAAGCTCTTCCTCGCCTCCCCCCACAATTTATCGGGCTTTTTCCATCCTCATTATATGCAATGCTATGAGAGGGAAAAAAACCACACCACCACACTTTACCTTAGTGTTTTTTTTGTCTTTTCTTTACTTGCTGACTGAACATTGATTTCATTTTCATCTCTGCATTAAAACAGAGCTTAAAGATATAGAGGAAATCTAATTTCAACTTGTAGGGCTTTGTTTCATTCCCAGAGCATGTGTGGTGAATGGTGAATATCATCAGAGAGGTAATTGTATCTTGAAGAATCTCATATCTCTGAGCATCCCAGCAGAAGCAGTATTAAAGATTAGAGGTTTTGCTAGTTTGATTTGGGTTTTTTTGGGGGGGGTGGGATTGGTTTGTTGGTTTTGTGGAGTTTTTTGTTTGTTGTTTTCCTTGTTTGTTTTATTTTTTGTTTTTCTCCTCCATGCAGACCCTGGAAGAAAGGCTGTTGCACAAAGGACTTTCCCAAAGATGAAGCAGTAGGTTCTCCAAGGGCTTTTTCCACTGGGAATAATAATTTTGGTGAGTCAAATGCAAGGTCCAAAGAACAACGGCTTTTAAATTGCTTTGAAATCTACTTTTTCTTAAGTCAAGTGATTGTAGAAGACTGAGCATAATTCACTTGGACATGTGGGACTGTTCTGCATCCATGTAGGAAAAGGACAGGTGTTCTCTAACATGACTTTGCAGAGACCTACTGGAAATGGAAATGGTTGAGAAAGACCTGTTAAAAATTGTAGATTTCCCTGCCCTGACCACAGTCAATATTGTTTCTTTATTTTTGCAGGGTCTGTGAATAGGCCCTGATTTTATTAATGGGAAAACAGCACTTAACGTTTATTGGTACTAATTTTCCACTGCACATCAATGCATCCAGAATAGCAGTTCTTAACCTTAAATACACATTTCTGTGCCTGTCTAACTAGTAATTCAGCTAGGAACATGTGTGAGCATCTTCCTGATTCATAGTCTGAGATAACAAACAAGGTTACTTAATTTCTTTATCCCATTTAAAAGAATGGCCTTGCAAGGTCTCCATCATCAAGGATACTTAAGAGCTTGTTAAGGAAAAAGCTGAGCAGGATAATTAACTGAGTATATTTTCCATTGTGTTGGATCAGGAGGCCTCATTTGGGCCCTTCCAGCTCTCTGGCTACAGTCGAAGTTGGGAGTGCAGCAGCAAGTCCCCAAGTAGGTCTGGTCACTGGGATAAAGTGTGGTGTGCTGCATTTGTCAGCAGTCAGGCAATTAGAAAACTATGATTGTCTGAAATCTACTTTTTTGTTTGTTTTGTTGTTAAAAGAGTTTCATTTGTTTAGGTCCTTTCCTCACAAACCAAAACAAACAAACAGTTTGGTTTGTGAGGGAAGTGTTAGCAATGTTCCAGCCACGCACCATTATTTCCGGAGGTCCCATGCAAGCATTTAAGATTACACATGTTAACGCAAAGGAAGGCTTCTTGTCCTCTTTCCTGGAGGTTCCTGACTCTCAGGAGATGAGGGAGTTCATGTTTCCCACCTGCTAGGTGTGCCAGGGCAAGGACAGAGTGTGTCCTGCTGTTCCAGCTGATGCCAGGCTGCTCTGAGACCCACCCCTGTGCTGGGCAACAGGAACACCATCCTTGCCAAGGAGATGGGGTCTGATGGGCTGCTTGGTTGCGGACAACAGGTTGAGAGGCCAATCATGAGCTGGGGAATCTAGCAGGGACTGGGTCTGTGCTGGAAATACAGGCTGCAATTGGCTTTCTGGGAGGGCAGCAGTGGGCAGAGCAACCACACAGGTGATGGATCGGTGCCGCAAAGGCAGGCTGCAATTGGCTGCTTGGATGGGGGCAAAATTCCAAGTGGCCAATCGGGAGATGGGAGATCCAGTGTGGAGTGGGTCCGTGCCCTGTATGGAGGCTGCGATTGGCTACCTGGCAGGGGAGCCACGGGCAGAGTGCGGGATCCTTTCCGGAGGGGGCTGCGGGACAGGTGCGGGCGGGGGGCTGGGTCGCAGAGGGTGCGGGCTAAGGGGCGGCTGCGGGGCAGTGCGGACGCGGCGGTGCGGTGCGGTGCAGTGCCGGCCGGCTGCTAGGTGGAGCCCGCGTCCGCGCAACCCAGATCCGGGCCCTCGGCGCTCCCCCGCCCCTCGGCTCGCCGCCCGCCCGGCTCCGTGCGGCCGCCGCCGGGCAGGGCAGCAGCGCCGCGCCGCCCGCCGCCGCCTCCTCCCCGGGCCCCGTTCCCCGCTCCCGGCCCGGCCCTGCGGGGGACGCGGGTGCCGCGGGTCCCGCCGCCCCGGAGCGCGCTGCTCGCTTACGGAGCGTGTGCGCTGTGCCGAGCCGAGCCGTGCCGAGCCGGCGGGCGGCCATGCGGCCCCCCCGCGCCCGCTGAGCACCGCGCGGGGCGCGCCCGCCCAGCCGCCCCCTCCGCGCCCGCGGAGCCGCCCCCTCCGCCCGCCCGCGCCGAGCCGCGCCGGGGCTGGCGGTCTCCGCAGCGGGAGGAGGAGGAGGAAGAGGAGGAAGCATCCAGGGTGTCTGCGGAGCGCGGGGGGCTGAGGACCACCCGCCTCCCTCTGCGCGGGCGCCTTTGTGTCCCCCAGCCCCGGCGGAGCGAGGGGCCGCGGGCAGGGGAGCGGATGCGAAGAGCGGCTGGTGCTGGAGGGGAGAGAGAGAAAGAGAAAGGGGGATGGTGGAAGATTTCTCTCCTGTTTTTTTTTTTTTGGTGGTCTCTTCGGCAGCGGCTGTTCTTCCCCAGCAGCAGCAGCGGCGGCGGCGGCGGCAGCAGCAGCACAGGCAATGACTCTGCCGCATCCGAATCGCCTGGCCGGTGGCGCCGGCTCCGGAGACATCACCTTGCTCTGAAGTTGCCCACCTGGAGGAGGTAAATCGGAGCGGGGCTTTCGTCCAGAGGGGTCGGCAGCGGCGGGGAAGAGGAGGGAGCGATCGCCTCCCCCATCCCCACACACTCTCGTCCTCCGGGAGGAAGCTTGTGTAGCAGAAGAACACGGCAAAAAAGGAAAGACTTTACTTTTTTTTTTTTTTTTTTTTTTTTTTTTTTTTTTTTTAATTTTTTCTTGCTTGAGGGACGTCCGTTCTTCTCGTCCGGCCCCCTTTTCCTCCTGGCTGGGGGCTTTGGTACTGTGGCCAGGTCTGCTTCCTACTCCCACCCCTGGTTTTAATGGCTGGATTGTGGCAGCAGCTCCCTGCTGCAGGTTGTTGAGGATCTGATGGGGACTCGAATCTCAGGAGCCGGAGGTGACTAAAGGTAACTAACCAGCGGATGGATGCTCAGCAGCCCTTGCCTGGCCCTCGGTTGCTCCCTTGCCCGCTTGCGTTGGGCTGAAGGGTGCCGGCCGCCCTGGGCGCACGCTTGGATTGAATTATGCTATAATAAGGGTAGTTTGTCTTCAGGGAGGCTGGATCCTCCAGGTAACGGAGGAGCATCTCTCTGGGTCTGCATGCTGGGCGACAGTGGAGACAAGGGGTGTGCATCTTGTTTGGAAATGCCTTGTAGGCTCCAGCCTGGTTTGGCTGTGGGCAGCTAGGGTGGCAAAGGCGGTGAGGAGATGGAGGGGACCTGGCAGGTTTTGTTCTTGCTCTCCCTTGTTTTTTTTTTTCTGTGAAAGGCACCACGTTGGACCGGGGGGTTTGCTGGTGTTACACTGAGGAATTCGTGAGTTTCATTATGTTTCCTCAATCTTCCCCCCCTTCCTCCGTCTTCATGCCGACTCCTTCGTGGATCTGCGTTGCTGTTTAATAGCTGAAGGGTGCCTCGAGAAGCGACTGCTTTCTTGGATATCAGGGGGCATGAGTGGGGGGGGATGTTGCCGAATTGGGGGTGTGTGTTGGGGGCTGCCTGCCCGTGGAGGTGAGGGGGTAGGGTAGAGCTCTGAATCCAGTAGTCCCGGGTTACAGGTAGACGCGAGGAGCTTCGCCTTCCCGTGCAGCCGGAGAGCGAAACGTTCGGTGTAGGTAGGGATGTGCAGAGCTCCCCACCTCCTGCCCGTGAGGCTGCGTTTGCTGGCTCTTATCAGTGTAGGACTGGCGTTTGTTTTGAGTAAGGGCCGGTATGTAGAGCTGGAATTGTATTTTTAATGCCTATTTCCTTTTTAGCCTTTGTTTATTTGCTCCCTTAATTATTTATTTGTGTTTCCCTTACAATCATCTTTTGACGGCGTAACTTGGAAGTACCGGTTGTAAGGCTGATGGCAGGGAGGAACCATCAGCCGGAGAGCAGCCCTGTTTCCCAGTTTAGGGAACCTACCTCCAGCTGGTGCCCGTTAGTGCTAATGAAGATGTAGCTACGCTACCCCAGAGATGTGCCCTGGGTATTTGGGGGATTGCCTTCAAGGACTGAGTTTGATCAGCAGCCTTGCATCCGGAGTTGTCCAGGGAAGTAACGCTGACCTCCAATACATTTAGTTGGGCTTTATTTCTTACCCTTTCCCCTACAGACAGGCAGATGTGTAGTTTTGCTTGAGGGTTGGCAAGGTAAGAAGGGAGCCTCTCTTTCTCTCCCTTTCCTGATAGGCATGAGATTCTTCTTTGCGCTAGTTAAAACAACTCGTATTTTGGCCAACAGCAATATATTGTTTCTGCTTGTCAACTGTGGAGTTCATTATGTTTTAGCCAAAACAACCCATGTCTATTGTATTTACTTTCCTGTTTAGATCACTCCTTCGGAGTTATTGCCATTTCCACTCTCACAGTTCTGGTTCCAGGCAACCAGCTGCTTAGAGGGAGGCTGAGATGCAAGGGAAAAGGCGAAAATGCCATCTGTTTCTTGATATAAGGCAGAGAGGCAGTCTGCTGGCTGCAATACCTCTCTGTATTCTAGCACTCATTATTCCAGAGTGTAGGATCAAAATTTTCGAAGCTGACCAAAAAGAAATCTTCCCTGGAGTTGAAAAGAAATAAATTCCATTTTCATTGTGGAATGCTGCCTCTTAAGACCACAGCCAGTGCTGCCTGCTTGATATTGAGTAGTAGCATGTGCTCTGTAGAGCTCATTTATCATAATTTCCAGGGTTTGCAATATGAACAGGCTTCTACTGTGCATTCATTAGGGAGAATTCTTCCATGGAGGTTTTCATGGGAGTAAACCAGGTGTTACAGGTTAAAATGGGCTGCTGTCAAAAAGTCTGCAGTCGTCACTTTAGATCCATGCCAATGTTGGGTGACAAAGTTCAGGTTAGGGCTCCATGGTAAAGCTGTATATTTTTCCTAAAGATTAAACTGCTCTGAGAGAACAGGAGTCAGTCCCCCTTGTTGTGGTTGAGGCTGCTCCAGTTCCTGCTCTTTAAGAGTACTTTTTTCCTTATTTAGGCTGGATTTACTATAAAGTGACTGCTGTCTTGTTACCTGCTGGCAAAAAATAAAGTGGACACAAATCTCTGGTATGTTTATTTCCAAAAGGACTAAAGTTTCTATAAAGCTAGTCTTCACCTGTGAGTTCCATATAATTTCTATTATTGAATAAGTATGTATTTTCCCTTTTATTCTTGGGGTGGTTAGGAGAAGGTATGTTTAATTTTGCATTGAATTCCAGAACAAGACAAATGACAGTGTTGACTGATGATAGTGAAAACATTGAGTGCTGCTTTGTGGGGCAGTGAGATTTTAACAATATTTATTAACTTGAGGCTACCGAGTCCTCATGGAGATGGTTTTTTGTGACAAAAGCAGGAGCTGGTATTTCAGTTTCTTGGTGCCCTCCAGAGATGAAGTAGTTTATGTCTCAGCCTAGGATATTTGAATTTGTCCCTGAGCCCTGCGGAGTCCATCCCTCCACCCCCTCCTTTGTTTGCTTGGCTGTTCATCCCACAGGTTGGGATGCCATGGGGACCATGTCCTTCCTCCCGGTTTGGAGTGACGTGGCAGAGGTGCTCAGCTTGCCTATCCAAGCACTGATTGCAGGAAAGGCTTTTTTCCTCCTGAAACAGAGAGCAAGTTGTCCTGTGCCTGCTGGTGCAAACATGAAGCTGGTGCTCTTTGCTGGCTGGGAGGGAAGTGCAAGCAGGTTTGTAGGTGAAAATGCAGACACACACATCCAGCCAGCTGACTGATGAGCTGGGCGTCTCAGCCCAGTGTTGCAGGGATGTTAGAAAAATAAATAAATAGATATTTAGAGGCAGGTAGAGCAAAAGGTCAGCCAGAACTGAACAGGAATATGCATGACCTTTAGCTTTGGGCAGCACTTAGCTGGAGGGCCTGATGCTGCTGTCAGGGTTTTCACATTCAGGGCATGAGTGGATGCATCATCAACACATTTATTCATGCACACGGGGGAGGGAAGTCTTTTTAAATGAAGAAGTCCTAGAAATGGGTGATTTATTAATAATTTTAATACTAATAGTGTTGGGGCTGGTGTAGACTGACTAGGAAGCAATTTAATGTGTGGCACAGTATAAAGGATGGGTTAAAGATTGATGAAAGAGATGGAATTCAGGGAGCAGGAATGGATCAGGGAAAAGCTAAAGCATGGAGGATAGGCATAAGGATTTCTGTGCTTTAAGTAAGTTCCTTTTTTTTTTTTTTTCCTGTTATAATTATATTACTTGGTGGTTGTGGAAATAGCCAAATGCTGTGATTGGAGTGATTTTGATAAAAAATTTTATTCCCTGGAGACTTCTTGTACATCACAAGAGGTTTGTAAGAACAACTCAAAAATTAATTTTTTTTTTTGAGTTGCGACCATCTGAGAGATAGACATCACAATATTGATGGTTTGCTGAGGACAATACTGAAACATCAGGACAGCCCTGCAAAATAAAGAAGGTTTTGTCTTCCCCTTCTAATGGGCTGCTTATTGGGGGAGGATGTACTGGTGAGCATCGACATTCTGGAGAGATGTTTATGGACACCCATTTCTTCCCCGCTGGTCCTTTTCTCATTCAATAGATGGCCTCCTGCTGGGATGGGAATATGAAAAATGCACCATGATGCCAAATTCTGAGTGTGCATCCACACTTCAGTCTCTGCTATGTCTTCAGGCAGTGCTTTCAGTTGCAGGATGGAGAGCTAGAAATTGTCATTTGCAGGAGTTCAGTATGCACCAGTGTGTTTGTAGGAATGTACCTGTCCCAGTAAGGGGGTGTGACATGCTGGCCTCTGACTGCCTTATCTCCTGGGGTGCCTTGCCAAATGTTTGTCATGATCCTCACCAGCACTTAATGCAAGGCTCTAATCCCTGCTTGGGATGCATGTGAGTGTGTCCTGTTTCTGTAGGTGTTGAGATGCTCCAGCACTCTCTGATCTCATCCTAGTGCCAGTGGAAGCTCCCAGAGCAGGCTGATGAAGTAGAAGAGCTTTGCTTTTAAGCATCTACTTTTAATTCTTGCCTACTTTAATGGTAAGGAAACCACCTCCTACTCAAATCTGTGATGTGATTCTATCTAGGACGTTATCTCATTGCCTGTTTTTGGCCTCCAGGTTTGCAATGTAATGCTTGCTTTATGTTCCTCACTAGATAATCTTTACAGTGCAGTCTGAAATTCCTGGCTGCAAGCTAAGTGTTCATTTTTAAGACAACCTCTCTAAAAACACCTTGGCACTACAGCTTTTACTTCTGCAGTCTTTTCAGAGAGCCTTCTGATTTTGCCTGTAAGGCAGATGCTTTTACCAGTCATTGCACCAAGCATCTGTAACTATAGCAAGGTAACTAATCTTTTCAGGCAGTGGAAACATCATTTTAATAGTGTTGTGGACCACAGTATTACTTACTAAGTGGTGCTCAGTGCAGGATTTTTTCAGCCTGCCTGAAATCTGTGTTTTCCTCTGGCTGAGTCTTTTTTTCACCCCCCTTTTTTGAATTTTTCATCTGTACTTCTTCAGGCCCACTTCCATCTGAGGGAAGTACTGCTGCATCTGTGATGGGAGCTCCCACTGTAGTCAATGGAGCACTTCTGTTGGCTTTCCTGTGAAGGGAAGATGCTCAAGAGTCACACATGTGGTATCTTCTGAAGAGAAGCTTCAGAATCTCAGATGCGGTATCTTTTCAAAAACATTCCCCTGCTTCAGCATCAAGTTTCTAGTAATTGTTTTGTAACGTATTTGCCAGAGATGGCATTTCAGGCCAAACAAAGCAATGAACGCAGAGGAAGAGTAGAAATCTGTGTACACTTCTAAAATGTGTTTGTGAAAACAGTCCAAAATTAAAATCAAGATACTTTTGTTTGAGGCTTGACAGCTTTGAGTTTCAAGGGTCATGAAATAAGACACCATTCTGAAGAAAGCAAAGAGGAGTTTGGCAGCTATCCCAGTTAGGCAATATGAAATTGTAGATTTTCTTTAAATGCCTAAGAGTAATAAACCTTTACAGAGCATCCATTGGTGCTCACTCTGCCAGGATTTTTGAAAATTATTTTTTTAAAGCATGTTAGTCAACATGTGAGTAATTACACAGGAATTATTTCAGTGGCTACAAACCTAATGCTTCAGAGGCCTGTAGCATAACTCCAATTCATTACAGTAGGTACCTGTCAAGGAACAGCTTTGAAATATTATGCACAGTGTTTTGAGTAGTTTGGATTATAGCTTTGCTACTATTAATTGTAAGAGCTTTACTGATTTGATTGCAGTTGCATTGATTTATATCAGGTAAAGCCATTGATTTTGAACTTTGGAACAGAGCTATGCGTTTCTAAAACTTAGAGCAAGGTGTCATAAATACAAAGGACCAACATGAGTGTTTTCTTACAGCAATGCAAAGTTAAAATGAAATGCAACAGGACTCTCTGTGCTTCTGTAGAAGTGATGCTTAAAATTTAGCTGTGAATTGCCCTACTGCAAAGTCCTGCTCAAAGGTGCCAGCATGTCACAGCACTGTTCTGAAAGGAGGCCTAGTCTAAACCTGGCCCCTTAGGGTAAGACTCTTACTGGTTTTACACCAAGGGCAAGTCATTCGTTTGTGAGAGTCACTGCACACACTATATGAGTTTTTACAGGAAGTCCCTTTGCCACTCCCTAGAAACCAAGAATCTAGTTACAGAGGTGAGGCCTCTACATCACTGAACACCGTTTAAAGTTCGGGGAATAGGAACATTCTGACTAATGCAGTCTTAGAACATCTGTTTATCATGGGCAGGCACATAGATAGACATACAAATACAGTGATTTGGGGAACAGACGCAGTTCTGATTTTTTTGTCAAACTTGGCAAAATGAAAAAGAAGTTGGCTTTAGGTGAAATCTGAGAATTGCACCTATACCCAAAACATATGTACCCACATGTGTATGTCTGCGTGTGTGCATACACCGCTTTTGTTTGTGAAATGATGATACTGATGCATAGAGTTTTTGGTTTTTGGGTTTTTTTTTTTTTTAATGTCTTGCTGGAAACTCTATTTGTTGTTTTCTGGTTATTTTTGGTAAGTGCAGTAATGGACAATAACTTGTGCATGGGCCTGCAGTTGTAAAATTTTAACTGAGTTGCTTGGTTAGTAGTCCAACACCAAAATAGAACAACCACATTTTCAGATGTGTTGAGCAACCACATGTTTTATCAGAGTCAGTTCTGGTCCTTGCTTATTTGTTGTAGCAGGCTTTTTCCATTCTGAAGTTGCTGATCCCAAGCCTGCCTTAATGAGATTTTTTTTCATTGCCCTCAGAGTGAGGAAGAGAAGCTTCACTGTGTTGCAGAAGTGCTGTTTGCAGCATACTTGGGAATGTCAACATTTTCCTTCGAGCAAGGAGTAAGGGGCATGTTAGCTATAAGTATGCTGCCTAACTTTGGGCAGGCCTAGGTTAGAATGGAGTTTAGCTCACAAGAGCCCAGCACTGGGAGCTGAGCTGTTTACTATTTTTTTTTAGTGCTAAAGCCTGTGTGTTGTGTTGGAGGACACCAGGAGACAAGGGAGGCCCTAAGCAGAAGCAGTGCCCCTGTTCTGTTTGATCAGCGGGTCTCTGTTTAGGAGCCCTGCAGAGGCGCTGCCCTGCCTTGCTCTTCAGTGTGGCAAACCAAGCCTTGGCTTAAGCCTGTGAGAATGGGGGAGGGACCCAAGCCCAGTTTTTAATGTTCTGCATGGATGGGTACCTTGAATACTCAAATGCATTCCAGTGACAGCTGACCCTGTAAGGACATTTTCAGTAGCTCTCTGGATTTTTTCTCTTTTTTTCCCCCTTCCTTTTCCCCCACAATTTTAGTTTATTTAATCTAGTTTTACTTTATTTTGTTTTCTGTTCCAAAGACTGCTGAAGGAAAGAAAAAAAAGCACCCTTTGTAGCTGTATTTTTGAATACATCTCACTGATGGAGACAGTTGAGAATTTCAGGGATCATGTTAACTACTTTTCTTTTGCTTTGCTTTTGCATGTGTTTGTTACTGACTGAAACATGATTTCAAAATAGTACAAATTCCCACCACTTGCTTCAAAGGGCACAGGTTTTTGTTGTTTAGTTGTTTTTGTTTCAGCAAGATGTATGTTGTGGTTTTGTCTACCCATTTGTGCTGTGTAATGAGAATCCTTACTTGCCACTTTTGTTGATGTGTTCTTTTGTGTTTTTGGTTTGGGTTTGTTTGGTTTTTTTTTTTTTTTATGTCTCCCTCCTTTTTTCCCTGCATTTACAAAAGATTTTGGGATTCTATCCTGAATTTTTTTTTATGTGAAGTCTGTGTGGAGGTACACAGTACTGGTCTGTAATCCTGTTTGATGGCTTATCTGGAGTATCCAGAGAACAGCCGTTCCTGTTTCCAGCAGACCACAGATTTCTATATTGGACATTGTTTCTCAGCTAAAGCTTGTTGTAACTGTATGTGTAATCTAAAATGTCATTCCTTTGGATTTTGGATATTGCAATCACAGGCTGTAATAGTTGGAGAATTTGATGTATCTATCCCACTTCCTTCCGAGGGAAATTATGATGTGACTACTGCACTTGCAATTCCCACAGCACAGACTTCTTCAAGAAAATGTCATTTTGGATTATCTTTAATGGATGCAGGTGTGTGGAATGTCTGTGTGTCTTGTTTTTTTTTTTTTTTAAGAGGAAAGTAATGTTACAATTGCTGCTTTATTTGGTACAACTCCAAAATAACATATACCTCCGTGAATATAATTCTTCCTGTTAGGTATTTGAAATATAGCAATTATGCTGCATAGAGGGATAACTTGTGACATTCTGACAAGGGATCCACAATTACAATCATAATGCACTTTATAGATCTCCTTAAGTAGGTCACTAATTTGCAGTAAGTCTTTCTAAAGTCTGTGCGAGGCCTTTCAGTTGCAGGAGTGGGGAGCCTTGTTCTCTACAACATCACTGATATTCAAAAGGGAGGCTGAAATCACGGAATCACAGGATGGATAAGGTTGGAAGTGACCACAGTGGGTCATCTGCTCCACTCTTCCTACTGATGCAGGATCATCCTAGAGCACATTGCACAGGTTTGCGTCCAGACTGTCCTTAAATATCTCCAGTCGGGGAGACTCACAATCTTTTTTGGGCAATCTGTTCCAGTGCTCGGTTGCCCACACAGTAAAAAAAGTTCTTCCTCATGTTCAGGTGAAACTTCCTGTGCCTCAGTTTCTGCCCATTGCCTCTTGTCCTTTTGATTGGCACCAGCAAGAAGAGTGGGGCTCCATCCTCTTGACACCTTCCTTCAGATACTCAGATGTTGATGAGATCGCTTCTCTGTCACTTTTTAAGACTGAACAGGCCCAGCTCTCTTAGCCTGTTACTTATATCTCAGTAATGGAAACAGAATCATGGAATCACAGAATGGTTTGGGTTGGAAGGGATCTTAAAGATTGTCTCGTTCCAAAGGCCTTCCATGGGCAGGGATACCTCCCAGCTGGACCAGGTTGATCAATGCTTCATCCAGCCTGGCCTTGAGCACTCATTACCTGGGCATCTACAGCCTCTCTGGGCAACCTGTGTCTGTGCCTCACCACCCTCGCAGTGAAGAATTTCTTCCATAAATGCTCCAGTCCCTTAATGCTCTAGCCTCCTCATCATCTTTCTTGGCCTCCACTGGACTCACTCCAGGAGCTCCTTGCCTCTTGTCCTGAGGAGCCCAGAACTGGACACAGTGTTCCAGATGAGGCCTTACAAAGGCTGAGTAGAGGGGCAGGATCATCTCCCTTGACCTGCTGGCAATGCTCTTCCTAATGAACACCAGGATACCATGGGCCTGCTTGGCCACAAGACATGGACAACTCACTGGCTCATGGACAGCTTGTTGTCCACCAGGACCTCCAGGTCCTTCTCCATGGAGCTGCTTCCTGTCAGGTCAGCCCCAGCCTGTGCTGGTGTGTGGGTTATTCTGCCCCAGGTGTAGGGCCCTGCATTTGCCTTTGCTGATTTTCAGATGATTTCTGCTGAGGGGCTGCACATCTCTCTGGGGAATTGTCCACTCCTTCCTGCCTTGTGTCATCACTGAACTTGCTGAGCAGGCATCTGCCCCTTTGTCCAAGTCACTGATTAACTGGGCCCGGTATTGAACCGTGGGGGACAGCACCAGTGATGGGCCTCCAGATGAACCCTGTGCAGTGATTATGACCTTCTGGGACCTGCCGTTCAGCCAGTTCCCAATCCACCTCACTGTACCCTCATCCTTTCCAGACTTGCTGAGCTTGCCTGTTGTGAGAGATAGTGTCTAAAGACTTGCTGAAGTCGAGGTGGATGATATCCTCTGCAACAAGGGAATGATACCTATGTAAGTAACCTTGTTTTGGTGAGAAATACAGGCACACATCACTGAGCACATGAGGATATTCCCAACTGAGCAGCCCTGTGTTTGCAGTGGAGCCGAGACCTTGGGTGAAACTCAAGATGTTTGAAACATGGAGAAAGATGTTTGCCAGTAGACTCAAGCAGTTGTTTATGCCAGCCTAAACTAAGCTGCAGTTTTCCTGTTCAGGGGGAGAATCTGGGCCTCCACAGTGTCTGCAGGGATGTTTTTGACAGAGAGAATGTGATATGGTATGGAATATATCTCAGAGCTGCTTCACTGTTTGTCTTAAGATTTGGCAGCAGCAGATGGGGGGTTGTCTTCTCCAATGCCTTTATGCTTGGTTGCTCCCTCATCCCGAGGAAGCAAAGGGCAGCCCAGCATAACCTATGAGCCAGGCTGTAAGGGTGAGGATGCCAGCTTTTGTTTGACCCTTTTCAAGCTGCAGGCTTGAGCACAGCAAGAGTCCACAGTTATCCCAAGTTCATGTAATGTGGGGGCAAAGCCTATTTCAGCAGTTGTCATTGTGGTAAAGCTGATTACTTAAATGCAGAAATAAGTAATTATTAGTAAACAGAGTAATAGACGAGTTACTGAAGAATAACATTTAAGTCTGGTCTGTAGTAATACAGATGTATTTTGCAGTACATAGTAGCATAATGCTGGATTTTTGAGCTGGTTCCTCTTACTACTACAATAAAATAAAGGGCAAAGTGTATTTTGGCCTAGAGGTGTCAAGTCCACTCCCAATTTCTTACTCAAAATAGGTCTGTGCTGTACTGCAGTAGGAGCTATAGTTAAACATCAAGCAGATAATCACATTTTGGTTTTTTTTTTTCTCCTGTAAATCACTTTTCTTTTTATACCATAGACATTTGTGTGGATGGTTGCTTGTTGACCACAGAGATGTGGTTTTTGTTTCTTTCATTTATGTCCTCTATTGAATTAGCAGAGTTATGCTGTCGTACTTGGGTGGGATGCTGCAGTGATTTAATTTAAAATGAAAGAGAGATGTCTTCATTGTAGGGAAAACCATGGCTAAGTGGTGAGAGTAAGCAGGTCTTCCATTACCAGAAGCCCTAATTAGAAGAAATCCCATGTACGGTTGACCTTGACTATTGAGACAACCCTCAAAGAAGAAAGAGCACTAAAAATTAGTATGCTGCCAGTGCTGCACTTTTATTATTTGATGTTATTAAGCAAACTCAGTGTGTATTTCTTTTTTGAAGCGTTTGATTAAATGTGTGATCTTATCTTGGTGAAATGGCTTGCTGGGCTGCAGACAGTGGTGTTCAGAAATGAAATTTGTTTAGAGCCTCTGAACAGACATTTATTCAATGAGACCTTTCTTGAATAATAGATGTGACAGTGAGACAGCTGTGCAATGTGTTCTGGGGTTGGGCTTTTTATTTTTTTGGTGTAGGGTTTTGCAATGTGATTGGGGGGAGATGATAACACAAGAGCACAAGTGTGAGAATAGGATGTAGGGAAATTATCATATGTTGCAGATTCAGACCCTAGTTCTGCCGAGAATTATTTTCAGATCAAGATTTACACACTTCAGGACTTCACTGTTGGCATATGGTTTGGCATATCAAGTGATGCACGTATCTATCTAGCTCTGTATCAATAATCTTATCCTTTAGCTAGAGCTCTGAGATGCTTAAACTTTGTAGAAGTAAAATAAATCAAAACCCAGAAACGCAAATCCCCAAACAGGGATTTAACTCCTGTGCTCAGTGCTGGTGTAGTTGATGGTAGCTGACTCCTGTCATCAATGCTGGTGCCCTTAAGCAGTCCTATGTTTTATGATAATTCCAAATCAGTGAGACAAAGGGAGACTTCACCACAGGATGTTTAACCTCTTGTGTTATGTCCAACAAGGAGAAGGTGTGAAATGTGGATAAATATTCTCATCTCACTTGTTTTTATCATCAGTGTGCTGGTTTTCCTGGGCACATTTTTTCGCAGTAGTTGTTGTGGGGCTTTGTGATTTGTGCTGGAAACAATGTCAATAATTCAGGGGCATTTTGGTCACTGCTGAGCAGCTCTTTCACAGCATCAAGGCCTTTTCTGCCTCTCACCCCACCCCACCAGCCAGGAGGCTGGGGGTGCACAAGGAGCTGGAAGGGGAACACAGCCAGGACGGCTGATCCCAGCTGACCTAAGGGATATTTCATCCCATATGGTGTCTTGCTCAGCATTTAGAGCTGGGAGAAGATGAAGGAAGTGGAAGATACTTGGAGTGGTGGCTTTTTGTCTTCCTGAGTAACCCCTGCTTACATGGGGTATGACTGAACACCTGGCTGCCCATGGGAAGTGGTGGATAAATTCCTTGTTTTGCTCTGCTTGCCTGCACAGCTTTTGCTTTACCTATTAAACTGCCTTTATCTCAACCCATGAGTGTTCTCACTTTTATTGTGATTCTCTCCCCTATTTGGTTGTGGGGAGCGAGTGAACAGCTGTGCAGGGCTTGGTTGCCAGCTGGGGTTGAACCATGACAATTGAAACACAATGCTTTTTTTATTGGGCAGAGCTACTGTGGAACCCTTCACCAGGGAAAAAATATTCCACAGGAACTTTCAATTTTGAAACATTATTGGACATACAGTGGTATGTATCTGTTTTTCCAACAAAACAGTCTAGTTCATTGTTGTTTTCCATACAACTCACAGGATAAAAATTCATTGAATGTGTGAGCTGCACAGGTTTTTCAGGTGCTGACATACAGCTACATGGCTTGCTTTTCCCAATATGAAGCTGAGAACATGAGTACCTGGAAGTATATTATTTTAAACTTTCCTTTTCAGTAGTGGGCTGTGGTGATCTTTGGAGGTTGGATATGTGAGTTTTCTGAGTGACTTAGTCTTCCCCTGCAAAAGAAGGGGGAATTCCACTTTTAAAGGAAAAGAACTCCAGAGTGCCTCTGCTGCAAAACTGTGTTTGGATCAATCCCCATCTCCCCCACTGCTTCCCTGCATTGCAGAACAGCTGTCTTTACATCAGGTTAGATGGTGATTTAGTAATTCCTCCTTCTAGAGGTAAACCCAAAGGAGTTGAGAGAAGATGTGAGCTCCATGCCTTAATGGTGTCTTGAGGTGCCAACTTAGGAGCCTCCAGTGTTTGATGCTCCAGCTGCTCACCTTCTCTGATCTTTGGTTAAGGGGATTGTTTTTCCTAGGAGCTGGACAGCTCTCAGGACTTTCTAATAAATTATAATTATGCATATATGTTTTTCTCTCCTAGTGCACAGCTAATCTCACCAGATGCCAAATACAGATTTGTGAGGCTGGGAGTGAAGTACAGGAATTCATGTGTCTGTGAGCCCTGCATATTTTGCCATGATGTTTGCCTGAGCTTCAGGGATAATTTCTCCTTGCAAGGTGATTTGTGTATATGGTACACTGAGGAAGAATATGGTCTGTAAGCATGTAGCTGACCATCATATTTTAAGGGGCTCTTCCATACATCTGCAGCTGGATATGAATTGTCTTTTTTAGCAGAAACTGCAAGCCCAGAGCCAAGGTCTAAGACCAGCAAACATGATCCATTTTGAGCATCCTAGATGGTATACCCAGGGCTGGCTTGGTTCTGAGGGTGGTGAAACTCCCTGCCGTGAAATCATCATCCTGGGATGGTGGCAGACAAAGAGGAAGGGTAAGGGCAAGAAGAGCTGGGTTTATAACCATTTTACTAGTTGCACAAGGATGACAGGTGTTCTTGGCTCTGGTCTTGGCTTGGCTCTTGCATTGAGGTACTCAGACAGGCCTTGTTTCATCTGGGTCCCTGTGTGGAAGCTAGGTTATAATCCAGCCTTAAAAAAACCCCAAACTTTTTAAAATGGTCCTTCATGGAGATGAAATTTACATATGAAAGCACAGCCTGCTGGAAAAGTAATGGTCCCATTATGTTCTCTTTAAGCTAGAAGTCAGACAGGAAAAGGAAGATGGAGAATTCACTGGACTGAAGTCTGCTTGACATCTGCTCTTCTATAGAGCTAACTTGGTCCAAGTAACTCCATATGTATCTGTTCCTGAGCTGAGTCTGATAATTTGTTTTTGAATTGGGAATGACATCTTGTTGTAATATTTAAAATTTTTGTTCTGTTTTTTTATGTAAGTGCTGCAGAGCTATAGCATTTCCCCTAATTTTGAACTTTCAGTGGAACTTAAAAATGAGCCAAAGAATCCACCACTGATAAATTTCTCAGGTGGTTGTTTAAAAAAGGGAGGTGGCATTCTTTACTAGCATTTTGTTGGTCCTAAAGCTAAACTGTTCTTTAAAAAATTAAAATAAAAATGGCTTGCCACATGTGCTGGGTGTGCTGGTTGGGTTGGTGTACATTGGGAAAGCACCAGTGATGATCCTGAGATGATCATCCTGAGAGATGTGGTGGCTCCTGGCAAAGGTGCATGGGAGCAGGAGGTATTTTATAGTCCCTTTTTCTTGTCTGGAAGTCACCTGTGCAGAACTTGAGGACTTTGTACCGTTTTTTGGACTTTGAGGCTGAAGGTCCCAGATGTGCCAGCACTCTCGGTAGCAGAACCCAATGCTAAGCAAATCCCACAAGGGAAGTTCCTCCTTAGAGCTCAAGGGAACTGCCTTTGCCAGATGTTACAAAACCTGTGGGAAGGGGATAGTGCCCACGCTGGAG
Organism: Anomalospiza imberbis; assembly: GCF_031753505.1. Taxonomy (NCBI): domain Eukaryota; kingdom Metazoa; phylum Chordata; class Aves; order Passeriformes; family Viduidae; genus Anomalospiza; species Anomalospiza imberbis. The sequence goes on along the minus strand of NC_089684.1, from coordinate 28,724,506 downwards.
GCAGCACAAGGTGTCTAGCTGCAGTGCATACTAATAATTGCACTTGGTGACATTTCTTGCTTTCTACTCCTGTTGAATTTTTGCCTAACACAGCTAATTTTTGTTAGGGAGTGAGGGACCAATGACAGCCCTACAGTTAAACCTGTGTGTGTATGCAGTAATAATGTTCAAAGGTTGCTGTGTAATTATTTTAAGTTTCCAGCCTCCTTGCTAATTTTCTGTTGATTGAGGGAGAAAGGAGGATCCTTTTATGTCCTGGCAATGTGTCTTCCCTTCCAGCAAAGCAGGGGCTGATTCCTGGCTACTCCAGCTTTTTCCTAGCTGGATGCTGACTCCATTTTCTTTAGTTTCTTCACTTTCATTTCCAGACTCATTATGTCAGGCATCCAGGGTATGTAAAGATGATCAATATGTATCTACTGGTGCTATTGTAACATGGAGCAATTATTTAAATTAATCAAGAGGACATCGTTCATGAGCAGGATGGGATAAAATAATAGCTGGAACAAAGCTTTGTTTAATGCAGGTCTGTGGTCTCAGTATCAAGATTTCAGCTGCTGGCAAGACACTTCATCATCTGGGAAGACCTGCTGGGAGCCACAAATAAATCACATTGTGAAATCTTGATGTAGCTTTGCAATGCTTGCCCTTTAGTGTTCAGCTCTAGATGCTGGTGTCACATCATGGCAAAAATGGTATCAGCGTGTGCCGATGGAGGAGGATGAGCAGACAGCATTGCGGTTGCATCCATTTCCTGGATGCAATGAAGAGATTTTGAAGAGATGGATGGGGCCTTTTCATTCTCCTTCTTTTTTGAATTTTCCCACCACCTTGCTGATCAGTTCTCATCTTATTTACACTTTAGGATATCAGACCAGTGAAAAATGTATTTCCTATTTTTTTTTTGTATTGATATGATTTTGTAGTGCTTGTCTCGGTACTGTTCTTGTCAGGTAAGGGTATGGTAAAGAAACAGTTTCTGGTTTTAAACTGAGAAGAAACTGTCTTTCCCTTATTAATTTGGCTTTGGCCAGTGCAGTGAAATCTTCAGAGGGATATGGAAATGTCCCTTAGTTTGCATGCTTGGATGAAGGCCAGATGAAGTTTTCTTGTGTGGGCTTGCTTTGTTTGTTTTCCTCAAAAACTCTGTGTTGATTCAGGCCAGTTGCTGTTGATACAGGCTTTGGATATAATGTTTGTAGCTCATTAAAAATAGCCTCTAATTGAGAGCTGAATGTTGTGGACTTGAATTTTCCTGCACATTAGTCATGTAAGAGGTTGCCTGGAAAAGTAAAGCGTGAATCAGCTTGAGAGGCTTGCAAATATCTGCTTCATTCAACGTGGAGACACATCTGAAAAGTAATCTAGTGGTGACTTGTAATACTGCTAAAATATGGGGGAAATTAAAGTTTCATTTAAAAGTACGTCTCATCACTTTATTTTACTGATACCTGATAACTTAGAGATTATTAATCGCCTCTTAGGTATTGTATGTATGTTATAATGTTATGATTAACAGGACTGTTGCCTGCAGGACCAGGCAGCAGAAGAATTGAGTTCAGTTGTACAAGTGTGACAGGGTATAATCCCCTTGTGCCCTATGATTCATCTGCTGAACTTCCTTCAGTCCACGTGCTGACCTTTATCGTTTCATGTCTTTTCACTTTGGACAGCTCTAAGTATATCACTGATTAAAAATTATATTTGAACACTCCAGTGGGAAGTTGCAAGTATACAGCAACTTCTCCAAAATCACGATGTGCCAAAGGCTTTGGAACTTTGGAGATACCTTAGAAGATGTTGGTGTTCCAGAAATAATACCTGTTATACTTAGAATATTAAAGGAAAAAATATAACAATTTAAAAAAAAATTATTGCTTTATGCAGAAATAGCGGTTGGTACTTGGATCCTGCCTGTGTATATTTTTGTAATGACAAATGCTTAGCTTTTCCTTACAGCTAACCTTGTCTCCAAATTTCTTGATCTTCTGCTGGCTGCTTTTTGATGAGTATGGCACTTGTGCAACTTTGCCTTTTTCTCTTCCTGAACAAAATTATTTGAGCTGGTCAACTATCTAGTCAAAGGTCCCAGTAAGCAGTCTGCCTTGCTCTCGTGGTATCTGCCCAGTCACTGAGTTGGGCTGAGCTGCAGCTGGGGAGCATCCATGGGGACACATTTGGTGGTCGGTCAGCTGGTCACTGCTGTAGGCAGTGCATAATTCTGCTGTGGTTAACTGGCTCATTAGTAAGCTTTTATTGCAGTGCTGAAGTGTGGTGGACAGGAAGTGGGCATTGTTCTGGCTTGAGTAGCTAATTGGTATTTTTATAATTTTATTTTATTCTGCATCCCACTTTTGCCGTGGGATCCGCGTGTCTGGATTTGTGGTCTTTGTTTTGATTTTAGGGTTTTTTTTGGGCTGGGCTTTTGTGTGGGTTTGTTTGTTTGTTTGGGATTGTTTTTTGTGAATTTTTGTTGGTTTTGTTTTGATTTTAAAAGCAGAAAGATGAGGTAGGTTTTGTTTGTCTGGTCTGAGATGTCTGTATGAAAGCTAATAATTTAAACTGACCTTCTGTCTAATGGAAAGAGGCAGGCTCTTTTGAGACATGATTCTTTTCCTTCTCATGTAGACCTTTAAAATATGTCAGATGAATCGCATCCTAAAAAGATTATTTCTCTTCACTGACTGTAAAGGAAGCCTAAGGTGCCAAACTCAGATAGAGACATTTACATTGCAGATACCTTAAGATGGAGAAGGTGAATCCCACCCCAGGAAATCACTCTCCTTGGCTTGCAGTGCATCTCCAATTCAAATGTGAATCGGTGTGATAAGCTGGTACCTGGCACAGCAAAGCTGATCCATCAGAAAGTGCATGGAGAGGAATTTAAATGGTCCCTGATCTTCACAGAGCTTGTGCCCAGGAGGAGCTCTCACTTCAGTTGGTATAAGACATGTACCTTAATTATCACAAAAATAAATGCAAGTGTGGTGGCACACAAGTGGTTTCTCCTGTTAGCTCCTGTGCAGTCATGTATGTTATGAGTAGGACTCCCTGCATGGGCTTTTTTTCCTCAAGAGCATGGAGTAACCTGCAAACCTGAGCAATTGCTCCTCTGCTCTCCCTTTTCCTTTCAAGGGCTGCAGACATAAAAGTCTGAAAAGGCAGATGCTGGGAGATGTGTCTGCCTTGACTTGTGTGAGTAGGCATCCCTTGGGTAGGTGCCCTGGGATGCTGAGCCAGTGGGTGGGAAAAGGAGCTTCTCAGAATGCAGCCCTAAGCTCCTGATTCCTGGCAAATTAATGATTTATCTAACAAAGCTGTGTCCTATGAATACGGTATATGTAAATCCTGCTAGTCTCTTCAAAAACTCAATTTTTTTTTCTACCTTCCTTTCTTGATTCCCTGAGAACTGCAGTTTGGACAGTATGTGTCTACTGTGGACAGTATGTGGATAGTATATGACTACATGTGTGTATGGTATGGTAACTTGCTTACCAAGGTGTGTTCTATTCTCTTTCTTCCTACTGTTTCTAATATAGTCCAGTGAAAACTTAACAGAATTGAACCTCATTATCATTTTAAAACTTGTACAGAACTTTGGAGAAAGAGGGGTGTGACAGCAAACTGCATCTTGCATCTCCAAAGCAGAGCTATGTATGCATGGCACATGCCTGAATCCATCAATATTGCAGCTACGTAGCAGTAAATTCACTCACCCTGTTACTAATTACTTGGTGCTGGTTTCTTCTCCACACTGTTGGTTTTAATTTTTTAAATAGGTGGCTGAATCCTTGAACAGTCCTGACTTTTGAACTGGGTGGAGATGGGTATTCTAGGAACGTACAGTAGCAATCTCACGCTGGTGGCTGAGTTTTTTGTATTTTTTTAGCAGCTGGTAAAGTTCTGTGGTACCATTGGATGATTTTGCCCTCATCTAAAGGGCAAGGGAGATTTCTTTGTTCTTTAGTCTTGATGGAAAATGGCATATGTTAATTTTTCTGAGGGGAGCTGATCAAAGTACTTAAATACAGAATGCCAACTAGTGATGGAGCATTTAAAACTTCTGTTGTTCTGAATAAGTTTTAATGAACAATGAAAACAAAGCAGATGTTGCTTAGTGTTTAATTGATGGTAGCTTAAAAATAATTTGTGCTTTATGGTAATAATTGTCAGATCTAATTAAGAAATTGGAGAAAACCAATATGGAGTTAGAGCCAATGAATGATTTTGTATGACTCGTTGCCTCAAAAAAAAAAAGAAAAAAGAAAAAGAAATGGATAATATTGTTTGGAAGTTTTAGCCACTTTAGCTGGAAATGAACAATTCTGACTGAGAGGATTGAGAATGTTCTCTTCAGGATTATTTGGTAGCCCTTGATCTTGGTCCTTTTGCCTCAAGTCACTGATTATGAAATATATTCATGCCTTATGTAGTCACTGAAACTATGTGTGTATTTCATGACAGTTTTTTATGTTGTTTTTGTGTCTGTTTACAGCATAGTCCTGTTATTTTGCTGCAGTTGCTGGGGATTTATCAGTGCATCAAACACCTGTACTTATTTTCAAATCAGCATTGTACTCCAGTGGCCAAGCGAAGTGCTTTTGCACAGACCTCTTCCCAAATTTTCTTGAGGTCACAAAGACATGTGTGTTCATCGTGAATAAAATTAATTAGCTTTAAAAAAGACTTGGAGCAGTTTGAAGGCTATAGATCTGTAAAGTTCCTAAGTTTGAGTTCAAAATCTCTGTTACTCTCTCAGGCAACACTTTCTGACAGAGCCAGGGTTCAAGGGATGTTACTTAATTTTATCTCAGTTGAATCTTATTTTCAGTGATTTTCCTAATATTTGCGAAATTGAATTCTGAACAAATCTTTTTACTGGAGAAAGCTGCATTTCTGGTTAGAGCTTGCCATACACTAGAGGCTCTGCTCAGTGCAACTAGCATGTGCCTCTGTAAGAATTGATTGAGCCTGAATGGCATTGAGGTGTTGCATTATGAGCAGCCTTTCCTACTGAAGGACACACTTGAATAGACAAGTCCAAGCACTGACTCCTTTCTGAATACTGTTTTGTATTTCTGCAAATCTGCATCTCTTGTTGTGAAAACCTCAAATATTATTTTAATGTAGGCTTGTGTTCCCACTGGTTTTACAGCAGCTGTTAATATAAGCTGTTCATGAAGCTGCTCAGGCTTCTGTAATGTCATGTTAGGTGGGAGGTCTTTATTGTTACATTTTTAAAGATTGTCTTTTGTTTGTTTGTTTTTCAGAGCATGTAAGTTTGAAGCTCTATGAGTAGAAATGGGCCATGGGGATTGGTTGGCATAATGTATATGAAAGGCAGTGTAGCAAAGAAGCAGCTTGTTTACAGACAATGAAAAGTTACAGGAAGCACTTCAGTAGCTGTATCTGCACTTCAATAGTTGTATCTTGGCAAGATATCAGTTTTGATTTCTATATTGGTAAACTAGTATTTAGGTAGCTTTTTCTACAGGTGGCTTTTTTAAAGCTGAAATTCTGCGAATGTGCAGTGTCTAAGATTCATCCTGCTTGAATGCATTGAATGTTTTTAATATTTAGCTTTTATAGCCACAACTGCTGTTCTTGTGAATGGTTTTTAGCAGTGTTCAGGAATGGCATGTATGCTTGCTGTTTCCTTGCAGTAATTTATTTTTATATCTTCACTCCTTTGTTTAAAAACAAAATGTTTAAAAGGGGTATGATAATTGCCAGTTATTAACCTTCATTTGCCACTAGTTGTGTTGAAAGCTGGCATCAAAAATGCTGTGAGTGTTTTAATTAGGTCATTAGATCCTATGTGATTTAGTGATAGCCCAGAGAGAAATGATAACAGGAAGAGGTGTAAACGGGCAGAGCCTTAGTTCAACAAAGCTTTTTACAGATGCATTCATAGGGCTTAAATCCTCCCTTGTAGCTGAGCATTGGCTTTCCAGGGTTTGAGCCTAAAACCAGATTTTCACCTCCGATGGGGAAGGCTCAGCATCTTGGCAGAAGTTGATGGTGCTGTGCCCCTGGTGAAGTTGCTCAGTTTTGGTTCCCTGGGTACCATTTCTGTGTTAGCTGAATGTGGTGTAGCACGTTGGGAACATCTGCCTCAGAACTTCCCCTCTGCTGTGATGTCTTCTTTGGGAGTGTTGTTAAACTGTTGAGAGGAAAAAAAAAAGGGAAAACAAAAAGGAAAACCAAAATAAAAAAAGGTGTCAGTATTAAATTAGTACATTTACCTCAAACTGAAAAATGACATCTTGTTTCTTGTTTTCTGCCTTGAGCTCCAACAGATGCTTTTCACTGTGGCAACACAAATGTGTGTATTTTTATCAATAAAATTTTTTGTGCTTGGGGGTAAAAGTGTTTCCTGAAGGGCCCATTGCCTGCCTGGATTTTTGTTTTCCCAGTAAATGGCTTATAGGAGGAAATACTGGGTTGATTTCAGAAGTCAAAAATATTTGACATTTAATTAGGAGAACGTTTTTTTGGCCTGCTTTACTAAAAAGGGGAAAAATCCAACATAGTAATTCTGAAGAGATGTTTAGTAGCCACAAGCTGTCATATCCTCTGCAATCGGATTCTAACCTTTTTTTTTTCTTATAGCACAATCAATAAGATTAATATTTTATCACATATTCCGTTCCTGTCTTTAAAAAGTGATTTGCCAGGAGAGAAAGCTTATTTAATGGATGTACAGGTCAATGTCCTCTATGCCATGCCCTGGTAACTTTTGAACCTGCTGCTGAATTTGATTACCAGAGGAGGAGAGGTTGCAAATTATTGTCTTTGAATTCTGTGCAGGCTGGTGCCAGGTTTTTCATAACCTCAGGTTTTGTTTGCTTTTTACAAGTGGAGACTAGTGAGACCTGAACCTCAAATGATGTATTGAGACAGTGCTTATAGCACATTCAGTGGGGCTGCAGTCTATTTATACCATCTGCAGCCTGGCTTTAATTGATGGGGTTTTGTACCTTTTTAGGTGAATAGAAATTATATGAACATTTTACAGTCCAAAGTAATAAAAAATCTGAATTGTCACCATTTCTTTCTAATCGTATCACAAGGCAGATTCCCAAGTAAAGTATGCACACAAACTTTTAGCCCGTTGAAATATGCATATATAATTTAATTTGCATACATTAATTTCTTAGTTTCATTAATGATTTAAGACTCTTTTGCAGTCGGAAGTCTCTGTCACATTTTTTCTTGATTGAATTGCCTATTCTATTCAAATAAGACTTGGTAATATTGCATATGCATTACAGAGTGATATTGGTAACTTTGTTAGACCTTTTATCAATGTGATTAATTTAAAACTGGCTGCAGTGTATTATTAGCTAAAGATATATTACAGTGTAAGATTTCACCAGAGTGGAAATTTTAAAATGCAGGTAAGATGGCGATTGCAGGGCATGTAGCTGAGAAAGGAGGAAACCTTGGCGTCTTACAAAAGAGCATTTTCATATTAACATTGTTAAAAAGTCACTAAACCTGATTTCTGGTTTCCTTATAAACACAAATATTAACTTGTATAAAGAAATTAAAGAACTTTTTTTTTTCTATTGAGCTTCAGCAAAATAAATGCAGCCTATTTTAAATAAATTTTGAGCAGCACCATGCTAAATGAATGAAAAACCTTATTTTTCTTCTTGCCCGGTGCTGCCTTGGAAGCTGCTGTTGCTCCATGGGCTTTTTCCTTTACTGGATTTTTTTTCTTTCTTTGGAGTGTTGCAGGAGTATTGCCCCACTAAGACAAGGTAATTTTTTTGTTTGTTTGTTTTGAGGTGACTTCCCATTTCTCTTTACCAAAAGACATCCTTTTGGCACTTAGTAAACATGGTTTTTAAAAGATTACTCTGTAGGAGACGGCTATTCTTGGCATGCCAACACACTGCACCTTCTCTTCATCTCTTTAAAACCTTCATGTTCTTCTGGTTTCCTTGGAAATTGGGGTAGTCTGCCTGGTTCTAATGTCCATACAATCTGAACTCTAAGCAGAGGTACTTTGTCTGTAGAGCACCTGTACTGTGGTTTCTAAGCACTGAAGAAATTAATCACAGAAGCAGCCAGCAAGCAGGGTGTGGAAAGTAGCAGCTCAGTTCATGGAGAGAGTGGAGATACTGTGCAGGAGGAATGGATGGACATCCCTTAAAGGAAAAAACAAGAACTGAGGACAAGATGTAAAGCAGCAGGGTTTGAGGTAGGAATGGGTGAATTAAAGAGCCCTATGTGTTAGGTCCAGGCATGTGTAGACTTTTTGGTGGGGTTTCATGATCTCGGTGTTTATTTCATGGGATGGATGCATCTTGCTCTTTATCCTTTTTCCCTGCCTACTTTGTGTGCTGAAATGGGAAGCAAAACTGGACTGTCCTGTCCATGACACTGTTAGTGAGTGTGTTAATGGATTGTAGCTGTCCATGACAGCCCTGATCCTGTAGGTCCATGCGTTAGCTGTAAGGGAGAGTGGTCCCATTAAGCTTAAGTGGGACCTCTTAGATATTTGAATGTACACATGTAGATATTTGTGCTTGCCTTGGTTTGACTGTGGGATGTTGGTGTGGACTGGTCTTGGGTTTCTGAGGTGCTCTGGTTGCAGAGGAGGGAGGATTAAAGAAGGTGTAAGAGAGAAAGTGGACAGTTACTGAGAGCAGAAAAATCACACGATGCTGAAAGTTTTCCTTTTCACTGAACATTAGATGTTCCCAAAGAATGTACTGACACTTGCTCTTGAGTACTCCCAGTTTGCACTTTGATATTAATTGAACCAAGGACTAAAATTCCTGCTTTGTTGATTGATTTTTTTTTAAATTTCAAACTGATTAATGTTTTCATTTGAATAGCACTGCTGACTCTGCAGAAGATGTGATCTTTTAATTAGCAGATGTCAGGATTAGCATTAGTGTTGAGCTGTAATTAGCATTTGTACGCATAGTAAAAGACCCAGGCTCAGTTTGGCAGCAAGGAGAATGAAATTATAGGTAGTGGTGTAACTTGGCACTTGCCTGCATATCTGTAATGGGTTTTTTTTGGAAAAGTGAAACCCACAAGTATCATGATCAAAGCATGAAGTCTAGCGGATTAATCGCTGATAAAAAATACATATAAATTATTGGTATCGTTCTGTTAGCTAAATCATAAGTTTTGTTGGCCTAACAGAATTTAATATATCTAATTGTCACACACTGATGCTCTTAAATTGAAGGCTGCAAAGTGCTAATAGTTCTTGGCTAGACTGCAGCGACAGCAGTGTGCATGGACATGGATGTCTCTGCGATTGATATTTGGAGTAGAAGAGACCTAACTGAAGCAGGTGCCATTTGGGGCTCTTAAAGTCCCAGTTCAGCTTAATTTAAACAACAAAGGTGCATTGCTTTATACCTGTTTGCAGAAGTGAGGGTTTATGTTGGAAGAGTTGTATGTGAATATAGGAGGAAGCCAGACAGTGAGTTTCTCACAAGTCGGAAGGACCCAGGTACAGGAAGTAATGTAATCTGGATGTCTCCTAGGAATGAAACCTTTCCCTTGCTGCTGATGAAAAACAAGCATGACTCCAAGTTAGTGGAAAGAGAACATCACTGGCTAATAAGGGACTTAAAAGCTGGTTGTTGATGATTGTAGGGAAATCTATTCAGTAGCATTGTATCCATGCAAAGGGAAAAACAAAATCTTTTTCAATCCTGCTAAGGTAATTGAAGACAGTGGTGATTTCTGTGACTGTTAGTCAAACAAGTAGACAAAAATCAGTAGTTCTGCTTTTTGATACATCAAAGGAAAGTAAAAGCTACTTAATTATAGGTATTACAGGAATGGAAGTTGAGAGTTCACAGGTCAATGGCGCTTGGGGGGAAAAAGGGAGCCTTCTGTAAAGCACATCTGTAATAATGGTCATAATGTTATGATATAGAATGAGTTTGCAGTGCTCCCATGGCCAGGTAGGAGAGCAGGATTCTATTCCTGCCTTGTGTGCGTGCATCACTCTTCCTGGTTTTGGCCTCCTTATTGCATCTAAACCCTAGTAAAATGCATTTAATGATTCTGATGACCTTTGTCAAGGTGCTCTGAAATTCACCTCTGACGAGTGCTGTTTTAGGATGATGAGTTATTCTTGCTTGCCACTTCCTTGTGGTTTTAAACTCTATTGGAGTTGAAAAAGACCAAGACAAATGTTATGCAAGTTAAACTATGAAATGATGTTTTAAAAACGAAAATCTTTTGAGAGGAAACATAGAAATGAACCTTGAATCCATATTTTAGTATTTTTTTTCTCTGCCAGGATTTAGCTGTCATCTTGCATGTATAAATAATGCTTATACACATAACCACCCCCCACAAACAAACCTTCTCTTGCTTCCAAGCCCCTCTTTGTATCTCTTGTTTTCTCTTGAAACAGCCATGAAGGATCCTAGACACTTAACATATGTTGGTCTGTGTGGTTGCATTTGAACTTCCCTCCAGTGCTGTATTTCTGAAAGGAAAAAGAAATGCCATCCAAAATGAAGGTTTTTCAAGGTGTTGATTTTTTGAGGGAAGAGCCCGGTGCATACGTGGCAGTGTAAACCTGCAATGATCATTCCATAAAATAGCATTAAGAGCAGTGGTGTGTCTGATTTGTCAAATGAAGAGGTGGTGCATCTCACATTCCTGCTGAATAAATACAGCTCATAGCAGAGGGTAATACTGTCATCATAACATAATTGAAATTATATTATTCCAATGTACAATTCAATAAAACTAACCACAGTAGTGGTGTTATTGATTTAAACTCAGTTAAAAGCAGTTCACATATTCAGTTCAAAATATTTCTGATGAATATCAGCCCTGGTAATATGATTTCCTTCATTCAGTAGCAGAAGGTTTTATCACCCTGAAATATCAGATAAAATATTAAGAAACAATTTGATTTTTTTGCACCACGGGCCTAAAAAAACTGACTCCTTAACAACGAGAGCTTCTAATTTTTTCTCAGTCTCTGCATTTCTGATACACCCTCAGCTTTTAGTGTGATTAAAAAAAAAAAGATTATTTAATGGCACTGTTTCGGAGGAGGGGTCCTTCTGTGCTGGAAGCAGCCACTGCTAGTTGTAGGCGTGATCATTTGTCATGTAAATGAATGTCTCCGACCTCTTCTGCACCAGAGGAAAGAGTCTGCAGTAATTACTTGGGTTTTTCCTAGTGTAATTAGTGAGTAATCTGCTGTGACATCTAAGTACAACATATGTAGTCAGCCTGTGAGTAAATATGTTGTTTAGTGAATTGTAAAGCAATGTCACCCTTTTTTAAGTGGTATTGCAGGAAAGCCTTTTGCAGATACTGGCTCTCAAGGCTATTTGTTCACGGATCTTTCTGCTGTTTCCAAAGAGGTGCAATGGAGCTGGGGAAAGGTCTGGAGCACAAGTCTTAACAGGAGTGTCTGAGGGAGCTGTGGTTGTTCAGTCTGGACAAAGGGAGGCTTAGAGGAGACCTTAACACTCTCTACAACTACCTGACAGGAGAGTGTAGCCAGGTAGGGTTCAGGTCTTTTCTCACAAGTAACAAGTGACAGGACAAAAGGAAATGGCCTCAAGTTGCAGCAGTGGAGGTTTAGATTGGATATTAGGGAAAAAAAAATCTTCATCAAAAGGATTTTAAAGCACTGGAATATGCTGCCCTGAGAAGTAGTGGAGTCACCATTCCTGGAAGTATTTAAAAGATGTCTAGTTGTGCTTAGGAACATGGTTCGGTAGTGGACTTAGCAGAGCTGGGTTGAATTTGATCTGAGAGAGCTTTTCCAACCTAAATAATTCTGTGGTTCTAAGAGGTCACTGAAATATAAGGATGAAAGAGCACAGATGATTTCATGGCAGGGGAGGTGAAATTATATAGGATTGGCATTTGCTTTTTGCTTGTGACAAGATCAGTACTTCAATCCTAAGGCCAACATTGCTCTTCTTTTTCCTTCCTGTTCTCTTCTTCTGTTCCTTCCTGTTTTAAATCCACTTTTAAGAGGGCCTTAACAATGGTTAATACTTTGAGAATTTAGTTCTTGCAGTAAGTGTGCTAGTTTGTTAGTTGTCTCCGGCTTTACGGTCAGAATAGCTATCAACTGTGTGCTATCACTTCTTTTCCTATGGCAGCAAGAGAGTCTTACAAAAAATCTGTAAGATTCTTTCTCTCCCCTGGCTTTCAAGAGATGTGTTCAACTCTTTCCATTTTATATGTAACTTCTGCAAAAAAATATTGAGTTGTATACACACTCCTTTTGTGCCTACTTGATCAAACTACAGTACTTGCTCTGTCCTTGCACATATCTCCCTGGTTTGTGATGAGTGTTTTACAAAACCTCGTGTGTTAGGAGCAAGCCAGCTGTATGCAACCTGCCGAGCTGACCTCAGGTCCTTGCTTTGTCTGACACTGCTGTGTCACTCTGAACCTGACATATAAGATGTATTTCATGTTGTTTCTAAATGTGATGGCAAGGAAGTCATTGATAGCTGAAAGCACATGACAAAACCTTTACAACATTTTAGTTGGAGTCCTTGCATTTCACTAAACTTAACTTTTCCTTTTTGGTGTGTTCATACAGATGTAAACCAGTTTGTTCTATCAGCAGCACATCTAATTTATTTCAGAGTGAGGAAAAAAGTAAAGCTGGAGCTCACAGTGAATGTTACTCCTGCTTGCAATGTCCTGAATACTTCAATTTATTACACCATTCCAATTAAAAGGAAGGTTTTGTGTAAACAAAGACGTGGACAGTATCTGCACTTGCTTGTGTTGTTCATTAGGCTACACCTAATTTTCTTTTACTTGTCATTGCTTGGGTTGATGGTTCCTCACCTGCACCCACACAGCTGCTGCCCCACCCCCTTTGCTCTGTATAGGTCAGACAGTACTAGAAGTGGTTTGGGGGAGAAGCAATGAGATAAAGGGTTGTCCTGAAAAAGGCTCTTGGCTGGTGATTTGAAGAGGTTCAAGCCTAGAGTCAATATTATAACTCATTTGGCCACAAATACAGGTAACCTACAGTTAGAAGTGTAAGCTTGAGTTTGTTGTGTAATAGTATTTTTGGTAAGGCCAGAATTTCCAATTTGATACATGGTATTAGAAGTGGTTATATATTTTTTTTCACTTGAGAACTGTTAAAACAATTAGTAGGAAATTTTTGTGATGCTCATTGAGGTAAATTAAGCACACATTTGTGTTTAAGTATATGTGCAGAGTCCTACTTAAGTACCTGGTTCCACAGGGAGTCTTCGAAGATGCATCACAAGCAAATGCCAAAACTGCCTCCAGCACCAGTCCCAAGAGTATTTGCATAGGCCACCCCCAGCCCAGCTCTGCTGCCCAAAGGTGTCCCTGAGCTCAGCCCCTGAGGCTTCAGTTCCAGGATGGCTACAAAACCGCTGAGACTGTCTCTTACCATCCAGGGAAACTTCTTTCCCTTGTAAGAAGTCCTTCTGTCCCTGGCATTCCTGCTTCCAGAGAGTTTAACCCCTTCCTGTAGTTGGACTTCTTGTAGTTGGCCCTCTGTGCCAGGTCACGTCTCAGTCACAAATCAACAGTCCTGAGTTGTCACAATTAGAATTTTTCCCTGTGTGATTTCCCCTCACTCCTGATGTATTACAAATTCAGGAAGAATGTTTCAAACAGCCTTTAGCAACGCCGCTGGTGGTACTTCACCCGTGCAGCATCCTACCAAAATCTCTTGCAAAGATTTGGCTGAATTGAATATATGTTCATGGCTGTGTTCAAATGTTGCACAGTTGCTGAATTTCATGAAGTACAATTCAGTTGTTGTCACATTGTTCTGAGTTTTTAGGAAGATTTTTTGTTTTGAGTTTGAGATTTTAAAAAGTGGAGCTGATGTGCTTGTGAATTGTCTTGCACAGTTATGCCACGATCCTGCTTGGTAAAAGCATCAACAGCTGGGACTCATTGAAACAGTAACAGCAGAAATCAAAGTGGAGTATTTGAAGTTGTGTTGAGGGGAAAACTGTTCCTGAAGTAACAGCACGCCCAGAAACTTCCAGTTATTTCAGCATCCCATCAATTTAGTCTTGTTTATTAATGTGGGTGTATAGAAGTCAATTTTCCTTGAGTGAATGAGGGTGACGTTGGTTTGGAGGTGCAATGTTGTCAGGAGCAGAGATCTGGAGGAGTGGTATCATGGAATGTCTTCTGTCCTGCAAATCCAGGGATGAAACAGAAGCAGAAATGAGCCCTGCAAAAAGGAGCCTCTGTAGTGGTGTGAGAATGGTTTACTTGAGAGGTGATCAGCATACAGAGGAATCAGTGTATCTGACCAGATGAGCTAAGGTTTGGCTCTCTGAGTGGAAAAAAAAGGCTGCACTTATATAAGCTGTGTGTGTATAAGCTGTGCTGATTTGGCTGCTTTCACCTTCTGGGGCTCAGTTATTTGAGCAGGTGGTGAGGAGAAGCTCTGCTTGTGGTGTGGGTGCGTGTGGGAATTCATTGGCTTGGGAAAATATCCCCACCCTAGCGATACTGGCTGGGTTATTTGAGGAGGAGCGCTGACCTTTGCTGCGTTTCTGTGCGCTGGACCCTTGCAGGAGCAGTCAGCTGGAGGGGTGCTTCTGCTCTGCCCTGCCAGGCAAGGCTGAAGGGCTCTTATCGCCTTCCTTCCGCCTCGATAACAGCACTTGTCATCTCGCCGCACATGTGGATTTTACACAGCTCAGCGTGCTTTCCAACAGACACCAAAATATTAATTATAATGCTGTAAAAATTAATTGAAACACAGCATAATCTCTGTTAAGTAAGGTCACTGAAATTATCTTAAAATAGACTGTTCAAGAAAGAAGATGAAATCTCTCTACAGAGAAGCTTAGCAGATTTCCTGTGCCAGTCCTCTTGAGATGCTTCTTACTGCTGTTAAAGTGCATTCAGTATTTCTGTATTTTCCCTGAGAGTTCCTGCCAGCTTTCCTGTCCTGCTTATCTCTGCTAACCTGTTAATAGTGTTTTGGCCTCCTTTGCCCAGATGGTGGTGATGGGGGCCAAGCACTGACTGGTGCTGTCTTTGTCTGAGCATTGACTCCTTGGGAGAAGACAAGAGCCTATGGAGAATGTGGATGGAGATGCAGTGTGGTGATTCTTTGATCCCTATTACAGTTCTAATACCTGTGCTGATCCTGAAAGAGCAGAGCTACCACAAAACATTTGGTTGTTAGTGTGTACTCAGTGCCTTCAAAATTGGTTCAGCAAAGTAGGTAGAAGGATGAAATCCTACCAGCTTCCCAGTGGCCCCAGTCCAGCTGGTTTATGACTTTTAGGAATGGCAACTGTGCCCTTTTCATCTTATTTGAAGCCAGCTAGTACTCAATGAGGTTAGATTTGGAAATAAAATGCATGTTTACTCTAGAGATTACTCTTAATTCATTGAATTGGCCATTGGAAAGAGCTGGCCAATAACCTCAGTGTGACAGTGGGGTGGGTGGAAGCTGGCATTTTAGTTAGGGATGCTGCCAATGATGTCATTGCTTCAAGAAATTCAGGCGGCCATGTGGTGCGATAAGCCTTTATTTTCAGAACCTGTGTGAATGGGAACTCTGACAGTTTGCAATTTCTGGTGACATCTGCTACGTTTTATTTTATTTTAAGGTAAACTGCTGTCTGGAAAGGTAAAATTACCACCTGCAGTCAGAGAAGGACCTAACTGGACCAAACAAGCTTCCCGACATGAAATAGTGTGACCTTTTTCCAGCTCTGGTTTTCTCTTTTGGTGTTGTAAAGTCCTTTTCTCTGACTGTACATCAATGGCCTGCAGAAATAGTAACCTTCAAGTGGAGAGGGGGAAAAAAAGAAAGAAAAGAAATAAGAGCTTCAGGTTAGCAAGATGAGAGCACACGTGGAGGAACTGCTGTGTTGTCTGGATGCTGTGATGTGCTATGCATTTCAGCCCTGTGCTCTAAAGACAAGTCCTTCTACAACTCCTTCTTTTTTTTTTTTTTTTTTCCTTAATTCTTTCCTGTTGACAGAATCCTGTGGAGGAAATAGCTATGTGTGAATCCAGCTGTCTTAAAGCTGATAGAAAAAAGTTGCTTGGACATCAGAGCCAGGTGAGAAGAGAGTCTATGGGACTTTGGTGGGGAGAGGAGGAAGCTCAGAGCAGAGGCAGCCTGTGTTGCCTTTTTTAAATTTGTTTTTGTTTTCAATAAAAATCACATGTTTTTTGAAGGAGCCTCTCGAGGGAGAGAGGATAGCAGCATTGTGTGTGAGTTTTTAATTCACTCATATGATAGAGCTTTGAGAAAAAAAACTGGATGGCACTTAATGATTTTCTGTGATTTTTGAATGATATAAAAATAACTTTATGTAGTGTGAACTTGAGGCTGTCATGGTCTGTGAACTCATGCGGCAGTGGAGAAAGGAATATGTTGCAAACTGCAGTGGTTAATCCTAGCAGTTGGTTTGTTAGGCTTTGTGGAGGCATGCCTTGCCATGCAGAAGTTGAAATTAGTCATTGCAGTGGAAATCTGAAAATCAGACAGCACCGTTCTATTAGATTTGACTTCACATGAGGCATCTGAACTGCATTAAATCCATATTTTTAAAGTTTGTGGCTAAACTTTGCAAGAAAAGAGCAATCAGGTTTCATGTTGTGATGACAAAGGGTGGATCCACTGTCAGAGTGATTAGAGGCTCAGCCTATCCCCAGCAATTGCCATGCTGTAAATATTCAGTCCTCCTTACCCTGAAGCCAGCAGCCTATAACCCTTTTAGAGAAGAAATGTGATGAGGTTGTGAGCCAGCAGACCCATTTGGAAATGTATTCTTCCTGGGCTGTTAGGTGTTACAGCACTAAAAATAAATTAAAAGACACCATCATAGGATATTACTACTAGCTTATGATACAACTTAACTGCTGATAGACAGTCTATTATACCAATTCTTTCTGGCTGCTGACAGCTCATCAGGTGCTTGGAAATGTCAGCCCCTGCCCTGGAATAGACAGAGAGGTTATGGTTTAATTTTCAGGTCGTCCATGCTTTCTGTGGGAGGAGAGTAGCACAGAGCTGGCCCCGGGAGTCTTGCATCCAGCTTGTGTTTTTAGTGTGTTACTTGAACAGTGCTCTTGCAGATCTCTTTGTTCTGTCAGACTTGTGGGTTTCGGTGTGTTCCCACCTCCTATGCTGGTAGTCACTTTTTTTTTTTTTTCCCTTTATTGAAACAATCTCAATTAGTTCCTATTGCTGCCACTTTTTTGTCCCCCACTTAAGGAGGGACCCACTCAGCCTTCCTGGTATGTTTGGTAACTGTATAATTAGAAAGCTAAAAATAATGTACGGAAAGCAGCAGTTTCATAGGAGGTGTCCCAGTTTGGCAACACTGGGCTCTGAGTCACACGTGTTTCACTGAGAGCTGAGCTTGTTGAAGACAGCAGTGAGTATTGTACACTGCCTTTCTGAGCAGCCAGGGTTTGGCGATGTGTGGAGCAGCTTAGCTGAGGTCTGGCCATCCAGCCCAAGTGCTGATAGTGCCTGAGTGCCATGGGTGGAGATTTATTGCATTCTGTGTTCATTTAGGATGTGTTACAATGCTGACCAAAACCCTTCTCTGAAGTATCTTGGTGCGAGGAGCAATGATACAAATAAAAGAGTGAATGTCGCCATCTTTGTCTGACAGCCAGCAGATCTCAGCTCTATCAGCAGGAGTGCTTTTATTCTTAAAGATAGTACTGCAAGCAGTATCCAATTTTCTTTTAGTTATTATTTTTGTGCTTCCTTCCATGCAGTGACAAAGCCATAAATTTCTCCTTCTCTCGTGCTGGCTTTTATTCTTTATTGATAGCGTGTTAATTCCCAGAATCTGAGCTCCAGTTGGGACCCTATTAATGTACAAGAAGACCCACCATAAGAAAGGAAGTATCTGGAATATGAGGAAGCCTGTTTTACTCCCTCTCTTTATACTTTGATTACATGCTGTCCTAGACAATAGAGTTTGGGATAGAGTTTGCATGTAGGAAATTGCAAATTTCATACTGTGCTGTTGCACCAGGTGAAAACTCTCTTGTTTCCAATTTATCATCATTTTTATCATGTATCTTCCAGTGTACACTCTTTTTCATCAGCCCTGTAACTTAGATTTGTGTGATCCCAGGGGAATCTCAGCACATTGGCTGCTTTGCCTTGTAACTGCCTGGGAAACTTAATTACGGATCTTAAAAATTATGTCACCCAAATACAAGTGAAAAGACTCCCAAACTTCTTGTGTTTAGGCATTTATTACTTTGTGAATCACTCACCTGGTGTTTCTGGGAGCTGCTTCGTGACTTTCAAGCACTGAACACCTGAAATGTCGTTGGGGTGGCAGGAAGTCAGGACTGACTGCACAGAAAGCTCATAGGGATTAACTTAGTTATTTATCCCCTTCGTTCTCACTTTAATCTTCTTTTAGTAACCAAATTCAGTGAACTGCAGAGCTGCTTAAAGGTCTGCCTTGTTCTGAGCAGTTTCTTTCAAACTTTATTTTGTCTCTAGGTGAAATAGAGATTAAATTTACAGCATGGTTTGTGAGCCATGCTTAGTTCAAATTACAGTAAATCATTAAATGTGCTGCCATTGGTTTTAGAGGAGAAGCAAATGCAACCCGGTGCTGGGACCATTAAACTTCCAGGAAATGGTGAATACCAAAAATAAATAAAAATGCATGAGAAACAGATTTTGTCTGGAAAGTTCTGACCTTCATTACAAATGTTTTTAGAACCTCTGAGACTGGTTTGCTGTCTTAGGAAGGAACATACTTAGTCTTGTCTTAGGTAAGCTTTGGGGAAGGAAAGGGGGACTGTTGTGTTAGGTGCAGGTGCCCCAGTGGGCAGGGCTGGGCACTCTGGACCACAGCACACAGCCAAAAACTGGCATTTCTAGCCCTGTGATGGTTTACCTTCAATAAGTTGTAGGAGTTTGAATTTATTCTCATTGAGTCAGTGAAAGAGGATATAATAACTGTCTTGGGGAGGGAGGAAAAGATGTGCATGTAGATTTGTTTATCTGGGTTGCTGTGGGTCATTTATTCATTGCTGGAGCACAGTGTGGCTCTTGCACATGTTTATTTACTTGCTAATGAAAAAGCTACAGAATTTTGGAGGAAGGGCTGAGAACACAGATTTGGTATCTGAATGCCTTCCATATTCATGCTGTGTGCAGGCAGATATTTCTTTATATCCCATTTTAAAATTCTAATCTGTGATACTGTAGATGATACTGTGGGATGGTGGCTGACATTTCAGCTCATTTCTTATCATTTTAGTTTTAATCAGAAGCTAGTGCTCAACTTTATATAAACACCGTTAAATTCAACTTTGGTAAACAACTCAACACCAGTTAAACAACTTCACTGGTCTCATTGAGTGATAATGAGGCTTGTGATTTTATTCTTTGTAACATGAAATTTTGAACATTAAATTTTGACACAGTAAACTAATTTCTCAAGAATTCTTTCAAGAATTATACAGAGAAAGATTCACGTGAATCCAGAGTCATGGCTACAATTAACAGGAATCAAATACTTTTGCCACCCAGGTTACAGGTATTTGACTGACCTCCCAGAATTCAGTGAGATTTTCATGAGTGATTTTGCAGTCTCTGGCCTCTGATGTCACCAGCTTCCTTAAAAAAGATGAGAACTTCAAAAGGAGGACTGTGCTGTATTAGAGCTCTCATTAAATTACTGAACCTTGTCCTTACCCTGTTTTCCAGATTGATTTGTAACTAATCTTTTAACAGCACACAAAATCTGCAGGCCACCTGCAAGAAGGGGGGCTATTAACATTTAATAATATTTTCTCAACAGAGATACAAAAGAAATGCCCTGCAGAGTTAATCACAAATATCCATTGAGTATAAACATGCAAAATGTTACATCAACAGTGTTCCTACGTATGCAGCACTCCAAGCTCTGCTGCTATTAATAATATGTTGAGAAGGCATGGGTGTGTAAAGGAATGAAGCTATTATATGGATGTATATATATTTATACATACCCATCAACTGTATAACCTACATGCTAGACTTTACATAACACTGTATCAGTTTCATCTTACTGCTGCCTGCAGGACTTCCCTGGACTTAATTACATGCTGGAAGATCTTTGCAGCATCAAACAGTAGATACATTATTAAAAAGAAGAGCTTGGCAATGGCACAAGCTACATTCAGGAGTTCTAACTGTAAAGTGCTGGATGCTGACTTGTATTTTGTCAAGCTTGTGTGCTACA
Source organism: Anomalospiza imberbis (assembly GCF_031753505.1). NCBI lineage: Eukaryota > Metazoa > Chordata > Aves > Passeriformes > Viduidae > Anomalospiza > Anomalospiza imberbis. Next base: position 28,704,284 of record NC_089684.1, on the reverse strand, counting down.
CGTGCACCCCAAACTGTCCTCGCTGCAGGTGGAAATATGGTTAGGTCATCAGAGAGAGGATGGATGTGTAGCCACCTGAAATGTATTTAGATAATAAACAGTTCCAGTACAGAAAATAATCCTTAAAAGCTGAGTCTTGGGGATTTCTTCAGAAAAGAACTTGCTTTTGCCCCTAGGAGCAAACCAATTTGCTTGAGAGAGCTGGTGAGCAAGCTGTCTGCTGCTGGCTGTGAAAGGAGCAGTGCTGTGAATTACTGCAAAGAGTAGAACCCTGAAAAAAATTACATTTTTACAAGTCAAAGCTGGGTTACTTGCGTTATCTGGGTTACTTGTATTACTTGGGTTGCTTTTGGTGCTACAGAGCTTCTTTTGCCCCATTCTCTTCCTCCCTATTTTATTTTCTATCAAGCAAGAGTCCTGCCCTTGAAGGAGAGAAGATTCACAGTAATGAAAGCACACTTCTTGGTTCACACCTGGTCTGCTGAACTTTTTTGGCCCTTCACAGTTTTGTAAACAACCATGCAGGAGCTCAGCTTTAGGTATGTCCTATATAGAGCTTTAGGTGTATCCTTTATGGAGCTTTGTGTGTGTCTGATTTAAAGACAGTTGCCACTCTGGCAGTCTCATGGGGCTGCAGCCAGTCCTAATTTATTTTTGGGTGATTTTACAGGTGAGATGAATTACCTGTGTTTGACTCCTCTGATGGAGGGGAAGGTTTTGTGATTAGTAGCTTTTAATGCTTTGCTGCACTGGAGAGTCAGCTCAGATCCCAGTTTGGGGTGTTGGAGCTGATGTTTGGCTTCAAGGCAGGAGAGGGGGGGTTATTGAAATCATCCTCTTCCTCCCTGTGCTCCTGGCTGGCCACGGTTTTCCTCCTGTTGTTTGGCATTCGTCAAAACACCGTGCTTGGAGAACGGATTTGCTGTGCTCTGCGGGAGCCTCTTGCAGTGCTCACTTAAATGGGGAAGAAAGAGCAGCAGTGTCCCACTCTGGCTCAGCATGGGAGGATGCTTGGGCTAGATCTGTCTGGGTGTGAGGGTGGACCTTTACTTGACACCTTAGTGCCTATACTTGATGCAGATTAAATATATATACATATATATATATATGAGTATTATGTACTCATGTGTGTACTCCTCTACTCATATGTACACATACCTTCCACTTCCTCAGCTTGGAGTGATGAAATTACTCTTTACATACCTGGGTATGTGCATTACCTATACATGTTTGCAAAATTAACAAGAGCAGGACACAGTTCACTCTTCCAGGAACTCCTGTCCTTCCTCTAGGAGCCCCAAGTTTACCTATTTACTTTGCAGGTCCCAGGGTGCTAACTCAAGATGGTATCACTTTCTGGGCAATTTGAAATGCAAATATTAGTCAGAAATTTCAAGTGTATGCTTCTGGGCGGGAGACAGGATGCCAAAACCAACATTTATCCATTAAAATCAATCTTAATTACAACAGACCTAAGTATTCAGATCTGACCACAAGATTTGCTTTGAGTTTCCTTTTTATTATTTATTTTTCCAGTTTATGTATTTCTAGTGAGCCACATTCATACTTACTAATTTTTTTTTTTTTTTAAAAACATTTCTGATTTTTTTTTTGTTGGGGGAAGGATTTAGTTTTGGTCTAAATGGAAATGCAGAATCAATAATTTTTGCCTTCCTTCCCCTTCCTTCCTCTTCCTTTCCCTTCCTTCCTCTTCTTTCCCTCCTTCATTTTGTCCAGAAATAATAGCTTTTCAGAGCCCTCTGCCTGCTTGAAAGGCTGTATCTACCAGCTTGACCAGATTCCTCATGTAATCACCACAGATGTCATGCACCACCTTTCTCCTCCCTGGGTCTGAGGCTATGGTGATTGTAATGGGTTTAAAGACAACTTCAGCATTAATAACAGCAACGTTCACTTATTTCTATTGCTTCTGACAGGTTATGCAGATGTTGCAGTTATTGTAACGTTGTGCACTTCAGATATCAGAAGTACTTTGATAATTTTACAAGATGTGTTTTGCCTAATTGTTTCATCCCTGTTTAATTCAGGTTGTCCTTGATGTCAGGGCAGCACCAGGCACATGTGACATTGATTCCTGGGAAGGGATTTAAATTCCTGGGCTTGCTGGGGCTTGCAGAAAAAGCTCCTTCTTGCCTCAGACATCAACCAGCAGCATCTCTGCTGTCTGTGCCTCAGCCAGGTCAGGGGTCCTTGGCTTCTGCTCCACCTCAGCTATTCCTGGCCTTGGTTGGGTGGTGACTCTGGCTTTCCCTGAAAGCCATGGGTGACCCCAGGCAATGCCACTCCAACCCCCTTCCGACACTCCTGAGGTGCATCTTCAGCTTGTAAAGCTGGAGGATTTCCCTTGAAAGGGCTTGAGAAAGGAAAGATACTGGACAGACCAAAAAAAAAAAGGCTTTTCTTAGAGATGTAATGCATTAACTGCAGTCAGCAGTCAGGCTGTGTTGCTTTTATTGCCTTAGTTGGGTTTTTCTTCTCGCAAGCACAGTGGGGTTAAAATTAATTAAATTCCTTAATTTCAGTTTCCTTAAATTCTTGGGGCTTTGTTGTGGTCTTTATTTATTTATTTAGTATTTATTATTTGTATTTTGAATTAGAGCAAAGGGTCTTATTTAAAATGGCTGCACAAAAAGCAAAGAGTAGAAAATGTGATGGAGCCAGAAATTAAGAAATTAATCAATTTAAATTAAGGAAATAGTGGACTTCTATTTTTTTTAATGATTATTATTTTAAGGGCATCACCTTTTAAGTGTTGCAAATGGAAATAGGCAAAAATAATTAAAAAAAAACCAGCTCTCTTCTTTTTACCACTGCTGCTGGATGCACCCAGCTGTGCTCACAGCAAGTTTTTCTGCCCAAGTAAAGTCAATGTGGAAAGTCTCAACACGGGGCAGCAGTGTTTTTGTTGTTCCCCAGCACACCTCCTGCATACAAACAGGACTTAGAGCTCTGTGGTAATTTCAGGGCTGGGGAGCGAAGTAATTGCATCCAGGAAAATATTTTCTAATTGTACTGTACTGAGCTTGCAGAGAAGGGATTATATCCAAGGCAGTTCCTCCTACGAGCTTTCTGTAAACCCCTCTTTGTGTGTTTGGCCACCTTTTGGGGTAGCTTTGGTGCCACGGGGAGGAGGAGCCTTTCCAAAGCTTTATCCTGGCATTACTAGCAAGGTTCTTTGATAAAAGAGCACGGAAAATCACTTCTGCTGCTTACTGGTGTTGATGTTGCCCTGAAAAAGAGACTGGTGCACAACTTTGATGCCAAGCAGGCAAGTAATTACATGTGAGGAATTAAAAGTTTTGGAATTTTAGGTGTTTTGCTAATTCTGGATAGGAATTATTAATAAAGAGATGAAGGAGACCCTAGGTTGGTACCCAGTGAATCTTAACAAGGTTTTGGGGTAATTGGTGGCTTGATTGCAGATGAAGTCTCTTCTTTGTTGTGTGGTTGGTAGGCTGTGCTCCTTAAGTTGCTCTTGAACTGAAGGAGATGAAGGTGGTTATGTGCAGAAACATCATTTTACAAGGAAGGAAAATTGTCCCAATCATACTTATTGAGTTTGTTGCTTTTTTGGTCAACCTGAAGCACCATGTATCTTTTTTAAAAGGCTGAAATTACTCAGAATAACTGGATTTGTAGTTTTGAAAGTCAGTTGTAAAGTAATTTTGCGATCATTTTGCTGACTGAGACAGCAGCATGTTATATTTGTGCTCCTTTTGTCCCTTAAGACCTTCATAAAATGAGATCTTCTACCTCATGAACCCGTCAAAATGACTGCATTCTAAAGTAAATATGAAGGCATCAGTGAACATAATTTTCTTTGAGTTCAGTCCTGGTCTAATGGCTTTGACAGAACATCCAGTTAATTTTGCTCTAGGCTTCTGCTGCAATCTATCCTAAGGAAATTACTGAGGATGATCAGATTTCTTTGTTTGTGAGAGGTGAATGCTGCTGAGTTGCCTGCTTGCTGCTTCTGGTGTGGCCACGAGCTGGGGTTGCTTTTCCAGAGAGTGTGCACAGGAGCAGGGATGCACAGATGGAGAGTTCCTCCAAAGGGAGGAATTCCTAGTGTCTGCCACTCAAGCTGGCACTGCAGGTGGCTTTAGTAGGGCATTGGCTCTTTAAATGTGCTTTCAGTGGCCTGCAGTAGGGGCAATGCCTCAGAGACCTCCTCGAGTAGTTGTGGGGCTGATCCCTCTTTGCCCTGCCAAAAATTTACTCATCCTTCCTGTTCCCAGCTGGCATGCACAGTGCACTGTTTTCCCTGCATTTAAATGCCCCTGGGTGAAAGTCAGGCATTAAACATTAAGCCACTTGAGCTAGCCATACTTACTGGCCCAGAGGCTCACCTGTTGCATGGTGGAAAGTCATTGCATTTTATACACCAGCAGTGCTTTGCATGGGCTAGCAGAGAAGCTGGTGTGGAGCTCTTGGCCCAAAAATTTTGTACACCTCACAGTTAGGTGTTTTGCATATAAATATTGGCACATGGCTTGGTTGCCATCTTGTAATTAATCCACAGGGTCTTGCCCTGAGTAGTATTTGTGTGTTCTTGGGTGGTGGTCCAGCTGTTTGAAGTTTACTGTTTCCTTCAGAAAAATGTCTTAAAGCAGAGAAGAATTGCTAGAAAGTGACTTGTCTTTATAAAGAAAAAAATATACCGAGAGTGTATGCACACAAGAAGCAAGAAAAGTTGAATATCACAGAATCACAAATGGTTTGGTTTAGAAGAGACAATAAAGATCATCCATCTAGTTCCACTCCCCCTGCTATGGGCAGGGACACCTTCCAGTAGACCAGGTTAATCAGAGCCCCATCCAGCCTGGCCTTGAGCACTTCCAGGGATGGGTGTCTATCACTTCTCTGGGTAACCTGTGCCAGTGCCTCAGTGCTCTCACAGTAAAGAATTTTTTCCTAATATCTAATCTAAATCTACCTTCTTTCAGCTTGAAGCCATTTCCCCTTAGCCTATCACTACATACCTTTTTAAAAATCAGCTTCATGTAGTGGGAGGGAAACAAGAAATAAAGCAATATCCCTTGCTAACTGGGAGCAGGGTTTTTGGAACAAATCTTGACTGAGTCAAATTCTCCTCCTCCTCTTCAGTTTAACACAGCTAAATACCCTGCCTTTTCCTCTTCCCGATTTGGTCTCCTGCATGAGCCCTGATCTTGCTGAGTACAGAGCATAAATACATAAAAATATTCTGTGTTGGTAGTTTGGAAAACAGTGTGTTCAGAATCAAAGACAATATTCTGAAACTACTGTACTCTTGTATTCTAAAAGCAGTAATTTTGGACTTCGAGTCTCAATTTACTCTTAAAAGAAAAAGGTTGTTTAACCTTAAAAGGAATAAAATGGAGCACAAGTTTACTACCTAGCTTTTAATATCTTTGCAGAAGACATATGTTTTGCAGTAATGTCAGTGTTTTTAAGTTTTGTTTCATCATAAAATAGTCTTTTTGAGTAAATTGTTTAATCAGAAATGTTGGCAGTAAAACACAGTTTTCATTTTCTCTAAAATAGCTTCGGTTGTTGTTTTTTACACAGAATATTTATGGAAAATCTTCCTATTTTATATTTTCTGTGGAGAAAAGTTTATAACTGGTTCAGTAAACTATTTCATGCTTTCGCTAGTGATATCAACTGCATTTTTAAATGTTAGACTCCACTCCTCGGAGGAGGTAGTTTTCCATCTTCCCCATTGCTCTAAGCCTAAGGAGGATGAACACAAATCAGGCTATGCCATTCCCAAGTTTACTCAAGGGTGATGCTCCTGGGTGCTGCTCTGAGCCAGCTGAACTTTTCTGGGCTGTTGACTTTATTCATCTCCCTGCATATCCACAGGGCAAACATTTAGCCAGGAATGCTAAATGTCCCGGTTTAGAGATGGACAAAGCCCTCCACCACCTACCCCTTCCCCCCCACCGTATTTACTGCCTCAGTAGGTGATGGTTTGCATCACAATCACCCAACCAGTTTTCCAGGAGCTGAAAGACTTTATCTCAGGAGTTATTGAGGTATTTGTTTGCTGCTGCAGCCAGTTGTTAGGCAGGGTTTGCAGACAGTCCTGAAGGTTGGGAAACAGTAGATGCCATATGCTGATTTCCAGCCCTCCCTGTAGAATCAGAGACTGAGCCATGTAGGTTGTGCTGCCTAGCCAGGTATTTCAATCTCTTAGACAAAGACAATATCCCCCATTTAAACACTACCTGTTATGGCAAATTCTTGCATCGGTATCTTTCTTTTTATCTCAAGAAAACCCCAACCTCTTCTGAAATCAGTGTTTCCTTTCCTTCTTTGAAAGAAGATGTTTCAATGGGAGTACTTGAGTTGCCGGTTTCTGTGTTGATGAGACCGAGTGAAGAAACCCTGGAATATGCCAGTGGAAAAGTTAGCAGAAATTATAAATGTAGGTATTTTGCGTAGTGTATTAGTGAGCTTTTTAAACCTTTCTGCTGATTTAGATTTTGCCTTTGACTTTTGCACTTCCATTATGTTTCTCAAAATCAGTAATGCAAAGAAAAGCATTGCTAGAAAAAGAGAAAATGTGGGGTTTTCCTGGATTTTTTTGTTACTATTATTTTTTCCATCTCTCCTTTTATTTTCTTTGTCATCCATTACAGGCTAGGAACTGAAATGATCAGTAATTCATGAAGTTTTAAAAATCTCCTTTAAATAACATGAAAGTTTAATTGTTCATTGCCCTTGGGGAGCATTCTTTAAGGTCTGTGGCTAATTCTTGTTGATTTCAGGATGAAATAGGAACCTAAACACCTTTTTAAATTCTTTATGGTAACATTTAGGGCACTTTATAAGTCAATGGAATTTGTGTGCTTATGTCAATGAAGAATTTAGGGAAATCACGTTTAGCAGTTTTAGAGGCAGACCCACCAGTGGAAGCTGTGGGAATTTATTTTTCTAAGTTGCCTAGGTGCTGCTGGTAATCTGAAATGATTGCAGGTTTCTTATGTACAACTTAAAGTCCACTTTCTTTGGCCCGGGATCATTTTTCACTGCCTTTTCTGTTTCATAGTAGAAACCATGGAGGCCCTTCATTTTTCTGAAAGTAAGGCAACCTACAAGTAGGTGTGCTTCCCTGAAGTGATACAGAAACCTTAATTACAAATACTGAGGAGAAGAAAAGCATTCTGCAGTTAGTACAGCATGTGTTATCACTCTCTGGGAAAGCAGGCAGATAAATTCTTACCTGACTATCAAAGTAAATTCACAGTGAGAGGGATCCAAGGCTCTTCTGCAGGGCTGGTTGCATCCTGCTTGCTGGGAAGGGCTAAACCCTCCTCCAGCTTGGCTACTGCTGACTGTCCGTGTCAAGGTACATGTCTGTAATGCCTTGCATGCAGAGAAATCTGATTTCAGTTTCAGGTGAAGCTATGATCTATGATCATGCATTTTTTCCATCTCTTTTTAAAAATATTATTAGTTTGTCGTGTGGTTTTGGGTTTTTGTTTGGTTGGGTTTTGTTGGTTGGTTGGGTGTTTTTTTTTTAAGTATTTTGTTTGCACAAACCCATACATTTGGGGCAGGAGCAGCAGTAAATCTCATAGCAGTGGATTTTAGAAGGGTTTCCATGGAGAAAGGCTGGATAAACTTTCAAAAGGCAGGACAGTGCCTCATAGCAGGAATGTTGTCTGCTGAAGAGTTACATTGGGTGAAAATAACTTTTCCCTAAAACAATCCTCATCTATCCTTTGCTGTCTGGTTTCTGCCAGCTTCTGTTGCTGCTGATGGGGTCCAGCCAGAAAAACCATTAAAGATAGAGTGGATGGGAGTTGGGTCTTTTGAAAATCTGCCTCTAATGTTAGAGCAATGAAAAAAATACGGCTCAGTACTTGCTGTAAGTAGTGGTACAGAGCATGACTACAATTTTCCATCTCTGTTAATCTTCCATTGGAGTTCATTGGTCTAGCTTAAGCCAGGGTTAAAGCTAGACATGTTCCTACCCTGGATTCTTACATGGAATCACAGCCTCAGTGTGGCAACAATTTAAACTTGCTAGAAGGTTCTGAGTGTCTGTAAAAATATTTCTGAAACATTGCTTTCCTGGGATAGAGGTGTATAGATGAGATACTGCCCTTGGCTTCATGTGCTGTATCCAGAGGGGGTCTGAAATTTCCTAGTAGTTTGGGATTAAAAGTAATCTATAATAATAAATGCTGGAACAAGCTGAAATAAAAAATGAAAAAAATTAAACCTAGGGAGTCTGTTTTGGTTCTAGGAGTATTTAACAATTGTTAGACCTTAAATATTGGAATTAAGGGTTTGTTTTCTGAATACTGCTGCCAGCTAGCATGCTTTGGGATGCTGTAGAAAAGCTGAGGGATTCGCCTGGTAAATTTAGCTCTACTTTACTCAAAAATCTTTTTTTTGCTTCTTTCTGAAAGTATTTCTGAGCAGATTTTCCTGCCTTAAAATACAAGGTGGTGTAAAAGATGTAACATAACCCTCCTAAACAAACATACACACTTATCCCCCCTCTCACCAGCTTTATTTAGAGATCCTCCAGACCTCTCCAAGCCCCTGCACGAGGTTTCTTCAAAGGGGAAACTTTCAGAGACTTAAATACTTACTTTGAAACAGTTGTAAAGATTGCAGCTTCTGGAGCAAAGCCTAGCTTTTGCAGGAGTCTCTTGGCCAGGTGTGAGAATCTGTGGGCTGCTGGCCAGTATCAACCCCATACATCAGGTCTGTGGGCCAGTGTAAACCCAATAAAGCATCTTTGAGGTCTTGGAGCTTTGAAGTTTGGGAAAGGAGTCTTGCCAGCCCAAAGAAGGGAGCTCTGAAGTTAGAAACAACCACGATTAGTTCAGGAAGGATTTGCTGGCTTGATGTTTCACTGTGGGATGCTGCAAACATCTCTGCAAAGAGGCTGTTTGCTGCTGCAGTGAGATTCCTGATTTCTCTCCTAACTATTCCTAAGTCTCAAGTTATCATTCAATGAGCGATTTTTGTAGCACTTCTGCTTTATATTCCAGACTGTCTGGTGGTATCAATCTTGATTTTCTATGAAATATCAATTGATATTATAAATGTGTTTTTAAGTAGCAAAATGCCATTGAGTTTAATATGAAAATGAAGCCATATTGGCAGAGGCTAAATTACATGCTGGATTTAGAAAACAGAGTGTGAATTGATCCCAAGCTGGTGTGAATTCCTGAGAGTGGTTATTGCATTTATTGCTAAGGTGGGTGATGGGTTCTCTTCATCTCTTTTGCCCTGGGAGCCAAGGACAATGTATCCCTTGGGAGCTGGCTTTGATTCTGATTTTCCTACTGTAAAGCTCTCCATCTGAGCATGGACCCAAGATCTGTCCTGACCTGGGATAGGTGTGGTTTTAGCTAAGTTCATTATCTTGTCTCAGAAAGTTTACAGCAAGGAGAATTTTGAATCAATCTGTTCGTTTTGATGTACCTTGCCTGTAGCGGCAAGAGCTTTACTAAGTGAGGTTGCTTTTGACCTTTCCAAAGATTCTTCTGGTTGTCATTAGTCTGTCTGGGTGAACGGAGGAGTTGGCAACCTTGGCAGATCCCCAGCTGTGCTTCCTGCTCCATTTGGAGACAGAGATTCATGCACCAAAGTGGCTTTTCATTTTTTCTGTTCAACTTACGTGGCACTCTACTCCCCAAGTGCTGATACAGTAAATCTTTGCTTAGGTCTGTAGTTTTCTAAACTTACGTGTGATGCATCATCAGGATGGTGCTAAAGCAATCTGTTAAAAGATGCTTGCTGTGCAGGTAAGCATTTCTTGTTTGTCTTCACTATCAAATGAAGTGCAGTATTTTAATATATTTTGCATTTATCCAGCTATCTTGGTGCATAAGTGATGCAATTCAACTTGTAGTTTTCCTTACTAAGAAGTAATACAGTTCTTCATTTTAAATACAGTCCCCTTTTGTGAGTAATTTGAGGACCAGTTGGTCCTGTACTTATTACTGTCTAGTTTACTGTGAAGAGAGCTGGACATCTGAATTTTGGCATGTATCAGGTTTGAAGCTGCTTCACTTTCACATAGTAGATGATGATGGTTCTGTCAGACAAACCCTGTTAAAACTTGTTCATTGCTCAAAATGGAAACATGAACAGCTGCTCGTTGCTTGACTGTGTCTTGGCTGATTTTTAGGGATGGGTTCTCATTTAGTAGCAGTTGTATGAGAGCTGTCAAAATGTCTGATTATTTATAATTTATAATAATAATTAATTAATTCTACTTCAGTGTTTAATTCATGTTTCTAAATGGCCTTATGTTGCTCATGAAGCGTCAACAGAATAACTTGCAACTGATGAGGAAGTTCTGTTACTCTGAAACAGAAATTTGAGCATCCCTGGATATAGAAGGAGCCTTTTACTGTTTGCTTGTATATTTTGACCCTCTTTGCTGTCACAGCTGATCACTTCATGAATTTTTGACATGGAATTCTTCCCATTCTGTTGTCTTACAGGTGTGGAGCTGGGGCACAGTGATATATTGAGTCATGTAGGTGCCCTGGCTCCCTTCCCATTTGGCTGTGCTCCCCCTGAGCCATGGAAATTTTGTCTGTGGTTGTAACATTAGTGTAATGTGGTGCTGGTGATGGAAAGTGTGCTTGCTAAGTGATACAAGAGCCCTCCACAATTTATAGATAATTACTTAAAGCTGGGTGAACAGAAATTGAGGGCACATTCCCCTCCCAAGGCTTGGGATATCATGAGAAAAAACATGAAGGTAAAAAAGTCTCTTGGTCTGCCGTTCCTCAAGGGCTAATAAAACACTTAGAAAAGCTTCCACCTTCTTGTCAACGGCTCAGTCCCCTTGGCTTTCTAGGAAACATTTTGCTGGTACCAAAAAGTGATGCTCATATCCCTGAGCCTCTCCCCTTCAAGACATCTAGTCATAGTTGTTCATGTGTGAAAAAGTTCTTGGAGAATTTTATCTCCCAGTTAAATGCTCTACCTGGTGCATCTGATGATTTTTTTATTTTTTTTTCAAATTTGATTCGTTTGCTAATACCAAAAAAAAAGTAAGACAGGGGTTTCCTAGTAGCTTGATGGTGTTTTGTTTGCATTGCTCATGAATGTAAGCAAAAAGCCACTTAAGCAGGACTCAGGTCTCCTTGTAGTATAGAGGTCCTATTTGGATCTCTTCACGCAGCCTTGCAGTAAAATAATTTTATGTTTTCCTTTAGATATTTTTGTTGCTACATGTGGACAAGATGAATAAGTCATTAAGATTTCAGCAGCCCTCACAGTGCCTGAGAAAAGGAGAAAATTATGGAGATATTGGAGGGAGACGCTATGATATGAATCACACTGAACTGTTGAGCAGAACCTCCCAGAGAAGCTTGTTGATAACCTCCTCCCTTTCCTGGGAAGACGGCTTTGCTGATATTTAGGGTGTGCACAAAACTCTATCCCATGATCCAGGAGGATAGGGAGGAGGTAAGGGGCAGAGAAAGCTTGTTCCCTGGGCAAAGAAAGCTTGTTCCCTGGGCCAGTCAGCTTAATAGCTGGCTCAGGGTGCTGTGTGGGTGAGCAATCTTGGTAAAGGAGGATCAAAGGAACAAGATTTTAAGGTCATTGCTGCTGTACCAGCTCCAAGCAATGGCCTTGGTACCGAGAAAGGATGTCTGTTTTCAGGGCCACCTGGGAAATAGCACTGTATTGTTTTCCCATCCTAGTAGTGGCAGAGCTAGAGGGTACTGGTCGTGGCTTAAATAAACCCTTTCCTACTTTGCAGATCAGAAGGGTTGTGGCATTTCTCATTTAACTTGGTTACTCTAGCCTGTGGTTTGAAGGGAGTTTTTGTCTGTTGAGAATAATTGTAATTCCATAAATTTTAAGCTCCAATAACTGAGTATAGAAGTCTGCTTTTCAATATCTTAAGCAAGAATAATTTGTATCCAGAGAGAAAACAGTGTAAAAATGCAGGTATTTAGGTGAGGTACAAGTGAAATAATGATTGTGCTGTGTTGGGCAATTTATCTAAATGCGTTTTACCTTGGAGCTGTTTGTGGACTGACACCCCTGTGGGCTTCAGGCTGACCTCTTTGGTGGGTGCTTGAGATGACATGCAGGGGAGGAATGTTCACTTGATCATTTTGAAATTTTACAGTCCCAAGTGTGCATAGCTGAGGCGTCATTATGATAAGAATCTTGAAAATTGAGGAAGCACTAAGCAATGTATTTGTACGAGATGAGCAACTTTAAATATTCACTTTTTAAGGCAATTTTCCCAGAATTTATCTTCTTGACCTGCTGTGTAACCATAACACATAGTTCTAAATATAACATTTTTATAAATGACCATTCCTGTTGCCAGTAATAGGTCTTAATGCAGTGCATTGCTGTGACACCTGACTTGCTAGAAGTGCAAGTTTTTATTAATGGGCAGGTAAAGTTGCTGTTGCATTGCATCTTGTGGTCATTGCCTCCTGGAGTACAAATACACATAATAATGTTGTTTAACGTGACACATACTGTTTCACTATATTGACATTTCCTTTCTAATGCACTATACCTGTCTGGTGAGGCTACCTTTAATGTGCACCACAAGCATAGAAATCATCAGCAGAAAAGAAAAACAACCCACTTGAAGAAATGATAGCTCATTTAGTATTGTATTACTTCTGGGAAAGTTTTATTTTAAGTGAACAAATGTTGCAGTTTTTCAGAGAGTGCTCCAAACCTCAAAATGCATTGTGCAACCAGCATAATAAAATGGGGATTGGGGCATAGGAAAGGTGTTGTGTCTCCCAGAGGGAAAATTGCTCCTTCTTACTTATTTAGCCTATGGCTGTTCTAAAGAAGATGCAGTCACAGAGTACTGAAGTTGAATTATGCACAGCCCCCACTTAGGTGACTCTCCATCTTTATTAAATTGAATGAAATATCTTCTACATGAAATATGGAGGGAGGAGAGGGAAAGTGTCTAGAGATGCCAGGGGAATAGAGCTAGAAAGGACCAGGGGGGCTTGGGGAATAGGATTCCCAACACAAAGAAATGCAGTAGAGTCTACTGTTTTAATCAGGGAGCAGAACTCATTTTGTTGTTGTTTTTTATTTTGCTGTAGAATTTGAGAAGAGAGAGTGGAAAACCAGTGAGATATTATGTTTTTAGTTCTGAAGACTACTGGGAGAGTTCAAATTTTCAGCATGAAATTTAATAGACTCCTATTGCATAAGGTAAAAATACCATCCTTAGATATCTTGGAGAAATAAAATATATGCCAGAGTATTCCTTCATGCTGAGTATCTCTTTCCCCCTCTGCCCTGTGGGTACTACTTGTGCACTGCAGTAAGATCAAATGGAGCTTCACTTTGCCCAAATCTTTCACATCTTCCTATGGAGCTCAAACAAAATAAATTCATAAGTTTTTTGAGGATTTTTTTTCCTTTTTTTTCGTCCTCATACAAGTGGTGCTTGTGCTTTGGCAAGAGCAAATAAGAAGTGACATGGTTGGCAGGAGCAGCTCTGAATTGGCCCTTGTCTCCCATTGTGTCCTTTGCCAATTAAAGGTCATGCACAGGGCACAGCAGTGGGGACATAGGGGCTAAGCCTATTGTCCACACATTAATGTTCACTGAGATCAGAAGCAGCTGAAAAATTCAGGGGCTAAACCCAGTTTTTGTATGTTGGCAGGGTGATGCTGGGAAAATAGGCACATGAGCATTCCTGCCCAAGGATGGACTGCTGTCACCAGCACCCAACTCTGCTTGATTTTTCCCCAAGCTGCTGCTGGCTCTGTTACTTTCCTCTGTGTCTTGTTGGTGGGACAGGCACTCAAGCTTCTTGTTGGGGTCACTATGCAGGTGGGATGGTGAAGGTGTTGACATGGTAAGAGCAGAACCACTTCCCAAGAGCATGTGGCTCCACTGCCTTCTTCGTATACAACATTTCTTTGGAGGATGTCAGGGCTTTGAAGGCAGTCATGGTTTGAAGGTTGTGATGCTCTTGTTGGATGAGCTATTAGGGTCTCTGGTTTTGACGTGGCAGAACCACGTGGAGAGATGTTTTTGCTTCAGCATGATGAAATCTCTGCTGAATTTTGGTAAGAGCTTAAAAGGGTGGTGTGGAGCAAGTGGCACACAGTGCAAAAAATCAGTAATAAATGGAGAATTTTGAGCTGGGAGGACCAGCTCTGTTTGGGGCATTTTCTCCCATGTTTTAGTGGTTTACTTTCTGTCAGGTTCTTGTATTTTCAGTACTTCTGGTGTGCTTATTTACCATTCTGGCAATTTTAGAAAGCAAATAGTGAAAACTTTGTTTCTCCACTGCTTTTTTGGAGGCTTAATATACTAAGAGAATGGAAATGAGCACCTAAAATACAGTCACTGCTACGCCACATATCCTTGTCCATGAATTACCATTTGTGAAGGCAAAAGGCTAAAGTGGGGTGGACAGGGAAGGATGATAGGTCTGGGACTGGAATTAGGAGTTTTCTTAAACAGTGTTTTGGAGATCGAACAGCTGCAGAAGCTGAACTGGGTAGCATCACAGACATTTTGGCCCTGGTACAGTGAAAGCCAAGGGAGAGATAAACTCAAGGCAAGAACAGAAGTGAAGATATCATGTCTGGTCACTTTGACCCTCTGATGCTGACCACTTTGATGAAGGACAAGATACAACAAGGACTTTACTGGCAAAAGAGATAACAAAAGACATTACTAGTGTAAGAAGAATAATCAGAAGATTGTGTTTCTAAAGGGGACTGGGACAAAGGGGTCAGAGTGGAAAATTTTGTACGAATGTAGTGACCTATAAATACTGGTAAACTGTGTAATAAACTGGCTTTGCTTTGCTGGAGTAAGCAGAATCCATGTCAGTCAATCCTCACAAGAATGGAATTGGATAGCAAGCTTCCCTTTGAGCATGCAGGATGGGTTAACTCTGACTGTGGTGCTTCCATAGGTTAATTCCAGGCTCAGGTGTGATCCTTTGAATTTGTAGCTGAGATGGAAAAAGTATTGGTGTAAATGTGCCAAGGCAGCAGGATTAATAACAGGTGTTAAACAGTATTTCAGGAGATGTCACTACTCAGAAAACATTCATCTCCAGCCTCTTCAGCCCTGCATTGTTTTGTAGGGGCTTTATTTTATGTTGAGCATGACAATTTGATAGCGGATTTTCTTCACCTTATGTTCTCTAGGCAACTTCTCAATGTGGCTGTCATATCCTGTTATCTTTTTTACCATGAATCACGTGCTTTAATTTTTTTTTAATTCTAGTGCAGCTCCTGGAATTGGAATATATAGTACCGATTTCACCATTCATTAAAAAAATAATTTCCAGCAATTATATTTAGCACCCAGTGTCAGCAAAGGTGCACTGAATTCTTTAGAAAGATATACTGATGAATCCTGCTTCTTGTTCTCTGAGTGCCCAGGGCACTGAAGGAGGCCAGGAGCTGAAGATGCTCTTTAGCCATGGGTTTCTGCTGCATTTTTATTGTTGTCTAATCAGTGTTTTTTTGGAGAGACAGGATGAGCTGATGAGACACCTATAAAAATTAATGTCAGGGCGACTTTTTTTTCCAGGTCTGGGTAGCATCCCAAGGTGAAAGCCTGGTTCCTTTGAAAAGATTGCCAAATTCACATCGACTGGAGGCAGTCAGTGTAGCACAAGCAGGTTTTATTGCACTGCTTGCAGCTACAGCATTATAGCAATTGGCAAAAGAGACACCACAGGTACTATTGACTTTGGCTCCTGCAGTAGGAAGTGCATGATTTAAAAAAATGAATGCCTAAATGCAAGGAAGGATAACCATGTAATCATCCTGTGCAGGAGTCCTTGATGTTACCCCTATAAGTGTGTGTTATGGCCAGGGTTTTTGTGGAGCTCATCCAGCAGACAGTGGAGCCTGCAGGAGGTTAAACCCTTGCCAGTCCCTCAGCTGATGGACCCAAACATGAGGAGGAGGGAGCAGAGCTGTATGCATCCCTTAGTGGGTGTTGGTCCCTCCTCCCCTTGCCCAGGAGTGCCATCATTCTGATTTATGGTGCCTGCCTTTGGTTTCAGCATCAGCATTATGTCTGCTGTCTTAATTCCTCAAGCCTGACAACCTTCACGGGTGAGCTGGCTTTCCACTCCTTGATCCAGAACGCTTCTCAGTTTATTGCTCACGCAACAGAGTCTTTTTAATTGAATTTATATTTGTTTGGATAGCACTTGTCAGTGTGGCATGAATCTTCATCAGGTTCAATTGTCTTTCACCGAGCTCCTATGTTTTGAGCTGGAGCACAGTAAGTGCTCCAAACCTGGAATGCTTCTTCCCCCTTGAGGGGAAAGGAAGCTGCTTCAGAGCATCCAGTGCCTTGCACCATTAAGCTCTTGTCCGATACCGGAGACCATTAATAAGATTGTGATGCTTGGTTGCTTTTTTGGTTTGTTTGGTGTTTTGTATTTTTTAAAACTCAAATATTTATTTGGGATAATTGCAATTGTGCTTATTTTTAATACTGGTGAAAAAGTACAGTATTTTTAATGTTGGTGAAGAGATATGCCGAGGCATCATGCTGGAAACCCTGAGAGGAACGGGGTTGTATGGTCAGATAGCTCTTTGCACATTGAAGGACCAAAGTCTCCTGTGGAATAAGCAGCTCTCCTTTGGCAGAGTTTGGGTCGAAAGGCCCTAAGACCTTGAAAATTCCTGACAGAGGAAACATGGTAACAGTACTGGAAAAGGGATAAAAGAAACAGTACCATAGTAATTCAGTTAACGATATGTTCACAGAATGCATTCATAACTCTTCCTACTTGGGGACACAATTTGCTTGCTGTATTATGCCAGTAGAGATAACCCCTAATTCCTTTCGTATCCTGTTTTTGAATCATTTTGTTAAACAAAGGCCTTTGAGTCCTCCTTTGTTGCTGAGAACAAATGGTGAGATTTTGGGGACTGTAGCTACTTTTGTTATTCACAAATTCCAGAGCCTTTCAAAATTCTTCATCATTCACATTCTGGGCTTCACCGCACAATCATTCATTATGTCAGCAGCTGCCCAGGGAGTCTCACTTCAGCTCATTCAGCCAAATAATAAGCACTGGGACAACTGCTTCTGCATTAAAATAATAATAAAATTATAAATAGAGGTTCTTGCATGTGAAGAACAATGTGGCTATCTTCTGCTTTTTGACACATCCCTGTGTCAAAGTCAGTGATTGGTTTTATTCAGCGTCTGTTTTGGAATGGACCTGGCCATTTGGGAAATTATGTTTTTGATGCAACCAAACACTTCAGTTCTGCCCAATTTTTGGAGCTTTTAAAATATGTTTTGTTTTTCAGATACCTTTTCTGTAGTCTATTCATTTAACAGGAGGATTTGGGATGCTCACCTGCCATGCCTTTGCAGGTGTATTAGCATGTATGTGTGTAGCTGTGGAGATAGCACAGCCCAGCAAGCACAAAGTAGTTATTTGTGGTGTGGAAGCAGGATTGCAAATGAGTGACCAGCAGAGCAAATGTGTATCTTTTAGTGCAACTGTTTTGTTTTTTCAAGTGAGTGCATCCAATAACCTAATAATAATATTAGTGTGAGGCTTCACTCTTTCTCTGTAGTTAGGATAAGGAATGTAATTTTCAGAGTGAGGCAGGATTATTCCTTCTATCTCCTGTGCAAACAGGGCACTAGCTGGCTTCCCATGCAGTATGCAAATATCAGCATCCCATCATGCAAGGTATCTGTGCTGCTACCTGCCTGGTAGCAGACTAATCCAGGATGGCTTTATCCAGATGTCATTCTGTCCCGAAATCTGAAGTGATACACCCTGCCTATGCCATTGTCTCATTCATCTAAGTGAAATTTGCATGCTGATTCAGCTGAACAAAGGGAAGGCGCCTTATGGCTTTTCAGGGATGTATAGCTTTCCATACATCAGACAGGCTGTGCATGATGTTGCCACCTTTTGCTGAACTCTTCCTGCCTACACAGATAGTACCACGTGCAACTGAAACCCACTATCGATTGTGTGGAAACAGTTCTGTCTGTTAGAGGAAGTAATTTGGATGTTTAGGGGAGATAGGTAGAAAAAAATAAACTAGTTCATTTTTATTACTTTTGTTCTTCTTTTTTTTAAGAGAGCGTGAGAACAATATGGACGTGAACAAATGTTCCCAAAGACTGGTGTTAGTTGATTGTAAGGCAGGGTCTGGAAAGGTTTGATGAAGATTTTCTCTGTGAGCATGAATACACTGTCTGGACACAGGTTTCTTGTTCCATCCAGCTGACCTCGCTCCTTTTCCTACATACACTGGGCAACAAAAAATAGAAAGGGAGAAGAAAATCGTTTAAATTGTATTTGTAGCTGTTCTTCTTGATGAAGCATACAAAGCTTGTATTTCCAAATGACATAATTTGTTTTCAGATATTAGTCCAGCAACAGGAGCTCCTTGTACCCTGCCACCTCCTCCATGCCTTGGAAATGGGGGTGTTGCTTTTCCAACTTGAAACTGAGCTTTGATCTGCACAGTCTCCATTGTTGCTCACCTCGACAGTGCTGTGGCCACTCCATATTTATGGTCAAGCAGTTTTTTGTCTATTTCTTTTTCTTCTATTTTTTCCTGTTTCTTTGGTGGTTTTTGGCTTGGATTTTTTTTTTTTGAGTAATGGAAAATGTCCTCAACTGTTGCACCTTTGTTGAAGAGACTGTGTTTTCTTTTCTCCTTGAAGAGCTGGTAACTCATGTGAACCCTCTCTTAGCTGGGTGTTCTGTGGCAACACAACTGGCAATTATTTACATATTACATGTTTTGCTGGCCTTTTTTTGGAGGTGGTGTTGATCTGAGCTTCCTAACCTCTTGTGCAACTCTAAACCCAAACAACAGGCCTTGTGAGCCACATTCCTAACTTGACATGTAGCGAAGTGCCTTATCCTCCCTCCTTCTACACCCCCTACGCCCCAGTTTGGCTCCCAGCCTTATTCCTTCTATTTCTACACCTCCCTGCTTCAGTCTCTGCAGAGGATGCTCAGCCTACGCTTTCACATAGCTGAAGCATCTCAAAAGGGCATGGTTTTGATTACTTTCAGGTGGCCTGGGCCCCAGCCTCCATGTCCAGCAGCTTCAGCCTGATTATTTGTAAAGTCGTTCTTAGTCACTCCCTGGCTGCTCCACCTCTTACTCATTTCTCTGCCCGATCTTTCCTTTTAGAATGTTTATCTACTTTCTTAGTATTCATATAGTGATGTTGGAAATGCCCTTTCTTTCCCCCTGATGCTTGCCTGGAGGAGAGTCAGCTAGGTGGTGTGAGTGATGGCTCTACTTGGGTGATGTCAATGCTGGGCTTCACCAGTGGAGAGAGGCAAAGGGCTCTTCTAGCAGGTCTTTCAGGCAGCATTTGTGAACCTACATAAAAAAATTCCCATCCTTTCTTCCCCAGAATACGCAAGGCACATTGTAAAGTGAGATTGGTGGCAGTCCTCATGGCCAAATCTAAATGTGTCTTGTGCTAGAGCTAAATATGCTCAATAAAGAAAGACATTAAAAAACCCCAAAGGCAATAGATTCTGATGGGGAAAGTTCCTTTGCAGAATTTGAGTGGCTGGAAAGCTGCCTGGGAGAAAAGAACCTGGGATGCTGGGAGACATCAGCTGAACATGAGACAGCGTGTGCCTAGGTGGCCAAGAATGCCACGGGCATCCTGGTCTGGGTCAGCAACAGTGTGGCAAGCAGGGCCAGGGCAGTGATTGTCTGTCTGTATGTAGCAATGGTGAGGCTGCACCTCGAGTGCTGCATCCAGCTCTGGGGCCTTCCCTACAAGAAAGACACTGAGGTGCTGGAGAATGTCCAGAGAAGGGTGGCGGAACCGGGAAAGGGTCTGGAGTGTGAGTCTAATGAGGAGCAGCTGAGGGAGCTGGGAGTGTTTAGTCTGGAGGAGACCAAGAGGGATCTTATTGCTCTCTAAAATTACCTGAAAGGAGGTTGTATAAAGGTAGGGATCTGTCTTTTCTCCCAGGTAACATGTGACAGGACAAGAGGAAATGGCCAGAGGAGGTTTAAATTGCACATCAGGAAAAATTTGTTCACTGAGAGATTGGTGAGTCATTGGAATGGGCTGCCCCTGCCCGGGAAAGCAGTGGAATCTACATCACTGTAAAGTTTAAAAACTGTGTTTATGTGGCACTTAGGGACATGGTTTAGTGGTGACTGTGGTAGTTCTAGGTTAATGATTGGACTCTATGCATTTTAGAGAGCTTTTCCATCCTTAACGCTTCTATGATTTCCCACTCTTTTTTTTTTTTCCTAGGTTACTATGACCTTCCTAAAAAACTGAAGTGATGCCTGTCTGTGCCATATCTTCCTAGACCTTCCCCAGCACCCTGATGCAGTTTCACAGCTCTGTCAGCAGGGCAGAGCCTTGTGTTGTGTACACTGTCTGCAGAGTCTGCAGGCTGAGGTGTGTTCCATCTCCCTTTGCAAAGTCGGGAATGCAGCCTGGATGTGAAGGGTGAGGTCTGATCCCCTTCATCTGTTTTACTCAGTTTAGCTGCTGGGGCCCTCTTTGCAAAATTAAACAGAAGTCTGAGAAGAAACATAATTACATCTTTATGCAATAGCTACACAAGTTATGCAGAGGCTGTGAGGACAAGCGTCATTTCTGCTGGCCTGACCTCTTGGCAAGCACTTTGCTTTTTGTACATGCTTTTGGACACTTCTGTCTGGGTCAAGATGAATCACTCCCTGAATTCCCCTGACTGTATTTACTCAATCTCTGCTAACTATAAAAGGAGCCTGGTGGGTATTTAGGCTGCTGATGGCTCCGTTTTAGCCACCAGCCTTTGGGCAGCTGGTTCTTTTGTTTAAGACTCATTAGCCTGGAAACTGCTGGGAAATGATGGTCTGGATACCTACAGCTGTGCCACCCCAGGAGGGGGAGAGGCAGGTAGGCATGGGGGCTGCAGCCTCTCCCTTATCTCCAAGCATTTAACTGTGCCCAATGGGAAGCTCCTCCTAAAGCCTGTACCCTAAAATTTGGTTTCCCTTGGGCAAACCTGCCTGTCCATCAGGGCTGTTCCTGCAGGTCTGTTATGTAGGATTCTCCATTCACCCTGTAAGGGTCCCTGCTGTGGTGTTCTGAGCAGCAATTGGTCCTTGAGGAGGTCTGGGGCTACAAAAATGTATTGTATAAGACTGGCAAAGTATCACGTTGCAGCAACTTTCCCATTAATTAAACTTACTATGAGTGTGGGAGCCAATAGCTTATCTTCCAGTCTCATTACTAGAATGGATATGCCATAAGCATTCCAGTAATACACTCTTTAAAGATATATAAAGAAGACTGTGTAAAAATCCATGTCTGTTTGGTTACAGTGTGATGCAACAGCTATGCTTTCAATTCCAGCAAGATGGCTGCTGGAGAGATGGTTGAACATGAGCAGGGTGGCAAGGAGCTGTTGGCAGCACATTCTCTGGGTTTCCTGCACTCCAGCATCCCTTTTCCCTGACAAAGGCAGCAGCTGTTGCTGCTGTACACGGATGTGTCAAAGTCCTCCAGGAAGGGAAGAGCTGCCACTCTGTCTTAGGAGCAGCTGCTCTTAAATGGTTATTTTCCTCTATGATTTCCCCCAGCTCTGAGTCTCACTGATATCTCCTCATATGGTGCCTGCCTCTTCCAGCTCTCCGAGTACTTCTTGCATGTCAGGGAGGCATTTCTACTTTCTTCTCCTTTTGAAGAGGTAAGAGCTGAAGGCTTAGCTTCTAGTTTTGGAAGTCTCTCTGCAGTGTATCCAGATTAATTTGTTGGTAGTGTGCTCGGTGACCCATGAAACCAGGTATCCTCCTCTGCACAGCCCCTTCAAACTCTGAGATCTCTAGATCTCCTGTATCTGATGCATTTTGATTATTTTATTCTGTGAGTTTTCATGTTATTCAGGGAAAAATCCTTTCAATCTTGTATTTTGCACTTGCCCAAATCACTTATCTTTCCTGTTACCTGCCTTGCATCTAGATACCAGCAGAGAAGTACCAGTTTGACTTTTTGACTTTTGCAATTTGTTCATATGAACTTTGATCCTCTTTTTGCTTTCTTACATATGCTTTTACACTGGATTTATATGTGCCTTCTGTGCCTCAGCCACAGCTGAGAAACTTCACCATAGTGTAGGTGTGGATTGAGCTTTCTCAGATTTCTGCTTATTTGCTCTTAGGAAATCCTTTTTCGCTAGCACAACTGGTGGTCTTTGCTAACTTGTTTCATTCAGGAAGGAAAGGCGCACCTCTCTTAGTGTCTTTGCTAATGAGGCAATATACTGGATATAATTTTCTTTTGACTGAGCACTATTTTGAGATACCACCTCCTGTACCATGATCTAGAAACTGCCTGGCAGAAGCTTTCAGGTGGCAACCCCCTATTTTTGTGGGGCCTGCACCTTTGTTATGTTCACATTTAAGTACCTGAGCTCACTACATTTATTAATGTTTTTACACGTACTGTTCCTTGCTCCAGTATCCTTCACATATCCTTCTGCTGACCATAAGCTTTTCTTTCCAGGTCGAAGATTTTCTTTTATCAGAGAGGAAGTAATTTTCTGGAGAAAAAGTCTTTATTTTTTAAATAAGAATTTTGGGGGAAGGATAATTCTTGCACATTCTCTAAAATGTCATCATAGTCTTTTATTGTTGCAGATTCACAAAATACTTTAATGTGCATAATCATCTTTCAGTAATCAAGGAGTAAATGAGTCATTATTTGGGTTCATGTATTTTAAATACTAAAAAAACAGGTTTGCCTTTTTGCAAGTTTGAGAGCCTGAAGAGATCAACCTTCTTTCACTGTTAACTATTTGCATTCAAGCACTTGTTTATTTTTTTAAGCAAAGGACAAAACTGAGCTAAAATCTTGAGCAGACTTCTTGTCTTTGACCAGAGTGTATAAACTTTGGCCATAAATCACCAGGAAGGCATTTTAGTTCAACTTTCTGTCTCAGTTTTCCTCAACAGAACGCAATAATGGAGATTTTAGTTTTGTCAGTACTCTTGGTTTGACCACATTCCCACTGATTTGTTGATGGTCACCAGTGAGCTCAGAGTGTCCTCAGTCAGTGCTAGATGACCCTTTGCTGCGACCTGTCTCCTTAGACTACTCTTAACCTGTTGGTTTGAGTTGCTTCTAAAGCTGTATGTGATCTCTGTGAGCTGCAGGTACCATGAAAAGATGGTGTGTGTCTGTTCTCAAGGACAAAAACCATTTCTGAAAATGTTCTATGTGCATTTGGCCAAATGAGAAAATAGCACTGTGTGGTGGTCTCAAATCAGGCTAACGAGAGAGGAAGTAAAATTTAAACATATGAATTTCAAAGGAGCAAACCCACCCCACTCCTGCAGTCTGGGCCACTTAACATCTTTCCATTTAACCTGCAGACCTTTGTGGCCATATTTATTTAATCTGCTGACATCCAGGGACAGATGTACTTACAGGGACTCTGTGATCTTAAGCTTTGTAATCAGTCCTGTCTCCTGCCCTGAAGAGATGCTGGAGGCACATCCCCTCCCTTGGGTTGTGGGGCTTTCTGGCATCTCTCACCCCAAGGAGAAGCTGCCATGTTTTGCCATATCTGTGCCATGCCCTGCCTCTTGCCACATTGCCTTATGGTGTAGGTCTGATTTTTTTCTGCCCCGATCTCAGTGAAGTCAGTTTAATGCTAGTGAAAGGCTCAATCAGAGCTTAGCAGCCCCTGCTTTATCATCCATAATACTTAGAATAATATGACATCAAGGGCAAGGATGAGAGCACTGGAAGAGCTGCTCAATCCAAGTGTGCAGCTGGGTCAGGGTGTGACCCCCACTGTGCACAGCAGTATGTAGGACACACACCCTGGCTGTCGATAACCAAACTGGTTTTGTGTCCTGACTTTAATAATAAATCTCTCTCAGGGTTGGTTGCTCCAAATGCTCCCTGTTGGCCTGCATTCCTAGTGAAGGCTATGTCTGGAATCACCCCCTACCCTTTCAAGCTACTGATAGTCCTTTTACTTCTGATTGCAGCTTTAAGCTAGAGTGAAATAATTTTGCAAATCCTGTGCATCGCCACTAACACATCTTTAGTATTACCAGGCAAGGTGTACTTTCAGTTGTGATAAGCTTTCTAAATGCAAACAAAGCAAGCAGCAAATTCTTCCTTTCAGCTGTAACAGTATTTTTATTTGTGTGACATTGTGTATGTCAGGAGAAATAGAGTTTCCTTTTCTTCTACTTACGCCACTTAGTGCAAAAAAGATAGGAACATGTAGGGTAGTTTAATGCAGATGTCAAAAACTACTATGGAAGAGTAAAATGGTCACAAAAGAACAATATATGAGGTCTTTGGAAAAGAAGGAGAGCCCAAGCAGCACTGTGTTTGAAAGGAAACCTGCACAGGATAAATTCCTCAGTATAAATCCATTCTAAGTTACTATTCTTGCTGTTAGTAGCTTTGTTTAGTATCAGATTGCCTTCATCTTGTGGGCTCCTGCAACTGGAGTTTATCAGGATTGAGTGACATGAAAGTGTTTGCATATTCAAAAATTAGTCTTTTTAAGACTTCCCAGTGGGACTTTTAACTACGCTTAGTCTGCTTATCCATTCAAATCCACCGCTAGCTACAGTGTTTTAAAATCATAACTGCATCTGAATTTCAGCATGAAATAAAATATTGTAAGTGAGGACACATGTTAGCAATCAACACGAGGTCTTTCAAATGAACCCTTGTGCTGCAGGACGGGAGGCTGTTTCCAGGGAAGTATTGACAGACCCTTGATCAGTCGAAGCCCGGGGCACTGAAATCCATCAGTAGGCACAGAGGTTAACACAGAACAGGTTTTGGAGGTGCTCAGTGCTCCTCAGCAATGGACCAGATTGTTTCTGTATCTCAGTCATAGCTGGATGATCTTCATCAGGCTAGCTGTAAATCACGTCATGGGGAAGGTGCAGAGGTAACAGCAAGAAGAAGAATCTGCTTAAATTGTGTGTGTGGAGCAATCACAGCTTTTTTGCAATCTCCCTGTGCCCCCGAGTGCTGACATTTTGACTGGCAGTAAATTCTTCATGTAGAAATGGGAGTTGTGTTGGATTGTTTATCTTATCTGAGTCCTTTTCATTTTCATGCAAGCTTTGGCCAGTCTGCAGGATTGCTGATTGAATTTTGTTCAGTTAATAGAGACTTTCATATTACAGAAAGGAAAATTCTTACGTTTAAAATGTATCTCTGGATAGCTAAAATGACCAACTGTGGATGAACTTTTCAGGAGATAAGAAACAATTAAATTTGAGTGTCATGGCTGTGATTTTCCAGCAGAATAGAGATCTTGTGGGTCACACTTGTTAGACGTCCAAATTTTTTTTTTTAAATACAAGATTTTATTTTTAAATGACAAGTGTGCAGCATTTAAAGAAATATTCTGTTGGCAAATTGTTGTGTGCACTGAAAGCAGTTGTTTTTGAAGCAAGCAAGTAGATGACTAAAGATGCTTGTTATAGTAAGGAGAAGTAGAAAAATCCAAATATTTGGTCCATTACAATGCAAGGGGAAAACCCTGGGAAAAGTGCTATGCCACAACACAAAGCACTGCAGAATGGAGGAGCTGAAAATAAAGGCACAGGACTATCTTCTGAAAAAGCTGGTGTAATTGGCTGAGGTTAGAAAAGTACAAAGAAATCCTCTGTTATTTGTGAGGGCAGAGGGCAACTTGTAAAAATAGCAGGTAAATTTCTCATTTAATATTTTAATGAATTCTGTGATTTGTAAAGCCCTAGGCCATGTTTATTTATTTATTTATTTATTTATTAAATTGAAATTATTTTTTCTTCTAAGTTGCTGTGAAATTGCTTAATTCATTTGGCATGACTTGGCCGCTACAACAGCAGAATAATAAGAAAGACCTCTGTTCCTGGTGTGTTGCACATCATACTCTACTGTATAGCAGCCTGCATTTCCTAGCAGTACTCTTATCTTCCCCTTTAAGGCTATACAATTTAACTTTGCAGGCCCTGTCATCCAGCAGTAATTTTCTGTCACTGCAGGGTACCAATCCACTGTTTGCAGCTCAGATGCATTTTAGCACTTCACTCTGTTAGAACACATCATTGTTTGAGGGCTTATGTAGATGAGGGATCTGTAAGCTGAGTCTCTTAAACTGAACTCACTGTCTTGTTTCAAACATTCAGCACTATTTTTTACCCTAGTTACTTCATTCTGGTCCTTGACTTACATTTGCTTTTTGACAGATTGAAGAATAGGCAAAAGGAAAAAAGACCCAAAACCATCCTCTGACATCTCCCTATTTTTAATTCCTGGTGGTAGTTCTTGTCTTATAGCTAGGTTTGCATGGGATCATTAAATATAGTTTTCCCTAGACCACTGTTACATTTCTTTACTCATTCATGACCAAATTAGGTTTGATTTTATGTTTTACTTATTAAGACTAAGGGAATAAGACTGTAGAAAACAAAAAAAGATTCCAGAACTGTTAAAGGTAATTTAAAAAAAAAAAAAGTTTTGCAAATAGGAGGACTTTAATTGGCTTAAAGAACATAAGAAGAAAACATAAAATGAGAGAATAAAGAGAAACAGTAGGATCTTATGATCTTATGCAGAACATTGAAATGTTCCATGTGCATAAGCTCCTTTTTCTGTGTGGATATGGGAAGTCAACTCAGTAGAGCTGTTGACTTATGAAGGATTAGAATTTAACCTGCTCTAGCTGTGAGTTTCTCTTAGTTTTTTATTTTCTTTATAAGGCTTGAGTATAGACTGGTGGAGAAGTTTGGACATTTGTCCTTCCTTGCTACACCATAGTTTGTTACAACACAGTGGTTTCAATGACTTCGTAAGCAGTTTCGTGGCTGCAAAGTTCACTTTTCTAGTGATTCAATGTGATTTTTAGATTACCCATTTTCAAATTTCTCTTCTGTTTTAAAAGATACCCTGTATTACTGTTCTTTGAGCCCTGTGGAAATATTAAAATAGGTTCCATAAATAATAGATGAGTAAAAAAAAACTTTGTTAAAAAAGTCAAGAATCCCTGATCTTTACAAGATTAAGCTCTCTACCCTTGCACACTTGAACAAAACTACCCTAAGATACTGTAACTTTTTAGTGCAAACAGACCAAGTCCCACATTTGTTCCTGATTCTCAGTTTCTCCCTCTGCAAGTAAAACTCGTATTTTTTCCAGCTCAAAGCCCCCTGCTTCCAAACTGGCGTGTCAAATTCTGCATTTGCTGAGACATTGCAAATTCTCCCATCCAGAAGGTGCCTGTATAGACTTGGGAGCACCTGCTCAAGGCTCCATGTCTGTTTTTGCCCCACTCCCTCTCTCCCTTCCCAGTGTTAGTGATGCTGAATCCCAGCACTGGGGCCTGGAGAAGCAAGGGAGAAAACTACTTTTGGTGTAGGTTTTCCCTAAGAGAAGGCTGTTTTCCTGAGGGCTGGTACTTGGCAGAGAGGCTTATGCAGCTGTATGTCTTAAAATGGGCCCTGACCTTCTTTTTTTTGCCACAGAGCTGGATCAAGCCCTGGTTCCTCTTTGAATGCTCTACAGAAATGGTGATCTTGTTATATACATGACAGTGAGCATAACTGGGAAAGGAATCCCTTCTGAAGCACCTTTTTCTTTCTCTGACTATTTTTAGGATATGTTGTATTTCCTTACCTCTGTAGTTATTTTTTTTTTTTCTTAAAGGTGTGAAGGGCCAGAAGTGTCCATCAATGCTTGGCAGCATGGAATTTTCAGGGAACATAGCATCACTAGGTGTTCCCTGTTTACAAAGATGGTGGTAGTGTGGGATCCTGGCATGGGTAGAGGTGGAAAATATTGTATGTACTGCTGGGGGCTGAGGCACCTGCAGCAGGAAGGGCTGTCATTAACTGGCTCAGAGAGTTTTGATTAAGGAGAGAAGGGATCAAAGGAAAAGCTGTTTGAGCAAGTTGTCTTTTGTTTTTTTAATGTGAATTCACATTGAAATAAATTTGGGGTGGAAAACCAAATGGTAATTTTAATGATGCAGCAAAAATTTAATGATGAAAGATAGCTCCTTGGGCTCCATTTCATCAAAACCTGTATCTTTAAAACCATGGGCTTCAGGGGGCAGAGATTGTAGCATCTATCTGTTCAGGCTTTTATTTGACATGGTTGGGTAGGCTATTGAATCCTTACTCCCTGCCTTTGGCTTAGCTGTGTGCTGTGTGTTCTCCACAATACCTCAAGTTGAAAATTGATCTCTGGTCAATACTGTGTGGTGATTCGAACCACTCCTGTAATCAGCACCGCTCGCTGAATGAAATTCGTCGTGGGAGGCCTGATTATTGTCTCCACCAAGACTAACCCTACTGAAAGGGCTATCAGACTGTCTGAATTTGGACACTTTGGACAACTGCCAAATCAGGAGTTATCTGTGCTTCCAGAAAGGGCTAAATTGAGCAGAGATGAAATGCTGCTGTTTATTGATTTCCTTTTTTAAAAAAAACAATCCTTTTTTTCTTCACTCCTACTGACTAGGTAGAGCAGAGGAAGCTTTAGCTACATGTTCTAGTTGTTGAGATAGCATTGCTGCAGTGATGATGTGTATTTTTTGACCTCATGTCAAATTGTCTACAGCACACACTGCAAGATTTCAAGGATGCTTTTTAAAGAAAGACCTTTGGTCAAAAATGCTGTGTCGTGTAAAACAGCGTCATAGTCCTCTTGGGTATACGCTGTGGACGAAGTAGAACAAAAAAGTGCCACAGATGAGGTTGAGCACTTAGCAGTTTGTGTATCAGCCTTAATAGAGAAGTTCTGTATCTACTGGAACAGGAAAGAGGAACTGCAGGCTTCAAGTAAGTGCTTGGTTAAAGGGATTCACCATTCCAATGATTTCCATTGGGTCATTTCTTGCTATAACTTTGTCTTACATTATGAAGCTTTCTGGTGCTGTATAAGCAAAAGAGATATAGTATACCAGCACAATGAGTTTAGTAGCAGCTAATAATATTTAAACACTTGATACTTGCTTAGATAATGCCGTATATTTTTCCTATGCTGTGTTCAGGAGTACAGAAGGTAGGCTGGATTTTTTTCTCCCTTTACTAGTGTAGAAAATGTCAGTAGTGCTGGTGTGAGCCGTATTGGGAAACCCTGTTTCATTCTACAGGAGCACACGCCACTGATCTTTATTAAAAATGTATTCAAAATAGCAATAATGAATAAAGTGTGAGTACCATGGCTGCATTTACTTCACGGAATGTTTTTAAAGCTAGTGTGGATTAGGGCATGCCAAGCTTTAATCATGGAAAACCAAGGGGTGAAACTACACCACTGTGCACTGTTCCCTGCCTACTCAAAGAGCTTTGTGCAGTAACAGTGCGTGGTCCAGGCTTGCTAATAGCACAGTTTGTCTTCCCAGTGACAACTCCTGTGCCTCTGACTCGAGGACCTGGACTGAAATCTTTATCTCGCTGCAAAGCTCTCATTGACATGTATGGACTTTGCTTCAGCTCCATTTGATGGAGCGCAGTGGAAGCTTTAAAAGCATTTGGGCCAAAGTCTCTTCACCAGGGGCATTGTGCCTGTTTGTCACCAGATAACCCTGTGTCTTTTAATAGAGTTAAAGCTTCGTGGGCAGGCTCTGCCCTTGTTTAATGCCATGGCATTGTTCCCATTGACTTCAAAAGGAGGAGGCACTTAGACTGGGCCTCTCAAAGGCCCTTAGGACCCTAAGTCCCATTCATTTCCTGATTTCAGTGGGACTTAGAGTTCTAAATCCCTTTGTGAATCCAAGCCATAATGCTCTACTGTCTAGGCACAAGTATTAACAAGAGTTCTCTTTTTATCCTCTTAGCATGGTAAGCCTGGAAAGTGGAGCTGTGTGTTATCTTCCCTGTGTTCCTGAAATAGGCTGTGTAGCTGCTTAAATATGGAAGTTATCTTCTTATTTGACTCTGCATTATCATCTCCTCCAGAACTGTAAAAACAAACAAGTCTGGATGACCAAGCTTCTTTTTGAGCTGAAACTCTGCAGGATGGGTGTTGGGGTGGAGAATTGGTAACATAAGTGAAGGGAGAAAAGTACATCATTGCTTTAAGCCCTTTCTGTCCTTCTCCCAAGCAGCTTGGTTCCTTGGGATGTGCATGAAAATCACCTATGTGTCAAACCCTTTCCATGTTGGTAACCATGAAGAAGAGCCCTGTGCCATAGAATCCACAAGAACTTGAAACACAGAATCTGTGGGGAAGCTAGGTACTCATTAGTGGGGCCATCAAAAGCAAACCTTCAGTAAGAAACCTTTGTAAGAGCCTCTTACAGCCAGTCTTTCAATGCCAAATGAGTTTTTTGCATCTGCTTGCTCATTTCCAAATCTATTGGTAATGGGCCCGGTGTTCAGCTGATGCAAATTAGCTTAGTGCCACTGAAATCAGGTCACTGCCTATGTTGATTTAAGTTGTCTGAGGAGCTGATACAGGCTCTCTGGTTCTTCTGGTGTTAAACAGCTTTCCCTCTGTAGCCGTCTTCTTCCATTCAAGAGCAATGTGAGTCTAGAAATGATTTTTGAGTAAAAGAAAAAGCTGTACGATGTGTTATGTCAAAAGTAAATAATGTGTACGCTTTCAGACGATCTAAGGATTAGTTGTTGGCATATATTCTTGATAGATTAGGTACCCTTATCCCATTAATGGGTCAACTCTTAGCCTTTGTGATAAACAGCTGAGATTGACAGAGAAGGAAAGTGATCAGGTATATTCTCTTTGCTATGATGATCCTAAGAAACAAGGAACAATCCTTTCACCAAACTGTATAAAACACCCAGTTGTTCTCCAGTTAGTACAGGGAACTGCTACAGAGATGCCACTCAAATCCTACCGTTTACAGTAAAGTGTGTTTGCAGCTGGTAAGGCTTTAACTTTACTGATTTTGGGTCAGTTTTCAAATCCCTGAAATATCAGGACTCACCATCCTCCGCTGTTCCAGAGAGGAATGGGATATTAATAGTTGTGCAAGTTAATGGGAATAGAGAACATGGCATGCTCTTGCATTTAGGGGCCAGGGGTAGCAATGCTGCTGGGCTTCATTCTGCTCCTCCCCTAGTGAGCCATCCTGCTGAGCCACTATGAGCTTTTCCAGAGAGCACTACAAAGTTAAGTTGCTTTCTCCTGTTGTGGACCACTGTGGTTTTAGTGCCTTTGCCACCATTTTCTCTGCAAATTGAGTCCTTCCTACTTTTAGGTAATTTTGCTACAAATGAGTGAGTCCCAAGTGCGGCACAGAGTTTTGTAACTGGAGAGATCTTGATTAGTTGTCAGAAGATTTTGCAACCCTCAAGGGATATGTATTCCTCCACACTTGGTATCTGTTTCACTACGTCTCGTATCAGTTGGGTCTGAAGATCCTGAGAGAGGCGCAGAGCACAGCTCTGAAACAGTCAGTTTTTCACAGGGTGTTCAGAAGGATTTCCCTGCTGAATCCCCAACTCATGGTAGCACTCCAGGAGGATGCACAAAGTACCTAAGCACAGCTTTTAGCAGTGCTGGCCCAGACATCAGAGTGGGGAGGGCTGGCTTTGCAGTGGACTCCAGACTGCAATTCAGATGACCTGTGCTTGCATGCCATTGATTTTTCATCTGACCTTCCAAAGGGGGCATAACCTCCTCCTGCCCTGGTTGGCCATCTGCACCACAGGGACAGTGCCACTGCCTCTTTCATAGTCTTTGTCCTCA
This sequence comes from Anomalospiza imberbis, assembly GCF_031753505.1. Taxonomy (NCBI): domain Eukaryota; kingdom Metazoa; phylum Chordata; class Aves; order Passeriformes; family Viduidae; genus Anomalospiza; species Anomalospiza imberbis. The sequence continues at coordinate 28,672,604 of NC_089684.1, read as the reverse complement.
GACTTATTGAATATATATTGTTCAGGGCAGAAGGGGTTTTACTTTACGTGTGTGCAGTACTTAGCGGGCTGGAGCTTAGGACTCCACTGGGATTTTTGGGTACTCTGGTAGTAGTAAAATAATGAATGATAGCTTATATGCTGCTTTCCTCCCCCTTGATCACTATTGCCATCCTGACCCTTTCCTGCCTATACAGTTCCCATATTGGCTTTGAAATGGTCTCCTGTGACTGTCAGTCTCTGCAATGATTGATGGGTAATGGATGCCCACCAATGGGCATTTTGCATTTTTACTTCATTATTATCTTCAGGTGCCTGGATTTGGGAGCAGTCTCAGTCTGTAAACTCATTATTTGCTGAAGCTATGTTAAAAATTTAATGGAGTAGCAAAAAACCTAACCTGGCATACCCTTGAGAAGTCTGAGGTGTTCTTCCACCGTTAAGAGCCATTGTTGAAGCTTCCACAGTATTTGTTGCATCCTGGTTTGAACAGATATACTTGAACAAAATGTCAAAAGGTTTGCTTGAAAGTCTGCAGTGAGACTTGCTGGGGAATGGTTATGGACCATATTAGACTGAGTGGCTCTTAAATAATCTTATTAAAAGCAAATTCATCTGGTTCTTTGCTTTCTCTAAAATTGCCAGTTGCCATGACCAACAGGGCTCCATTGACTCTCAGGAATGTATCATTTGTAAAAGTGATTGGAGATTAATAAACAGTGTTTCATCACCTGCTAGAATAGCTAAAATCCAGGCTTGCTTTGTAGGAAGTTGGCAATAAAAGGGATGTACATGTTTCCGGTGGCCAGAGGTGATGCTGTGCACTGGGGAGGCAGCACGTTGCCCTTTCTTGTCACTTTGGCAACTTCCTCATCTCTTCTCTTTATGACTTTGGTAGTGAGGCGAGAGGAGGGCATGGCTGGGCCATCAGGGACCTTTCACTCAGGACTGGACAAAGGGTCATGGTCCCTTTAAAGAGAAAGCCAAAAATTGTATCCTTATCTTTTGTGGTTTCCCTGGGTGGCAGTTTATCTGATAACGAGGGACTCAGAGATACCTATTTAATCCCAGGGTCTAAAGGATGAAGCTTTTCTTTTCTGAATTAGCATAAAAGAAAAAAAAAATTATGCCTTCTGCATGTCATATTTGACTTTCACTGGCAGCTTCTGCTTCTCCAACTGTTGGTTGCTAAAACGTGTGTTTGTTGTGGGTGGAAAGCAGGGTAGTAAACACATAAACCTCTCCAAACATCAAGAAAATTTAGTGTCTCCCCCCACTCTCTATTTTGAATCACAAATTTTTCTTTAACTCCTTGTAAATAATTTGAAAATCCATGTTGTATGCCTGTGAAGAGTAAGTGTAGCCGTAAGATCCTGTAAGCTTAAGCTTAAAATCTCCGAATGGTACTTTGCTACATACCTTTCTTTAATTTTATTTTTAAAGTAGATATTCCTATTCTGCCTTCTCCTGGAATTAACAGTGTCTTTGTCATTAATGATCAAGTTAATTCTAAGAAAAAAATCACATGAATTTTTAAAATGGTTCCAATGCATGCTTACTTTCTTCTTCTTTTCACCCTGCCCCATGGAAACAATTATAAATGTATGAGAAAATGTATGGTTATACAGGTCAAATTATCCTTCAACAAAGATTTTGATGTTTTGAATCTTACTCTAATACCCATGTGTCAGAATTTTGGAGGCTCAAATTTACTGATTCTAATGTAATTTCATTTTCTGGCTACAGGAAGCAAGTGTAGCCTTCAAAGGGCAGGAGCAGAGAGTGTTCTGTAAGCACAGGACAAATCAGCCAGGATGGTGTGTATGTGTGTTCAGTGTGCAGAGCGTGTGCTGTGACAGGCAAAGGCACTGGATGTAGCTCCACACCAAAAAACAGCATTTTTGGTGCATCCTTGCTGATGTTCCTCACTTTGGCTGTCCTGTTACTCCTGGAGCATGAAAAACCTGTGTGTGACCATGCCTTGTCTTCCATGCTCTGCCACCCTCAGCAGCTCTGCTGCTCCCTCGCATTCCTGAGTGCTGACTGAAGCACTTCCTTGTGGCAGTGTGTCCCACCGCTGCATGGAGGAGGCTTCTAGCAAGGTGCTGATCATTTCATGGTGTCCCTTCTTGGTCAAGGACATGAGGTAGCCAGACCCCTTCTAGATTTGTTAGAAATCCTGTAGGAAAAAAGGTGGAATTTTTACCCTTGGTGGAAAATTCTCTGGGATCACCTGCTGTAGCAGATGAACATCATTGTCCTGATCTCAATGCTTACTGTAACTTCTTTTTATTAAGATCTGAATACAAAAACCAGCTTAGATGGTTATAAGATGTTACTGTGCAGTTTATTTCTCCTAACCTACTGGAGTATATCCTTGCCCAAGGCAATGCAACATGCTGTCGGATTGTTGGAGTGGAGTTGTACCAAACATGAGAGGAAAAAAAAAAATTTCATTTTTTTCTGGCCTTAAATGCAGCAAGATGGTAAAGAAATCCAGTGTAAACCTTTAGGCAGTCTGTGCTTTTATTGCAGCCTTTGAAAATAATCCAGTAAACAAGCAAACAAGCATCATTTGGAGTGAATGGTGAAATGCTGTGTTTCTCTTTAGTCAGCTCTCTGCAGCCTTCAAAGATAGGTTAAGTGTCTGGCAAGAAGGAGGATCTGTGTGTAGTCAAAAGGCCATGCTTTATCCTTAAAGTGACCTGATTGCCTAATTATTATTTTTTCCCCAAGCAGCTGCAGTTGTAAATATCACCTAAATATGGGCTGGAAGGTTGGTATCTGGTTTTACGTTGCTCGCTTTGTGTTTCCCCTCTGTGCTTCAAAGATTTGCTGTTTGTGGCTTTGTATTTTCCTCCTGCAAGCAAAAAAAAAAAAAAAAACCCCAAACCAAATAGTTTTATCAGGGGTATGAGTATCTTAGATCAAATTGCAGCCTTGGCAGTAGAATATTTAAAATATTTTCTGATTTAATTTTTTAGAATGGTACCTGTCAAGTCAACAGTGCATCCTTTTAAGAAAGCCTTATGTTTTCTAGTCCTAAGATCATGGTGTGTCAGTTGTTCTGAATATACATGCATACACATATCTATATATCTCTATGCATCTAAATGTGTGTGTGTGTGTATATATGTATATTCAGTAGGAAATTTAAGTAAATCAGGTAAGTAATCATGTCTCCTCTTCCCTGGAACCATTCCTTCTCAGCAAGGTTAACCTGCTTGGTTTAGCAGAGGGCAAATTCTGTCTGAAACACTTCCTGAGAGCCAAGTGCTCAAGGACTTGAAGAAAGCCTGAAATCAGTGGGCGATAGGCACCTCAGCTGTGCCCCCTAGTAATTCCACACTGCTATGCAACTTCACATCCTGAACCCTGTCCCACTGGTGTAAGAAGGGAAAATGTATATATAGTGAGCCCCTTGACAGTATTTTGTATTCCCTTGGCTGTTGGCCTCATATTTAATACCTGCAGAATATTGAAATGCTGAAGACACAGTTAACATAATTTTGAGTTCTTTGTGCTGTTAGTTTCAGATGTATCGCTGTGCTCTAGAAGCAGTGATGAGTTTATTTTCTCCTGACTATTGCAAAATATCTGTCTATCTATCTCTGTGTTTGCTTAGTTGACTCTACAGATGGGGAAGTCAAGGTTGGAGAACTCTACCTGCTGGCTTCAGCTTTGGGGTCAGACTTGCCTTCATAGAGAGTGGGTGTTGTGCTCTGTTTATTTGAAGCACGAGCTCCCCTGACTTCAGTTGTCGGTTTATGTGCACTAAACTTTTACAGTGGAAATCCTCGGTTCTCACTTCAACTTTTCCTTTATCTTTCTGAAAGTTCAACTATTACTTCAGCTTCTCAGATTTACTCCTGTTGGATTGGAGGTGCCCAAAAGAGAAAAAGTTGCTGCTGGTAACTGGGAAGGTGTGAATGCTTTGAGCATCTTATTCCTCAAGACAGCTCAGGTCTTTCCAGAAAGCTCTTGGAAATGTGTGCATTGAGTGGAAAGGAGCAATGCAGACTGCCATTCAGGAGAAAGGAGAAAAGGCATCTGGCAGCATGAGAAATAGCCAGCATCATTTGTATGGGAGCATCCAGTTTAGGAAGGCCAGAGTCATGGATCACTTCCCTTTGCCAGGGACTGCAGCAGAGAAAGCTGGTAGGTTTCCACTTAAGTAGTCCTGTGCAGGGCCAGGAGTTGGACTTTGATGATCCTTGTGGGTCCCTTCCTGCTCAGGATATTCCATGATGCTGTGATTCTTTGAAGTGCTGCTGAGTGCCCAGTGCCTCCCAGCGCTTGCCTGCTCTCATCTCGCTGGGTGCTGCCAGCTCTGCCTGCTGGGCTCTGAGTGCCTCCCAGCCCTGCCATATTCTGCTGAATATGCTTTTTCCTTGCACAGCTGTGTTCATTTTCCTGCAGTGGAGTCCCTTGTGAGGCTCCCTGCCTCAGGAATTTGTTCATCAAGCCTGCAGGATTCAAAAATAGCATCCAACCTTCTGCAGGGACTCCCTGGCTGGAGTAAACAGAGCAGCCCCGTGCCATGAAACTTCACACACTTCAGTGGCCAAGCATCTCCTCTGGGCACTTTGCTCTTATTTACCTGTGGAAAAAAAGTAACTGGCACTTGGGGTTCTTGATTTCTCCAAAGCCTTAAGCTGCCTTTGGCTGACTTCCATCCACAGCAGAGGAAGGAAGGGAAGCCTGGCTGAGCAGTGCCTGCTGACCTTGCCATGGTGACTCTCTTGAGGAGGGAAGGCAGCTTTGGTTCCAGATGCAAACTGGCTCCACACAGCTTGCTGAGGCTCCGTTGCTGCCTCCCAGTCAAGTTAAGTTATGTGAGTCCAATTTCCCTGCAGAGGAGTGCAGTGCTGCTGCCTCTCTGTGCCAGTTCTTCCTCCCTGGGAAATGAAATGCCTAAAAGGTTCATGTGGACTCTGGAAGCAAGCCTGTGTTTTGGGGTCCCATTGCTTTCTCTCTTTTATGCCTTACTGGTATTTATGGAGATTTTTTCGTTGTGAAGGAATTGGAAAGTCTGCTCAGTTCTCCCTCTTAAGTTTGTGTTCCCAGTGTTGTGTCATTTCCAGGCTAAGGCATAATGTAGTTATAAAAGCCTCCCCCTTGGGCTCACCAAGCAGTGTAGCATATTTTTGGCCTTAAGCAAGGGGAGCAGATGATAAGCTGAAGCTAGTTATCCTTGTGTTGAAAGTGCCAGAGTGGGGCCAGCAATCCCTGCTGCTGTGGGTATGAACCTGCTGCAGACACCTCACCTTCCATTTTTCCGTGCCCTGTGCCAGCTGCTTCTTTTCAAGGCACTGCAACATCCTAGGAAGTTAGTCTGCAGGGGAAATGATCAGTGTAGAGTCCTGCCTCCACATGTGCTTGTGAAGCAAAGTGTTAAATGTCCATTTCTTGTAGTGGTGAGAGATGGCATTTTTTTCCTCACTGCTCATGTGTACATATTTTCTGGGTTTTCTTTAGTTTTGATAGCAGGAAAGGTGCTGATAGATACAGATCCCCATCCTAGACCTGGCTTTCATGTGAGGACCTCTGCTCTTGACTTCAGAGGGTCCTGAGCAACATTTCTAGGTGAGAATGCATAGGTATGGTGCAGGTCAAGAGAGGAAATAGGAGAAAAAGGAGCATTGTTATGTAATATCTGCAAATCAATTCTGTTTTCCCTTTTAGGATTCAGCCAAATTGCCTGCCTTCAGCTTCTATTCCCCACAAAATATAAAGGTGAAACCACTGTGCTAGCCAGGAGGAACATAGCTGTGGGAGGAGCACCAGGTCCACCCAGCACCATTGTCCCTTGTGCCTCACAGTTGCCTGTTGATATTTGGAGTTCCTGGAAAGCTGTCTGTGCCACTACTCCTCACTGAGGGCTGCATTTGCAGAAAGCATGCAAAATCCTACCATGACAACTATAATGAACACAGGGCATTACTTGGGAGGTTTCCTGCCTGCTGTCAAAAATGCCATCTTGGTTGCCCTCAAAGACCTGGAAGCCTTGAAGCACTTTCAGACTTTCCTCCTGTTGAAGGAAATTCTGTGTAACAAATATCCCAAAGACAGCTTCAGAGCTGTATGGCTCTGATTGCAGTACAAAGCTAGCAAATGGTTTATCTAACCCTTTGATTAATTTTGCTCTTTTTCTGGAAACAGGGGCCTGTGCCTCACCTGCCCTCCATCCAGTCCCTAGTTCAAGTCCCACGGGAAATACCAGCAGCATTAATGCTTTCAGAAAAGCAGGAGTGTCCTTTGGCTTGTCAGAGTTCAAGGGAATACAGTTGTCTTTTCTACAGTAACAAGTGGTTGATTTTGTGATCCAGCCTCCTATCTTGACCCTCTGGGTTGGAAACCCCCCTGGACATAGGTTTATATGCTACAATATAGAAAAGACAAATACTTGGCAGATGTCAAGCTGTTTTTCCCATGTTGCAGTCATACTAAATTCTCTTTCCTTTTAATGTAGCCTCTATTTTACTCATTCCTGATGATGTGAGATGTACCATCTCCTTTCTGGGCCATATCCCTTACTGTATTCCTCTTGGTGTAGTCAGCAGTGTACAAGACAATTATGATTATTTACTCTCCAACGTGCTGTGATTAAAAGGGAAAGCTAGCTCGTAAGCATCTTCGAGGATAAGTCCTGTGTTATTTGGGGAAAGAAAGAGACGCTGCTAAAATGCTCCAAAAGATCTTCTCTGTAAAATGTTTATTTAGCTGGCTTTATCCCCCCTTTTCTTTGCTATTTAGGTGGATAGAATAGTATTTTGTGAGCTGTGTTAACTAAATCTTAGCTGAGAAGTGACTGCAAGGTAGGGTCAGCTATGAAACAGAGTGGAACAGCAGCAGAATTTTACTGCAGAGTGTCCAGAGCTGCTGCTGATGTGAACCACTTGCAGCTTGCCAGTGCTCGGGTGGATGGCTGTTGGCTTGCCAGGGTGCAGGACTCAAGTTAGGCTGAAGGATGTAGATACTCAGGAATTAGAGGGCTGCAGACCTGCTGAGCAGGACTACAAATCATGCATTAACTTGCATTTGCACAGTGCTCTGAAGATGATAAATGCTGCCTAAATGTTCACTTGGGCTTCAGCATGAATTAAATCCAATAGAAACATGGTTTGGGTATTATTTTCAAAACATTGCAACTGGACAAAGAGTTTTCGTAGTGGTTTTCTGATTTTGTTTATTTAAATATTTATGAAAAGTATGGGGAAAATATTTAATTAAGAAAGAAATCTTGCAGTATTCAACTGAGATGTCTTCATATGTAGTTCTGTGGTGTAACTGCAGCACCAAATCCTGCAGATTCCTTTGCTTTTGTGGTGATGACACTGAGAAGGGTAATCACAGTTATATGCTTTCCCCTGACCCTTCAAATTTTGCAACAGGAGTTACCACTAATTTCCCTCTTTCTGGAGCAAGGCACAGACTGACCAGCAATGATTGCACTGTGGCTGGAGGCACTGAGCTGAAATCCTTTGGCTGGTGTTACACAGAAGTCCAGAGCAGCTGAGCCGTAAGTCCCTTCCAGCCTGGAAATGGGAGAAGCTGGGCCAGGATTCTGGGGAATGCTGCCCAAAGCTAGGCTTTAAAACACAGCCTTGCAAATCTCAGACATGCTAAAACCTCAGTGGCTCCTGTGGATGTCCAAAACTGTATTGGGAGTCTTGGCCACTTTATCCAGGTGACTGAAGGTTTTAGGACCAGTTTGGGGAACCTCAGCCTGTATTTTTGGGATGATCAAGGCCTGACATGCAAGGACCTATAAGGTCTTAGCAAATTATAGAAATACATGAGGAAGTTTGTTGGGTTTTTTTTCCCCACTCCCAGTAAACCTTGCTGGGTAAGACAGTCCCTCTCAGTTTAATGTCTTTGTGCTCTTCATCCTCCTACTGTGCCATGCAGAATCTCAGCCTTTAACATTTTTCACCTTGCTGGATTCACTGCGTCTATTAGTACAGCAGATGAGTCATCCAGCATATTTAAGTGCAAACCTTGGGAGAAGATAGCTCTAAAATTGCCTTTTCTACTGGAAGCTGATAAGCTCATTACATATGCAAAAAAGGATAGGTATATCAGGCAAAGCCAATATATGCCTTGGTAGCAAAGACCAGTCGGAAATACAAAATATATGTAACGATGAATTTAAACACCGTACTAAATCACAGCTATGCTGTTTTATTAGACATTCCTTCCTCAACTATGAAAGCTTAAGCTATCATATAAATCTGTCTCTTAATAGTTAGCAGTTACAGTTCTTCATAATTTATTTATCGGATACTACTCAGCAAAAATGCACCTTCCTGTCAGCTTCCTTTATATACTACATTTTGTCCAATGCTGCAAGCCCAATTTTTTTTGCTATGCTCTCTCTGCTGGTGCCATGTGAATGACTGAAGTACAGTCCAGAAGTCGTGAAGACAGGTCTTACAAAGAAGTCTTTGGTGCTGGTGGCACTGAGCAAGGGCTTGAGATGGGCTTCTGCAAGGAGCTTCTCACATTTATCCCGAGGAACTATCCACTGCTTAGGGTTTACTTAGCACTGTGGGCACTGGGACCTCTTACAGCAGTTCAGAATGAATGTCAGAAATGTACATCAGCCATCAGGTGTTGCTGGTATCCCAGTTCAGAGCAGTTGCTATCATTCTTATCACCCTAATGTGATGTGCTTTAGTGGAGTCATTTGTTCCAGATGTAGGAATGGGTGTGAATGTGTCTGATAAGTGTTCAAGGAGATCCCAGCCAGCTAATTAATTGCAATTTGAGGATATTGAATGTGAGTTGTGATGCTGGTCAGGTGTGTGTACAGACTGCTTTTCAGGATGGCTCCCCCCTCAGCTTTCATGGGGTCCCCCTCCAGCAATCTGGTGTGAAGCAGTCACTGACATCTGGGACCTGCCATGGGTTTGTCCATCTGTCTTTCCTTTTAGGTCATTAGAGTCTCACCAGCACTTCCAGTCAATTAAGAGAGTGGTTCTCAATCCTAACTCTGCCAAACGTTTTTTAATTTTTCTGTTCAGGATTTTTACTGATGAATCTAATACTGAATGAAACCATACTGCCTCTAAATATTCTGCTAACTGACTAGCACTTTTTTTTGTTCCTCATACTGTTTAAAAAATTCTAGTCTGCTGTTGTCATTCACTTCATGCTTTTTCAACCAATATTCTTGCTCTGGTGAAATGCTTTGGATACTGTGTCTCTGTTTATACTCTTCCATATCCATGAAGAAGCTGCAGCAGGAATGGGGTTTACTCTGTGAGGTTCAGCAGAGAGCAGATTCAGAAGATGCATTTCTCTGTGGCATTCAGCTGCTGAGGCTTTTTGACCAAATGACCTCTGTAATGGTTTATGCAAAAAGAAGGGAAACTTAAAGCACTTCTTTGTTCTAACTACTTGAGGTCTGCCTTCTTCATTTCAGGTCAAACCATTAGTAAGATCTTCTCTTCCATGTTAAGGAAATCCTGAGCAGTGCTCATCATATTAAGAGTTGGTTATTCCTTTCATATATCTAAACACAAGCCAATTGTGAATAAAACTGTGCTATCCTTTGAGACCTCCACGTACAGAATGTCCTTAAAGAATCACCCAAGAAAAGTGCACTTTTTCTTAATGTCTTTATTTATTTTTTTTAATTTTAAAAAGGGTTAATAATTTATGTGGCTTGTGGAAAACATACCAGCCAAAACCAACATGCCTAGAAGGTTGTCAGGTTTTTACTATTGGCTTCAACTGAGTGCAGTTTTCTAGAAGTAGAAAGTATCTATAATGTGGGCTTGGAATGGGTAAAAAAAACCCACCCTGTTAATTGGTGCTTTTGTAATCAAGTATCATCACACAGAAGTTTTGATTTACTCGAAACCAATATCTCTGCCAGTTCCTGCAATATTTTTTTTTTTTTTTTTTTCACAGCCATCCCATTCAATGTGTCTCTAATTTAAATAAGTAATTTAGCTCCTTAAAAAAGCATATGATTACCTGGAATACTTTCCTGCATTTTTAATTTGCTTTTACTCATGTCAGACTACTGATGACATTGCAGAATGAAATGAATATTTGATTGCAGAGTTTATAGCAAATGCAGGTCTAATTGCTTAAGCCAGTCATGTTTATATATCTGATGCCATCAGACTTCTTTTGAAAAATACAGCAAGACCCCAGTCTGGCAAGGGCCCTTTACCACATCCTTAATTTTCATCCACACAAGTTTTATGGAGGCTGGGCTGCTAGGACTTCTCAGTTTTGTGAAGCTGAGAAGGGGGCTGGCTTGTTTTCCTCATGCAGGAGTAATGCTGATGTTTGCAGCCTGTATTAGGGATGGTGTGGCAGCATGAACTGTGGCTCCTGGTATCTCAGAGCATATGTAGAGTTAAGCTCATACTTAAACTGTGCAGTTGGTTGCTTTGCTTAGTAAAATGCACCCTTCAGCTGAATGGGAAGTGCTACTCCGAGCATCCATCTTGTCTGAGATTCAAGGGGAGGCCAAGAAAGTGGCGGTTTCGTTGTTTGATCAGGCATGGCACACGCAAGTGGCAGCTTGGCAGCAGAAGGACTCTTCTGTCACGGATATTTAAGCAAGTTATTAAAAAACTTATTCTTGTCCTTCCTGTGAAAAATTGTGGTGAGTAGTTGAGAGGTGATTTGTTTATGTTGGCTAACTGGAAACAAAACTTTATTGTTAACCTTTTAAAAAAAATGAGGATGGAACCAATAAAGGAAATTCAGAAAGTAAAAAAAAAAAAAGCTGTTGAAAAGCAGTGAACTTCTCAAACATACAGAGAAAACGTGTTAGTGAGAGCTGCTTCTGTGCTACCTCTGGAAAACTAACAACAATTAAAATACATTCATCTATTCAAAAGGGAAACCCAAAATTGGTTTGATTATTAGTTGCCCCTTCTGTATCACGGCACACATTGAGGCATTTGTTCTTAATTCCAGAAGTTTTCATGGAAATGGAGGATTACCCAAACTCTTGCCTGGAGTTGAGCACAGCACCTGGTTTAGCTGAGAGCCCTGTATGGCAGAGTGATGCTTCACCTGTGTGACATGGGGTGACATACGTGAAAGCCAGGGTTGAGTGTCTAAACCTTCATTAAAACTCTTGTAGGGTGTTGCAGGAGGATAACTCTTGAGGATTTTAATGGGACTGCAGATGTGTGGCAGATATTGTTGGAGGCACACAAAGGTATGAGCACCCCACGCCACAAAAGTTTCCTGTACCCCTACAGCAGCTCTTTTTCCCCTTTGGCTTGGGATGTGTCTGACACGATCCTGGAGCTGCCAGGAGCCAGGGTCTGTCTGCTTGTAATCTGTTCCACTTTCTGGTGCAAAGAAAACACTTCTAATGTGCAATCCATTTTGAAACACACATTAGGAGAAGAAAAAAAAAAAAAAAAAGCCCCTACAGCTGTTTGAAAGCTGTTCGGAAGTATGGCATATTAGAAATAGTCCCAGCTGAAATGGATTAACAGGCAGAGTTCAAGTGAGGAGGTCAAATTTGTAAACTGAATGCAATTTATCTTGTGGCACTGCAGTTTATCACATGGTTGCAGGAATAAGGAAATGCCACACACATGCACATATTCACACCTAATAATTTAAGAAAACTAGAGAAGGTCTTAAAAGACATTAAAAGGCTTCTGATGACATCATGCTATCTGAGGTAATAAAGATGGTTGAAGTCAGTTCCAAAGCAACTGTAGCCAGAGATGTCTTTATATGCCAGTCTTTATATATCTTTCATGCCTCAGGAAAAAGGTGATTGATTCCTAATATTGCATAATAAATGTGTGAGGTAACACTGGTTAAGAATTTTCCTCTCATTGACTTTTCATGCTACTTTTCATTTATTTATTTTACATTTACAGAGATTCTTTAATGTCCAAATTAGCTGCATTTACAGATACTTAAAACTTATGGGATGGTCTGCCCTGTAGAAAATCAAAATAAAACTTTTTCAGGGCATGGGACATGACAGTTTCCTTGGAGCCCCTCTTTTTGGGAAATTTTTATTTTCTGCTTTAGAAGGAGCAAGAGCCTTTATTTCCTTCCTTTTTAAGATCTTAATCATGAGTTGGAAGGTTTCTCATTGAATTTGTGTAGCAGATTGTTGGATAGTTGATTTCATGAGGGTGTCTGTTTAGAGACCCTCTGCTTTTCGGTGGCTTCACATCCTGGTGGTGCAGAATTTCCAATGCTCATGCTTTGTCAAGGCTGCAAAGTTGGCAATCTTCACTGTTTTGTTCACATGTGGTATTTTCCCTGACAGGATGCAAAGCTCGTAGAATGAGCTTTAAGAAGGTGCTCTTGAAAATCTGGTGATCTTGGGACTTTTAGATTGGACTGTGTTGTCTTGAGACAATGCAACCGTTTAATAATCTTTAGTCTTGGTTATGAGTGTTATCTAAGCTTGGGCCTGTGTGTTCATTGTGCTCTGATGTGGCAAGGTATTCTTCTGTCCTTCAGAAGAGGTTCACTAATGTCACCAAAACAGAAAAGGTGATGGGCCTCCTTTTGGAGGAGGACTGTGACTTCTAAGCCATTTGGAATTAAAAAAGGTCAGGATAATTCTGCATTTTAGTCACATTTGGTGCTAAGTTTAATGAGAAGGACATTTTTTCAATGACACTCTAGGTGGTGTAAACTCCAGGGAAAGATGTTAGTGTCACATTAATAATAATTATTTAGAAGTGTGAGAAACTCATCTTGAGCAGCCTCTATTAGACACAATTTCTAAATGAAATTTAAAGTAGAAGGTAATTTCTAGATGCAATTAAAAACTTGTCAGAGTGGAGAAGCAGCCACTTTCTGTCTCATTTTAATGGTAAGCACTGTAATGAAGTGGCTCAGCCTGGCATTTTCCTGCCTGCAGCTTGATCATGGACAATCCTAATGCAGTATCTGATGCAGCTGCATTTCTAATGCATTAAGCTCTAAATGTTCTCAGAGGCAAAATACCCCAGACTCGTTTTCTATGATAATTTCCTTTTAAGGGTGTTTTTTTAAACAAGTCCCTGAAGCATCAGTACCCCTTATTCCGATTACAATAATTTCAAGATGTGATCCCTGCAGAATACTTTGGAGATGGTATGTTTGCAGCTTTTCCTTATCCTCACATGCTAGTTGCTAGAGGGATAGTAACTGGAGCGTGCAGCCCTCCTTCCAGCATGTCTTTCCAGGCTGCATATTTCTGAACTCCTCTTTTGCTTTTGCCTACTTATCTTTTATATTACTGAGGAATTTGATGTGTGCAAAAAAAGCTTCAACCACAGCCTTGGGGCTTCTTTGGTTTTAGACCAAACCCATCGTGTTTTGCTGTTTATGCATCCCCATTCACCACTTCCAGTTACTCCAATCTACTTCTATCCCAGACAGCCCCTGTAATTCGGCTGTAGATTGACTTTTAAATTTTGACCATCTAGCCCAAAGGATGAATTTCTTTGTTCCCCAGTCTGGTTTTGCCACCTGCATATCTTAGAGCCTCATTTCAGGTTAACAAACTTTGGTGAATGGCATTAATGCAAGAATATGATGGGCCTAAAATATCCATTGTATGCTAGTGTCCATGTATGATGGGCCTAAAATATCCATTGTATGCTAGTGTCCATGTTTTTATCTTGACAGTTCTTACAAGCAGGACATTTAATAGCCAATCTATGAGTGTTTTGTCTTGATTTCTCACCAGGCTGGCTTTTTCAAAGGAGCTGGTGGTGGCTAAGCAGAGAGAGTTCATTTTAAATCAGAATTATTGGACATGATGTCCCTCAAACCCTCAGCACCACTGACTGTGCTTAGATCATGTCTTAGTTCACATAAAGTGTGTGACCTGCAGTGAGATCCATATAGGACCATCCCTTTCTGGTGCATTTCCATGGTTTAGGATGCCCTTGGGCTGCAAATTGTGGCAGACCTTAATGAGTGCCTTCCCAGTGTCAGCTGGGGCTGACAGCAATACTAAAATCAATTTAGCATGGAAAAAAAGGAAACCAATATGTTCTAAGTTTAGATGCTGGTGTCTGGTGAGATTTTTGGTTTGTGTCTGTTGTTTTGGTAAAGATTGGAAGAGTTATAAGTTTGTGCAGTGCTAGGCATTTTATGGCATATTTAAATGTCTATAACATAATTCGCTTTACCATCAGAAGGCATAAATGTCAGCCTATTGACACATTATAAAGACACAAATGGAATGTAGCCTGGCAGACTGGTGCTGATTTTGAGGTTTAATAGTACATCTGTATCATTTATCCCAGCGGGAAATAACACAGGATGTTGCCTTGTAATTTTTTACTACTGTATAATAAAATGTAACCACAATAAATGGTGTCTAAGCAAGTAATGCAGCAGATTCTGGATTTTGTCCAGTGTGCCTTTACCACTTAGGTTAGTTTTGCCCCCCTACAAGTTTAGGCGAGATTCGATTTTGACTGGATACTAAGGGAATGTGGATCTCTCTAATGTGTTACATACATATCTATAGAGACCTTTCTATGCATTCCACCTCTTAATTGGCTGGTGTTAGCAGTGTGCCGGTTCATTCCTCTTTAAATCACTGCCATCCTAACTTGAACTGTCCTTGAAAGGGTCTGTTCTGCATTTCTGCACTTCAAGAATGTCTTTGCAGGTCGATTGCTTTCCCAAATGTCCTCTCTGTGATACAGTGTTATGTGCAAGTAGGCTTTTGATAAAAACTCGGGTGGTGACATTTCATGGAAGTGTTATCAGACTCATGCAAATAGAGAGCAGGGATTTTGTGTGTTTGTGTTGGTTGAATTTAACGTATGGAACATTCCCTGCTCAATGCTAATGGGGCATCTCGAACACCTTCAGCATCCTGGAAAGCGCTGTGTCCTACTTGGTGCCAGTCCTTTTGTACCTTCAGAGTCTGGGCTGCTACACTGCTGCAGGCTGGGTTTGGTTTTTTTAAATTAAAGCCATGAGAAGTCTGAGAAAGGAGTCAGCACCCAGCTAGGCACTTCTGCAGGGGCCTGATAATGCAGAAGGGCTCTCTGGTTGCTTTGTAACATCTGTCCTGCAATGTTCCAAGTGAAGAAAAATATGAAAACATTATTCTGTGCGTATGAGAGGGCTGCACATTTGTAAAAAGACAATTAACATAGAAATGAGGGAAGCTTTTGATTCATCAACTAGATTCAACAGACTGTGTCATTTCCTTGATTTTCATTTTAATTAGGATTAATCAGTTTTATCTCCTAAGGTCTTTGCAGAGAATTTACACGAAACAAGATTTTGGTCAGCAGTGTGCCAGTGTAATAGCCCCTACTTGAAGAAATCCAGCTGTGGCACGTATAACCAGGATTAGATTTGGCAGGGCTCCAGGCTCCCCTCTCCTCTCTCATTAAATGCCTTGCTGTTGCAGGGAGCTCTCTGGATCTTCCAATACCAGATCCTGGGTTTCACATAGCTGCCTGGTTGCTTGCTTCCAAAACCACTTGGAACCAGTATATTGCTTGGAAAAAATTATCTCTGGGATACCAGCTTGAAATAAGGGCTGCTCTCTGCTTCAAAGACAGGCTCAAAAAGTCTCGCTTAACCCCAGCACCCATTGGTCATGTCAGCTGGGAGCTAGAGCCAGCTGAGACAAAATGAAGCTGACCTTTCTTTCCTCAAACTCAATATATTTAACAGAAGCATTTGGGTTTGGATGGAGCTTCAGATATGTTGAAAGTGAAGAGTGAGGGAAAGGAGCCAAGTAGTTCTATAGGAAGGAGAGTAGCAAGTCAGTGGCCTCATAGGGGAAGCAGCAAGGTTTGAGTGTGTGTTCTGCATCCTGCACAGAAGAAGCAGGACTCCAACACGCCCTGGGTGAGTGTTGCTGTCTTGGTGCTGGGCTGTGTTCTCTTTCTTCTTGTTCTTTCTTAGTATTTTTCATATTTTGAAAAGTCTCTTATTCCACCATGAAAAAAAAAAAAATCTTTGAAAACGGTTACAAAACCAAATGAAATCTTTCTTGTTTAGTTATTAGACATATTACTGAGTGGATGAATTTCATAATGGAAATTAGAATTATTTGCAAGCAGAAGGAGCATTTTATTATGATTATTTTTCAGTACCTGAAATGGATATCTTGCTACAAAAATTTCTATATTATGTGAAAGTGAAAATTTAGCTTCTGGTCTGTTTCTTTAGTGAAGAAGACATAATTGTTCCAAAATACGTGAAATGTAAATGTTTTCCTATTAATCGTAGGAGAACAATATTTCATCCATGTGGGTCCTACAACAGTAAATATCAAGTGTAGGCTTTAAGCATCTTGTACACTCAACAGATTTTAAAGCTATTAAGTGTATGAACAAGGAGAAAATGGAGACAGAAGGCAAAAATCGCTGAAGGGAAAATCCTACTGAAAACTCACAAAGCATTTTCAAGCTTACAGAAATGACCTGCTCTGTTGCTGTTACACAGAAGTGTTAAAATGAGAGCAGGCGACCCCTTTCCCCCAAATCATTCATCTGTTATGTCTGCAATGTATTTAGACTGAATCCTTTCCCAGATGCTGCGGATCTGTCGGTTCCAGGGGAAATTAATGGGATTTTACCATTTGCTTTGAGGAAAAGAGGACTGGACTTTCTCCTGCTGTCTTTGGCAGGAAGGAGCAAGGAGCTTTCCTGTCTGCTCCCTTTAAATATTGCGTCTTTTAAAGCTTTTTTTGCCAGATAGCCTAATTTGTGTTACTGCAATATACCATGTTGGAAAATTACAGAGGTTAATGTACAGCACTATGATACACAACCATAATGGTAGAGTCTAATGTTTTTAAAATGGTAAACCAAAGGCATTTGTAATACGAGTTGTAGTGAATTGCCTGCACTTCTTGCCAGAGATTAGTTTAGCATTGCTTTTAATATTTTATGCACTGAAATTGTTTGCAAAGACTAAAAGCTTCACTCACTTTGCACACTTGTGCTTTGTTCTGTCCCTGTACAAAGCACAACAGAGCCACTGTCTTACTGATGAATTGTATGTCAAGAAGTTCTATCAAATTACAGTTATACTGCATTGGAAAGATTTTTCTAGTAATCAGTGAAGATTACATCAGATTTATGGTGTCATAACTGAGCCAGGTAGTTAGAAATCTTACCTTTTGTAATATCACATGTTGAATATTAATGTTTTAAATATCTAAACCACACATGAATGACGCAGGACGTTTTTACTTTAAATGTTACTGTAGAGATTTGATGGTACATAATCACATTAAAACAGAAGAGTGCAAGATTAAACGATCAATTTGCAATTATAATTATGCATATTGAGATTGACCATTCTTTAAAAAATGGGAAGTACAAGGTTGAGAAGGGTGCTTGAGCAATCATTCTTTGTTGAGAGCATAAATGGAAGAATTAAAAAATTGAGGGGGATTGATTTGTCAGTAATCTGTATGAAAAAGTATGGGAAGCATTTCTTTGGAACGTGAAGGGGAGATAACCCTTTCACTGTCATGGTTAGCTTTGCTTGGGGAGCCATCACAAAAAGACATGATCAAAACCAGAACAGCAAGTAACACTGAACTACTTCACCTGCTCTTGATGCTTGATAAATTAAGAATATTAGTTGATCAGCTTAGTACTGGAGATTCAGCATGGTCTCATGAGTACTCCAGAGGAGGTGGGTTTTGTTCTAGCTCTGTCAGGGGCCAGCTTTTTGACCTTGAGCAAAAATTTTTTGACTCCTTGCCTTTCTTTCTGCTATTCCTTGATTGCCTTGTATTTGTGTAGGATGAGCTCTTCAGGAGAGAGATTTCTTTGCATTGTGTTCTGTGAACAATGAAGTCTGAGCCTCACTAAAGCCTCTAGGGGCATCTCTAAAAGAAATTATAATTGTTAGCTTTAATCACTTTCATCAAAAGAGCTTGGTAATGGAGGGTGTCAGTGTGGAGGATTTTGAGAAATCTGTAGGGTGCCTGTTAATTAAGTCACCGTGGGTGCAAGCTGCTGATTGGGTTTCCTTGGGCTGATGCAGAGATGCTGATGCCCGGGAGCAGGGCAGTGCTGCTCTGTGCGGGTTTTCATCCCCAAAAGCACGACGCTGACTCTGCGTGATCACTCCTCTGCTTCTGTGGAGCCAGAAATGAGGTGCTTGGTATGTTTTACCAAACAAGACTTTTTCAGAAGCCTCCTACTGAAAACTTCATGCCCCTCCTAGCTTAAAACTTCATGTTCTTTTTTGTGGATCCCTCTGTTGTGAGCATTTACCACAGAAATTTGGCTGCTTGGCTTTTTTTCAGTGAAGACAGATCCTTGAGGGTGACCCATCTTGATGGATTCTCCTCCTAGCTTTTGCTGTTGCCAAAATAAAGTATTTATCATTGCTCTCCTTATTAGCAGCTTCTGGTTTGGGATGGAGGTGCAGCAGCATGCAAGTTTGCAGATTAATTACCCTTCTTGTGGCATCTTGTGATGCAGAGCAATGTGCCCTTGTCCTCTTTGGGTGGATGCATTATTCACCATAGCAGAGGATTTAGAAATATTTAGCCACATCAACACCAGCATCAAGTTAGTAAAAGTGGGCTATATTGAAGTATCTCCATTATTCTTTCAGCAGTAAACTTGGCAGGTAGATAACCAGGATAATAAGGGATGAAGCAAGGGAGAGAGGTGATTTCCCCTCTCCTTAGCAGCCTGAGAGAGACCACTTTGCAAATTGTCCAGGCAGAGTATGACCAGGAGAGAACTGGGGAAGAAGCAGCAAATACTTTCTGAGAAGCACTGTAGGTTTGAGGGCAAGCAGGTTAGTCAAGTGATGCAGAGAGCAGTAAAAGAGGATCAAAACAAGGTTCCCTTGCATAAAGGGCAGGAGCTCCACTGCTCTGAGTATTAGTAGGAGTCAGAAGTAAAGCAATGCCTCTTTCTTTAGTGTGTTTATTCTCTGTTTTAGGGCTAATACTAAATCCCTGTAGTTCCTGCAGTGCACCACTGCCAGTGTCAGTCAACTCTCTAACAAGTATTTTGCAAGATCTTTGCTCTTGGCATGAATCCCTGTATGGTTTCCTTCCTATTTTAATATGATCAAGAATTCCCCAGTCTGCATTTGAAATCTGCATAGAAATATGCATGTGGCAGAGGCCAACTCAAGGTTACACATTTGGCATTTGGGAAGGGAAGGCAAGAACAATTTACCAGTCAGTACATTCACATTATGATAAAATAAAGGTGAGCTGGGAGAAGAGCATGTGCTGAATCCCAAAATGACACAGAAGAGCCATAAACCACAGTATGTTGTGCTATCTCTAGTTCTTTATGCTTGAAGCAGAAGTAAAATGTGGGGTATCATAAATGAAACAAAGATCTTGTTTTAATTTTATTTTAAAAGCCATTGCAAGGCAATGGGGTAACAAACATTAACTTCTTCAAACCAGGCAAATTTGTCTGCTCTGTACTGCTGCCATCAAATGAAAATTATTCTCCAGAAGCCTCTTGGAACCAGGTAAAGGTTTTGCTATAAAGCACAAGTAGAGTAGTCTAAACAAATTGCATTTTTCCTGGAAATAAAGTATATGGATGTCCTTATGAGGTGTTGCCTGGTCTGCTCTACACTACTGAAACTGTATGTATTTGGTCAAAATCCAAGGCTGAAAATGGGTATAGTCTGTACATCTAGAGACTTTTTCATTTGTACAGTGAGGAATAATAACTGGCCTTACCCTGAGTTTGCCTGTAAATTTCCTAGATGATCCAAAGCCTGTTTATTGCTTACAGAGGCAATTTTGCTGACAGTCAAGCTGGAATAGTTCTCTTTTTCTTCCAGAGCATCCATACTTGCCTATTATAGAGAAATCACTCAAAAAGCAGCATGCATGCTGGACTCTCAAGCCTTGTTTTAAGTTTTAATTTACTTGTCTGACTTCCAAGGTTACTGAATGCAAGCAATTGCTCCTTCGGTACATAAATAAGATGAATTATGCGTTAGAGACCAATGCCTCAGCCTCGTTCTCATGCTCTCAGGGGAGGATCTGCTGAGGAGTGCTTAGAGTTGGGGTGCAACTTCCTTTTTCTGTCATTGAAAATTAAAGTAAGACCATTCTGGATTAGCTCAGATGTGAAACTGGAGCCTCAGGACCGTCTGTTTTGGTCTGAAATTTTTGACAGTGTAGGGTGGTCCAGGGTGTGGAACCATGGCAGCAGAGTGAAAGCTGTGCTAGAGCCCTGGGTGGGAAAGGCTTGGGGACTCACTGCTGTAACTGGAACAATTGGCCCCAATTTAACACTGAATTCTTTTTTAATCAGCCTTTAAAGTTTTTTTCATTTCAATACACTTCTTTCAAATAACATGACCTGTGTTCTCCACTACAGGTTGCAGAAAATGAACTGGGTTTGTAGTTGATGTTGGAAACAAAATTCAGGCAGGACTCATTGCTATTTCCCTTGCATGGGTTTTTAATTATATTGTCTAATTGTTTCACTGTGTTGGGATGGGGTCCTGGAGTCCTGTGCCATCCAGCTTGACTCTAACAAGACTGATTCTCACTGAAGTTTCATTTGTTGCAATCCCAACTGTAAGGAACAAATTTTCACGTGTAATTAATCCTAATAAAACCAACACTTCCAGGAGGCTGACCTGGATCCATCCTTTTCATTGTTTTGTCAATTAATGTTATATTTAGCATCTAACACTGTAATTAGAAGAAAATACTGAAGATGTAAAGGGACAGAGAAATTTTAAGTTGTTGCTGCTAAGGGAAAGGAATTACTATCCTTGCAATCATAATTTAACTTCTTTCAAACTAGATGTTTTTTATTCTGGTGCAGTGACCTCTAAAAACCTCTGATAAATTGTCTGGTTTAACAATCGTTTCTCCAGATCACATTGTGAGAAGAGATACTCACACACCTGCTTCTGTGTTTGATATCTACTTGAATCTCTAAGGATTTTTTAATTATTGGCAGTGATATTGTCCACTGATTTTTCCTCTGACCGTTGTTTTGTATGTGTTACTACTGTTTACCATGCAGAGATCTTCTTCATAGACATTAAGAATTCTTACTTTTCAAAAATCAGTTCTGTTGACCAAAATCAGTTGTTAATTGTTCTGTCCTCTGGCAAATGCATAGCAGAAAGTTCATGAGTGCCTGATATGTCCTCAGAGGCCAGTATAAATGTTTTTTAATTGTTTTCTCTTTTTCTTTGTTTCCAGCAATGTTGAATACAGTGCTCTGCAAAAAATAACGTGTGGATTTCTCGCACCTGAAGAACAAGAAAAGGTAATTACTGGACCATACAGTCGAGCCTCATTTGTTTGCTGTGCTAAAATATTTAGACCTGATCACGTTGCATGAGCCTCCAGCACTGTGTCTGCATATGGGTTTTGTGTATTTTCAGTTATGCAGGTGCAGTTTGTTTCATGAGAATATTCCTTTACATAAAGGGAACAGGGGAACAAAAGCAGCAGAGCATGAAAATGCTGAAGCAAATGGTAAGGAAGAGCATACTGTGAATATTTTCAGTACCTATAGAAGTGAAAAGGGTAAAAGAGGGGGAAAAAACATCAAGGTTTTTATGTGCCAATGGGAAAAGGGCTGCAGGCTTGGCTGTGTTTGCAAGACTGCCTGGTGGAGCCTTGCAGCCTGCTGGGCGAGTGTCGGAGGAGGCTCAGTGATCCTCAGTGATCATCAGCGTTACAGCAGCCTCCTCATGTTTCAGTGACTGAGTAGCTTGTGGAGTGGTGCAACCTGCTCCAGAGGTTGTGAGTTCCTCTGCTGCCTGCAAGCCTGCCTCTTGCAATCGAGTTTCTTGATCCTCCTGGGTCATGACATTTTGTTGGTGCAACACAGCTTGGCAGGGCTGTGGCTCAGTTGCTGGTGTTAAACAAAATGATGTTCATCAAACTTTCATGAGACACTTTGCCGGGGGCTGCATCTTGAAAGAGAAGGCTCAAAAAGCAGTGAGCAGAGCTGTGCTGCTCCGTACTGCTGCCATCTCCTGTAGTTTCTTCTACCTTCTTTCCAAGGCTGAGAGGTGAGCACCCCTACAGGGCCTCGAGTGGTTTTGCAGTCTTTCCTCCTTGGAGGAAAAGTTGGACAAGGCAGGCATGGCCATGTTGAAGAGTGGTGGTCCTGGTTCAGCTGGTACATCCCTTTAGCTGTACAGTGATCCAGAAGAGGGACCAGGAACTCACCTCTGCCTTAAAGTCTGTGTTGGGCATGATTCTTACTGATTCTTACTGATTCTTGCTGGGGTTAAGCTGAGGAATCTACATGAGCTGAGCCTTTCAGTAAGTTTTTGTCGTAATTAATATAATGACTTCAAAATAAGAAAATGTGTTGGAAAATATCAGTATGAAGAACAAAATGATTATATAATGTGAAGGTCTAAATCTGAGTATAGCAAAGCAAGCCTAGTGAGACTTAAAAACGTGGCTATGAAGAGAGGGACACAGCAGATGTTGCTGGGGTCAGGGAACTTCCTGTATGAGCATGTCACATGTTCTTACGAGACACTTAATTTCATTGCTTGGGTTTGAAAAATGCGTGTGAGTGACATCTTGTGTTCACTACATCTGCAGTGCCACACTGCTGATAATTAGCACGTGCGTTTTAGTATGAAGCCAAGATGACAAGCACAGACAAAGCATAGGGTGGAACAATTGTGCTTTTTCCATGTATCAGCATTACCATTTTCTGAAAGTCCATCTTCCCACCCTACAGATGGAAGTGTTGTCTCAAGAAGGATGTTGAAAAACACTTCAAGGGCCTAAATTTGCAACTTGTGTGTAACCTTGTGTGTTTTGCTTGTGGTGGTCTCTGCATGCATCTATTGAGTGCAAAATTATGACAGCAGAGGAAGAAGAGCAGACAGAAGAAGACGCTCTTGGAGGAAATAAATGCTTGGTCAAAGTGCATTACACTTTTGGAGAACCACATTGTCCTGTATTTGGGGTCAAATTGTTTAGAACTACATTCCATGTGCTAACAAATGGGATTCATTTTGTTGGATACTTCCATTTGGATTTATGGTGTCTTTTAAAACTCTGTAATGCTTTCTGTCACCATCACCAGACCATTTCTCTCCTGTGGGACTGTCCTGTTTGGGCACTTGACATTTATGGGAAATGTAGGATAACTTTACTGGGAGTCAGACAGTTCAATGCTCTTGAGTATAAGTCTGTTTATCCATGTCAAAAAGAAAGGTTGAAAAATCGTTTTTCTTTAAAATAATTAATTTTCCAAGGGGAATAATGGAAAGGTGGTGCAGATTAGAGTATGCCATGATGTATTGGCAAAGAGGAAGACTGTGCCATACTGTTGAGTCTCATTGGTATTTCACTGCTCCTTTATAAGAAGGTGAAATATTAGTGAAAGTTAACTGTGCAATTTAAAATTTTCTCTACAAGTTCAGTCATTTATGCTTATTTATGATTTTGGGACAGTTGTAAAGGGGTTTTTGAAAAAAGCAGTATTTCTTTTTGCAAGTAAGAGATTAAAAACATGCCCACATTCATCATGGCTACATGCTTTCCAAGGTCTCGAAACACAACTACCCATGCTATTGCAGTGTGGCTCAAACATGGGAATTATTCCCACTGGGTTTCTTAAAAGCTATAGGTTTTGTTTTAAAGTTTCACATAAGCAATATTGTAAGTAGGTAAGGGTATATATGCAGCAAAAAAAATGGCCACTCACATTGTTATATTTGATCTCCTCTTTTGTGAGGTCAGGTAGTCACACAATTTTTTTTCATCCCTTGAACAGGATCCCACAGAGTCATTTAATTTTGTCAGCTGTGTGAGCAGAACAGCCATGAGCTCTTTTATTCCTCCAGACTGCAGTGGTGTCTTTTTATTTGGTGCTGCATGGCACTTGGTTGCAATGGCTGGGCTAGGCATGTATCAGATGTATTTCATTGCAGAAGACACAGTAGCTGCCCTGCGCATGAGTCAGCCCCTAGGAAAGGCTTTGCCCCATCTTACGGAGGCAGTGACCTTGATGGGGATGTTCACCCCCGTGCAGTGGGGGCTTTTTGCAGATGGAGTGGATTTAATGCTGTGCTGTTGTTAGCATCAGTGAGCGGGGTCCAAAGCTGCAGAAATTGAGACTGTGCTTTTACTTCCTGCGTGGCCAGACCGAAGGAAGAAATCCCAAGGCTCAAGGGCATGAGAAGCGCTCTCTTCTTTTGTTCTCTGTGTCTTTTTTTTTTTTTTTTTAACTGGCTGGCCATGACATTAAGTTTTCTAATTAATTTAGAAACCACAGGCAGTTGAAGAGAGTGAGCAATGTAATAACTGGGCCATGGGGCAGAGTAAAAGCACATCAATTATTCAGGCAGTCACTGCTGCTTATTCCCTTCCCAAAGCTGGGCTGGCTGTCAGCGTGTGTCAGTGATGCTGCTAATGCCCTTCAGAATTTATGTGCATAAATAGTGGCCTTTTAAAATCTGCATGAGGATAACTTTACTATTTTCAACAACAGCTTCCAGCAGTGTGCTCTGTCTGGGTGCCAGGGGTTCCAACCACTAATTTGGGTGCCTTGTTCAAAACTGGGATCTTGGCAAGGTGCATCCCCCAGAAGCCTCTGCTGTGGAGAAGTTGCTCCTCAAAGAGGTTGAGGGGCAGCCTGAGCCACACAAAGAAAGAAAGAGTCATGCTTTAAAATGCAGGTGGTGTCTGAGAACATTCTCTGTGTGGGCAAGTGAGTCCAGCATCTCTTACACATCATCATTCCCTGCTTTTATTGCTGTGATGTCTCCAAAGCACTCTCCATGAAGATGCCTTGGATGTCTCTGGGTCTGGACCCAGTGCAGTTCCTCTACAGGTGGAGGAGCAGGAAGCATCCTTCTCTTCCTCACTGCTCTGGCTATTGCAGGTCCTGCACTTTGAGCAGTTGAAAAGTTGAAATAGAGGAAGCTTCTCTCGCTGTCAAGAACTACATTCACAGGACTGGCCATGATTGTCTTAAATGGGTGCACCTCAAAGTCTCCTGTTTGGGATGCCACAGGGAGCAACACTGATTCCTGCATTGAACCAGTAAGGGGAGTGAAAACCAGGAAACCCGTTGGATTTTTCTGCCATGGACTACAAGTGGTTGACAAAGCCTTATTTTTTGGTCTGGTCGACATAGTTATCCCTACTGCTGGAGGCAGCCACCTTGCTTTTTAAGAAGTGAACTAATTTATGAAGACAACGAAATAAAATAAGCCTTGCTAATTATGTGTTGTGCCGGCAAAATGACCAGTTTGGGTTTGGAAAATGCTGGCTGTAATTAATGGTGAAAGGCTTTTTCTCTCATCTGTGTAGCCATTATGAATCACTTCTCTCCATGGAAACTTTTAAATCTGTCTCACTGGGGAGCCTGAGGAGGAACAGGTAAAATGGGTTTGCCTTAATAGCTGCAGTTGTAACTTAAACACTTGAAATGATATTAAGCATCTCTCTCCATTAGCATTTCATGTTGATTCTGATGATATACCAGCCGAAGCTATGACAAGATCAACGTTCATTAGATGGAAGAAACTAAGCTCTGTAGACAAATGCTTTGGCTAAATGGGGCCTTCATTGTGCTGAGAACAAGAAAGCAATTAGCTGAAATGTTTGTTTACAAAATCTAATTCCAGGGGAGTATCTTCTCAGATTGCCGCTTACATCTCTTGGGCTGGTTTTGTTACCAAGGCTTGCAGGTTGATGGATTTTGCAAAGCGTGGTTGTAGTACGTATGTAACAGATGTTTCAAACTTTGCATGGTAAAGCTGAAACCAAGTGAAGAGCAGGGTGTGCCAGAGTTTATTTGTGCCAGAGTTTATTTGTGCATTCCTCACATTTATTTTAGTTTGCTGTTAAGTGCAATTAATATTAGATGTTCCAGATATTAAACAGTGTAGGCTGAAGAGAAGCTTCACCGAGTGCTGTTACAGCTGTCCTCCTGCCCCCCACATGGAGCCTAGCCCAGGGGAATCACCGATGGGTTCCAGCTGGGTGAGGATACCAGGATAACTGCATGAAGAGCCTTGTCCTTGTTGGTTGACAAACATGAACACCCTCAGAAGGTGATTTTGCCCATCTGCAATGCAAATCATGCTCTGGAACTCCTGCTTCTCTTTGGGTTACCGAAATGGCCAATGGGAAACATAACTGCTGCCGTCCAGCTATTAGAGCAGATTTTGTCACTGCTTAGCATTTGTGGAGTGGGAAGGATCAGGCATTTTGAGCCTGTGCTGATACCAACAAAACTCCTTCATACTAATTGTAAGCATGCAGTAGAACATTGCACTGCATGCTTGGATATGGTGTGGCAGTATTTATTAGCTTTTTCTTTTTTTTTGAGTCCATGTGGTGGCTTTGCTTTCAGTGCAGTTTTTTTCTAGTGGCTTCCTTGCATCTGAAGAGTGTCTGCACTTATCCATGGGTGATACTGGGCAAGTAAGCATTTCCTGGACACATTTCTGTCGTGTATCTGGTGGCAGACATGGAACAGTTACCAAAATAATACCTTTTCTTCCCCATTTGCTGAATACAGGATATTATTAAAATAGTCAGTGTCATCTGTTTGGCGATGGCTTATAGTCATGTTAAATGATGGGGAACAGACTAATGAAGGCTATCCTATTGATGGATTAGGGCTACAATTTACCAAGCCTGCAGTAATTGAAGTAAAACAAAGTTGCTTTTGCCTAATGTGCAGAGTGGTAGGTGATGCACAGGTATGTGTGTGCATGTTGTACTGATCATAGCAGTAGAGCAAGGGGATGAGCTCGGGATGTCTGTGGGAGTTCAGGATGGGATAGGACTGCTGCACAGGCTCTTTATGTGGTTGCAAGAGATAAAGTCTCAAAGTCATTCAGATGTTATAGCCATGACTTGTTAACAAGCTCATTGCAATGTTGTGGGTCTTGCTGCCTCCTCCTGTGCAAAGGATGCTCCCCGGCAGTGCTTCTCCTTCAGGCAGTGAAAAGGGAATTGAAGGAGTCAGTGCTGGGCTTTGTTCCTTGAAAGGCGCTGCTCAGGAGATCCCTTGGGAGTCTATGCTAATACAGCATTTATGACACTGCTTTTTCAGTGTCAGCACTGGAAATGACAAATGCTTCCCTTAATTTGAGAGAAGTGTGCCTGATATTACATGGTTATATATGCCTGAGAGTCTATTCTCAAGACAGTACATGGGCCTATCTCCTATGAAAGCTAATTGCACTATTAGGAGGAGATATCTTGCTAACTTAATAAGTTACATTTATTTGTGTTCTGAGAGGATTTTTTTTTTTTCTGAGGTGGAAGAGATCCTGAATGGTGCCAAATTTTATTTGAAGCGTACTGTTCTTTGCTGTCCCTTCCTCTCTCCCCATGTCAAAACTGTTCTGCAAATTGAAAATATTTTATAAGTTCAAGGCACACCAGTGTAATTGAAGGCAGGCGGCACTTACGAGAGCTGAAGGGGAATTCATCAT
Organism: Anomalospiza imberbis; assembly: GCF_031753505.1. Taxonomy (NCBI): domain Eukaryota; kingdom Metazoa; phylum Chordata; class Aves; order Passeriformes; family Viduidae; genus Anomalospiza; species Anomalospiza imberbis. The sequence goes on along the minus strand of NC_089684.1, from coordinate 28,645,212 downwards.
GCAGATGACTTGAGGCTGATTTTTTCCTGTGGAAGGAAGAAATGTCAGTAGGAAGCAGAATTGCCAACAGGACGGTGTACATTAAAGGTATAGAAAACTCAGGTGAACAGAAAGAACTGTGGCCAAGGTGTCTCCTTTTGCCCCTGCTCTGATGTGACTTTAGCTCTGCCGCAGATGCTCTCAAGAATCTGGGGCAGATCGAGAGTTTTATTGCCTGGGCCTCCTTTGGGGTCGAGGACAGGACTTGGGGCCTGGGTGACTGCATCTACCCCCTCCCCAGAAACCCCCTCCTCTTGACATCCCACAATGCAGATCATCTTTGTCTTCTCTGCATTCCACAGACAGTTAAAGCACTAGGAGCTGGGCATTGAGATTTTGCATAAGCATGATTTCAACTTCAGTCTAATTTAGACTGAAGTTTAAAGAGCTCTCTCCCCTCCCTCTCATGCAAAGTACACTAGAGAGTCTACATGTGCTGTGTCTGGCTTGGAGACATTTCCCTGTGGTTTATTGCTTTGCTTTTATTGATGGGCTGTGTTTGCTTTCACACAAACTGATTCATTTGGACATAATTATTTGTTTTGCAGAAATTGTTTGCTTAGGGATGAAGGCTGAATTAAGGGGGTTTTATGGGGTAAAAACTTTATTTCCACAGACTTCTTCAGATCCCAGTTCCACTCCCTACAAAGTTTGTACAGACTCAGATAAAGTGGCCCTTAGCCAAACTCGGAAGATGCAATGTGCCAAGTAGCTGTAGGGAGAGCAGAAGGATATGTTAAATTACAGAGAGCTTTTGAAAATTTTAGAATGTCCTGCAGGAGCAAAACGATGGATCTTGTAAAAAATGTAAGATGATCTGATTCTGCTTTTTAATTTCCAAAAATATGAACAAAATTGGAACAATCAATCCAATTTTATTAAAATATGAAGATATGCTAAGTACAGCATTAGATATGTATTTTTTCACTATAAATACACCCCCAAGGAATCATTCTATTTTAAAGATGAACTTGGTATTATGATAATGTAAAAAAAGTCTATAATTTATAATTCCAATTGGAGGTGAAGAAATTTAACATGTCAGTTTCTCTATTCATTACTCTAGCAGTCAAGACTAACAGACTGTTCCTTCACCTTTGCTGTCAATCATTTATATAGACCAATTATGGATTCAGTTAAAAAAAATATATAAAAAGAGAAAATGCAGCAGAAGATGATCCAACATACTAATTAAAACAAAGCCCAAAAACAGCTCATCTGTAAGAGTACATTTAGTCCTACTCTGTATGAGCTTCGTGGCCAAAACTCCTCTACTATTACTCTGGTCTTTCTGAAGGTGCCATATGGACTAAGTTGAGAAGTGGCTCTCCAGTGTTTGTGTGTTGGAAAAAAGCTGGTGACAGCTGACAGCCACTTCTTGTGCCATTTAGAAACACTCACTGCCTGGCAATTCTTTGGGAAAAAAAAAATGGAGGAGGTGAAAGATAAAGTCCTGTGTTGGTATTTAGGTCTTCATTGTGCAGAGCCACTCATGTATGCTGAAAAAAAGTGCATTCCAGCTGGCTTGAGATCTTTATAAATTTTAAGCATTAAGTTTTGGAGTTTTGTGCCTTAAGGTCTCCAGTGCAGTGCTTCTTTAGCCCTCAATTTAGAGGGGACATAATTGCATTGACCTCTGTTCTGCCAGTGCTAAATATTCAACGTGCTCCAAAATAATTCCACAGACCTGAAACTGGAAAATCAGATTCGTTATTGAGATGCATAAATATAGTTGCAAGTCTCGTAATCTTGTATTAAAGCAGCAGCATTTCTTTGGGGTAAGTTTATTATTACAAAATATACATGGCCAAACTTAAATATAGTTAACCTAATATGATCAGACTGATTTGGAGCAGAGGTAGGTCAACACTAAGTGCTTTTGAAAATCTCATCCCAGCTCTCTGGAGACTAGGGCTATGAGTGCAGGGCCTCAGCCTAAGTCATGCTGAAGAGGCAAGAAGGAATGGTTCTCAATGTAGAGAGGCTTCATTTGGACAGCAGAAGCATGAAGCAGACTTGGGTAAGAAAGATCTGCAACCAGATGGAATAATATCCAGCTTTGCCCAAGGCACAAGGGTTGGAAGTTAACTCACATGGATGCATCTTTGAGTCTCTGCTACTGGCAAAGTGTGTATATGGGCAGCCTCCCTGTTTTTGGGTGGGTAGGGGCATCCTCTCCTCTCATGTTTTGATCAGTACTGCTGCACCAAGGGGGTACAGAAGAAAAGCCTGAGGCTGCTGGCCCCAGTTTTTTCTTTGGATTTACCTTTTTTTTTTAAAAAAACCCAGCATTCTTACAAAGGTAGTGTCCTTGGGATTTGTAGCACTCGCTGGAATCTTACAGCATGGAAGCTTATTTTTGGTGTAATATTTTAATTTAAATACCTAAAAGTTAAGTGCTCTTTTAGGCATTTGAGTGAGTCTCGCTGTTGTATGTGGGAAAAAGCTTGAGAGCTCTCCTCTTGTATCTCTGTGAATGGTGCATGTGACTGATTTAGTGAACAAGTCAAAAATATAAGGTCTACTGAGGCCACGGAAGGAGTATCTACACCCTTTGTGTGCATGACTTCCCACTGAAATAAATGGAGTTACGTTTTTTGAAGTGAGCCTGAGTTTGGCCCCCAGATCACGTGGATATGATGAGAGGTTTGACCAGGTCCAAGACACACAGTATCGGTCCCTTTGTGATCGATGAGATGACTCACTCTGATACCTCATCCTCAGAGATTACTCATTGCTAGTGCTTCATCCTGCTCGTGTCCAGCTGATGGAACTGCTTCTCCCATCAGCCATGGTGTCCTGACATCAGATGAGTGCAGTCTGCAGGTACCTCCTTTACTCTCTTTCTCTTTTTTCTCGGACCACATATCTACAATTTTAAGAGCAATCTCTGCTATTAAAAAAAAAATAATAACATAGCATAAGCAGGAAGTTTAGCCTTTGAACTGCAGCAACACAATGCCTTTTGTAAAAAAACACAGGTGCTTATATATAACTTGTGTGTGACTTAAATGTCACGGGTTGCTTTCCATGATCTACCATTTTATACAGGAACACAATGAGTAAATGGGTCTAAACCTATTGAGGCTAATCCTTTGAGAATGACTTTTGCATGTCCTTATTACATGGAGCCTGCAAAAGACTGGGAAGACATTTTGTCACTGTCAGTGTATCCCTGGGCTAGGCCTGACGCCAAATAAAAGAAAGAAAAACCTGCAAATGCTCAAGGCAGAGGATAGGAAAGAAGCAGCAGGTTGAGTAAACAGATGGGGTGGGCCAACATTAAGAGCAGGATGGTTATAGTGAGTGTAATGTGCAGAAGTCACAGTACATCAGCTGGCTAATCAGTGCTGAATGATTTGTAGGCATCTCAGCAGAGGTGAGTTTTAAGGAGGTTTGAAGGAGAACAGTGTTGTGGCTCTGCAGATTTGTACTTTTCTCCTGCAGAAAAAGGGATTCTGTGAAAGGCATAAAGGTTATTACTTCAGTGCTGTGTTTCTGTATATATTCTTCTTTTTCTGCTTTCTTTTTCTTTTTTTTCAATTATTTTTTTTTCCTCCGTATTTGCTACAGAGTCTCTCTAATGAGCCAGGGTGGTTGTTGGCCCAGATGCTGCGCTGCAAATGCTATTTTTTAAACCAGCTGAGAATCTGGCCTGATATTTAGCAGTCACTTAGTACTTTCATCTTCAAAGTACTGTGCAAACATTAATTAATTCTGCTGGGGAGCATACAAGAAGGTGCTTCTGGAATAGTTATGCAAACTGCAGAGCCACAAGAGATGGCAAGGACAGTGTTGCTGGGCTTGGGAGGTCTATGCTTACATACATAATTCAGCAGAGCACAGTACAACAGGTGCTTTCGTGGCAGAAAATCTCTTTTAGTTACCTGTTTTTTCCATTGAGTGGATGCTTGGTGTTTTCAGTGGAAGAATGTTGCTGCTGCCCTACTTGGGTAGATGGGCAGCCTGGGATTTCCGTTTCCACATCTACCCCTGCAGATAGGTTCAAGCTTGCAGAGATGGTAACTGAGCAGCAAGGCAGATGCTGTGTGGATGCTCAGTGCTGAGGCATGGAGGCTGTGCAGAAGTCAGGGCTGCAGCTGCATGCTTTTCACTTGGAAAATGAGTAAACCACTTACAGCACATGCAGATTTGGAGGTGCACAGTACTCTGCTCTGCACTGGCAGCTCTTTGCATGCGAAAAACCATTTTGCCCATGCGGATGTTGTCTTGGGCAGGAGTGAAGAAGCTCGACAGAGCTGCAGAAGTGACTGTGGGAAAGCCTTCCATCTTCTCTTCAGGGCAGCATCAGCAGCCTTTGGCATGGGCTGCAGTAACCTGCCCTGGAGAGGATGAGGAGTGCTCACCCATCCCCTGCCGCTGGCTCTGCACAGGCAGAGCAGCAGCAGCTATGAAGCAGCAGCAGCAGCATTTATAGCTGGCACAATCACCAGCATCTTCCAGCTGCACACGCTCTGGCTCGAGGCAATCAACACTGCCTGTGCCTTGAGACTTGCCTCGAGCATTGCTTCTGAGGGAAAACAAAACTCCAGACACCGAATCCACTCAACCAGGCATTAAATTAAAATGAGCTTTTAAAAGATTGTGCCTACTTGATGCTGAATTATTAGCAGAGAACCACGTGAGCCTTATATGACTTGATTCTTGCTGTATCAATCAAACAGGCTTCTAGGTGTGAGAATGTGTGCAATTTTTTTGGTATGATGGGGGTAATTCAGAGTGGGAGCACTGATGGAGTAGGGAAGGCAGAGGAATGCTTGATGCCAGAAAATAACATGGCTGGAAAGAGATCCTGCTCATTGGATGTGAATCTGGGCTTTGGCCTGAAAGCTGAAGACAAGAGAGGTCTTCATATTGAGTGGAAACAGGTCTTTGAGCAACAGGCAGATTCAGGTAGATAGGTGGACAGCTGGGTTTTGGCTTGGCTTTGCTGATCTTGCTCAGGTGAGAAGGTGGTGGTCAAGCTTTTAACCTCTCACACGACCCATTTAATAGCACTTATCACCATGGCAATTTTTGGAAGCTGTGCCAATATATTTAGAAAAGTGTGTTTCTTTTAGCTTTGCCAAAATAGGTAGATAAAATGTTCCTGATGGCAGGTTTGCATTCTCCAAGATACTACTTATAGTTTTCTGAGTTTAATGTTCATGTTGGTGAGTTAAGGAGCCAAGGAGAGAGAGATCACCATGACTGAGACACTTGCTTTTCCAGTGTGCATGGTCTATGCATTTAAGATAGTAAAATTTTTTCTAGAACTGCACAATTTTAATTTCCCGCTCTTCCTAAGATTTCAATAGATTAGCATGCTCAGAAATATTTCTTTTTAATCTCAAGATATTGCCGTGCCTAGGTTTGCATGAAAGGCAAGGCTGGATGTCTTGAGGCTTGAAAGCTATAATCAAAGATGTTTATATGAAATTTTAGTGTTCCATCATATCTTATCATCTTGGGAGTGAAAAAATAAACTTAATGAACCTAGATCAGACAGATTTGTGATGAAGTCCCAAAGAAGAGAGAGGGCTTGCAAGTAGCTGTGATTTTGCTGTGTGATTTTAATTTTATGGGCCCCTGTTGTTCAACGTTTTCTTCAGAGTAACTAAGAGTTGCATTAAATATTAAACAAACGGTGTGATGATTCATAAAGAGGGTCATGAGCTCCATATGTGAATTAGAAATTTAATCTCCAGCTGGTTTCAGTATAATCCATGTCATATGTCCAGGATCAGAGAACTCCAGTGTCTTCAAATAATTAGTTAGTGATCAAAACAGAAAAAAAAATCCACTGAAACAATTTTCTCTTAGAAAAAGCTGTTTCTTCAAAACAAAATTGCTTGTTAAAGCTCGTTAATTTTAATGGGGTTTTCTTTTGAGTGGAAGTAAGAAAAAAATAATTTGGAAAATGTCAAGATGTCTTCTTGATAGTTGCAGAATTGATAATATTTTTTTTTGTGTTCAATGTCTTGCATTTAGAGTTGTAACTCTTACTCTGTTTTAATAAGAAAAGAGGAAAGTTAGACTTTTTCTTTTCATCAAATGTAACTTATTTTAATTAATCTAAAATAACTTTCTGTCTAGAATGCTGTTTCACCAGAAAGGAAAACTTGATTAGTTTTTTTCTGATATGTGTATATAATTTTAATACTACTTCAGGTATGGAACAAAGAATTAAAATCTCCAAGTCTTTTATTTGGATTAGGAAATTAATTTTTTCCCTGCTTCCCCCTGGAGCCTTAGAAAAATACCTGTCAGCCTTTCATTGCAGAGACAAATATGCTGAGGTTTTCCCCAGGCATTGCTGAGGTTGCATCCTCCTTTGCATGACAATTAAGAAGGGATGCTGGGGGATACCAAATGAGTGAGGATACCAAACTTGCTTGTCCTTTATAGGAGCCGTGTGCACACACAGTGCTCATCCGCAGTTTCTGAAGAGGTTTTTCTATGCTCCAGCTTTCAGCCTGCACATGGAGTTTACATATTGTGTCAGTTGTATCTTCCCTTTAAGCTGCAGAAGGTGTTTTTGGGGCACATTTGGAGGTTGAATATTGAATCTACATTCAAGAAATACCATGGAGGCAGTAGAAGTGCAGGTCCTGTTCCCGTGGGGTGGGTTACTTCACGTGTGATACTGCAGCGTGGCTCTCAGGAGTGTTGCTGTTGCATTCAGTTGCTCAGCTCGTGAAGTCGGTCACAGCACATGCTTGAATTTTAAAGCAGGCACTTGGACGCACACAGAATTCGAGTTTTAATGCCTATAGTGTCTGTAGAGCTCTGAAAGCACAACTAGGCTTAATCTCTGAGGGAGGAGGGCTGTGTTTCTTGGTGTGTGACTTGGGTCTTACCTCTTAGTTGAGAAAGAAGCAGGGTATGCTGTTTCCTTCCCTGTGCCAGTAGGGCAGCGTGTGGAAATTACAGGAGAGCTCATGGGATGGGATCTGTGGAGTGACTGGTCCAGTCTCCCATTCAGGGCAGGACAATTGTCTGCGTGAAACCAGCTTGATGGTGACTTCGTACAGCTGTTGTCTTGAAAATCTACAGGGCTGGAGATAGTGCTGTCTCTCTTATGACCTGCCAATATCCAGGGCATTGAATGCTTATTTTTTAATCTGTCTCCTCTTTTACTGGGAGAAATGTGTAGACATGAACAAATTTAAGGTAAGAAAAAATAAGCTAGATTTGAAGAATAAAAAAAATGACATCTGCCTTACTGTGTTAAAAACATGTAATGGGGAAGCATGCAAATGGTTATGCAAGCAGGAATTTGGTATCTAATTGTAAATTAGATAGACAGCTGCAGGGTATCAATAGACATATGGCAGGAATGTAAATAGTTTGCTCGCACTTTAGTGACATCCTGGAAAGCTGTGTGTAAACTTTCTAAAGTGAAGAGAGAAAAGATGATTTCCTGGAAAAGAGGGTTTTTGAGAGAAATAATTGCTAATAAATAATCTGTGTCCCTCTGGAAGGCGAAAGTTTTATTTTGGCACTCGCTGAAAAAGCAGCCTCTAATCAGACTGCATTTTCCTGTTTGGCTGACAAGCACCAAGCAAGCCGAGGAAGGTGCCAGTTCCATTGTGTGGTTGGAGCCATCACAGATCAGAGCAGCTCTTCCATGGTACCTTCCTGCTGATTTCAGCATGACCTCCTGGCAGATGCTTTGTGTCTGCCAGGATTTAGGGAAGATGACAAAGAGAAGGGTAAACAGTTGAGTGACTTGAGAGAGGGTGTTAGATTCCAGAATGTAAATTTATGTGTCAGTGGCCAACTCTCCTAGATTTTCCACCAAACAGAATACTTGCCGGTGTCCCAGCTGCAGAGGTGGCTGCTGCTTGAAGCCGCATTTAAAATAATATCCTGCTGGAGTGGAATGCTGTGAGGCACTAATTTTGGCTGATTTTACAAGCCAGCAAAGCAGTCTAAGTATTTAATGCTCTTTCATTAATAGCTGGCCATCACATGTTTTGCTTTATATTAGGTGATACTATTGAAGCCATAAAAATTCCCAATCTAATGATAGCTAAGGTTGGTTCTCATATTACCTAAAAGATATAGCAAGAGTAAACCTTGAATAGCTTGCTTGATTTCTGGATGGGTGTTTAGTGACTTACTTCTTAAATAATTCTTGTAATGTTTGCAGTGGGCCAAACTCTGGTGCTTTTGAGGTCAACAGTAGCTATTCCACCTTACTTTGTTGGGTTCGTGCATCTACCTTGGGGACGGATTTCAGTCCCATAGCTTGTTAATTGTAATTTTAGTCAAAGGGTCAGACTTATTTAGGAACTTCTTTTTTTTTTTTTTTTTTTTTTTTTTTTTTCATAAGACAATTTCTGAAGGATGCAAAGAAGCTTTTATGGAGTGGAGGCAGTGAAAGGAGAGTGAGGAAAATAAAAAAAATCAGACATCAGTAATGTTTCAAAAGTACATTTCACAAGGGAGTTTTCCTTAACTATTCTTCAAAGATGGCATGACAGAAAATTTGGTTATTAATCAATGGTGCTATCTCTCTGTTTGGGTTCAAGAAGGCTTTTTAGAAATTAAGATTAACATTTGGTTTAGTCTACAAAGAATTTTTAGAATTGTAAAACTTTAAGTAACCATAAATTACTTGAAGTGCGTGGAGGATTAATATGGGAAAAAACCCACTTCAAAGCTTTGTTCTTTAAGAGGTGAGCTTAGCCTGTGTAGTCATAAGAGTTATGTCATTGGTATATCCTTACCAAATAATTGCAAACATATAGCACAAGTCAGTCCCTGGAATCAGTGGACATACAAATACGCTACAGTGTTTTATTACAGCAGAGCTTGAGAATTGCAAAACCAATTTTCTACAGAAAAATTGCTTACATATGATCTGAGTGCCATGATTTGGTTTATTTGAAACACTGTAAGTCAAGTTGTTCACTGGTATTCCTAGCAGGCCTCTGTAATTCTACATTTATTTGCAAAGGTCTAATTTTGAATAGAAGTTATTCCCACTGTTTGTAAATAAGAAACTGGGATATTTCTTACGTGTATATATGTGTGTGTGTGTTTAAGTGGTTAATTTTCCACTTGTGATGTAGGAAGGCGTGGCTCATAGCAATGGCCATTGCTTTCCAAAAGTCACTCTGAAACATGGGATGTGAGCTCTATTTTTCTCCTTTATTGCAGCACATTTCTGATTTGGTTTGCAGCAAGCAGAGGACCTCACAGTCAGCCCATGGCCATAATGCTCTGGATGTTTTTTTCCCATTACTGGACTTTGGTATTTCAGTAGCTTCCAACTGCTTTCTCGAAGCACTTCTGTATTCACTTAAAAATAGCAGTAAGTTATGCCCCTGTTAGCTGTGGCGGCATTTTGGCATTTTAATGGCTCTACAAGCTCAGTTCTGCTCCAGATGAGTCTAGAGAACAACATGACAAAGATCTTTTCACATCCATGTTGGAAATAATTTTCTGTGAAGAGGTACCTAGTGTCATTAGGTGGCTTTCTGACTGTCAAAACCGTGCTGTATTTTAGTGCTGAATGCTGGGAGATGAATAGGCCAAGATTATAAGTGCATAAAATGTCTTTTCTTCTGGAAAGATTGGTCAGTATTTTTGTAGGTGGGTTTCTCCAGGAAGGCTAGGTTGAACTTCCTGTAGGTAAAAAGAAGACTGATGCTTTCTTTCAGTCCTATGAAGCCATAAGTAACTTCTTTTCTAGTGTGTGGTTTTGCACTTACATGGTTATATTGAGTGCAGTGGATGCTGAATCAGGCCCTCAAAGAAGGTTTAGGAGTGAATTTCTAAAATACTTAAACCTATTTTTCATCAGCTTTGTATCCTCCATGGGCTTCCCTGTAGTCAGACTTGCCTGTATTCCCAGTCTCTTGTTTTCCATCAGCATCAGTATTTGGGTCACTATCTCCTCTCTTCTAATCTCCCATCTGTAGTTTCCTTCTCTTCAAATCTCCTTGGTCCCAGGTGTAAGTGATGGCAGCTCTGTGAGAAAATGAAGGTTCAGTTTGAGTAAAAGTGTTTCATGCCTCTTTCAAAGCCCTCTTAGGTGTTTTTCAGTGATTCAGCAAATATGGGGTCATTATAATCTTCTGGCTTTCTCTTTCTCTGACTTTCTAGTCTGAGTCCTTTTCAGCCATGCCTGAGGACACTGTGCCATCCCAAGGAGCCTGTAGGCCCTCTGCTCCAATGGGAGGATTCTCTGGCCCCAGTAAGGGAGGTGCTCACTGGTGATGGGCTGTGATATCTCTGGTGGGAGATGCCTATTCCTGCCACAGCTCCAACCCTGTCCTGTTGGGGCTGCTGTAAGGCGTGTGAGCTGAACCTGTTTTCCAGTACTGGAAAGGTAGAACAGGAAGAGGATTTGGTGGCTGCAGAAATCGTCAACTTTTTTCAGAGAAGAATTGGAAAAATCAAAAAAGGAAGGCCACTTCTAGTGCAGATCATGCCGAAGAATCTAACACTGTTAAAGGCTGCAAGTTTGACTCACTCATAATGAGCTTGGTGGTCTTTCCCAAGTACTGCATGACTTTTCCACAGCTGGCTGACTGCTTCCTCTGGGTGCTTTCCAGCTGTGTGACTTCCACTGGTAGATGTGCAACGAGGTTTTCTATCAAGGGAAAATGGACTAGAGGAGAAAACTGAACATTTCAATCCTTCCAGAAGGACTGTAGTAGACCGACTGATGGAAAACTGGTTCCAAGATAGCTTTGACTTGTTTTCACAGTCTCTGAAATAACGTAGGTTTCCTGGGGGGAATTTTGTTTTTCCATAATGCTTTATCTTGGAGTTTTGATTAAATGTCAAAACGTGTGGATCTTTTCCAGCTAGCTCAGTTTTGCCCTTCTGGAAAAAAAAGCAAGATAGAGAGAAAAGCAAAGTCGGAAGCTTCATCTTGCTTTTTTGAAAATGAGAAGCATGATTTCTAGTGAGATTTAAGGGTGTAAAACCTTTTCATAATAGTTTAGCATTCAGAAACTCCTGTTATTCTTGCTATCTTGGGTAATACACTCACCTGATGAGAGAGAGGGAAAAAGAAATTTGAGAATATCTTCATCAACACCCCAGTGGATAACTCTCTGCAGTGCCAGCTCCTGCTGGCTGGTTGTCTTGATTAACATTTTCTGGATTGGTATAACTGAAGTTTGCATTTAAATTGCATGCTTACTAATGTACATTTTTATTTTCCATTGTCTTGGCCTGACAGAGGCTTCACCCTCTGGGCTTGCTGTGTTTCACTCTCTGACTTATTGAGGGAAGCTCAGAAGCCTTTCCCATAATTGTTCTCCATTTTAAAAGACAGTATTACACCCTGAAGTTAGCAGCTCAGTCTTCTTTAATGCAATATGCAGTTTGCACTCAGATCACTTGCTCCTGGTATAATTTATACATGAATCATGAATTATGTTTGGATTCTCAGGAAGCAAAAATAAATTGGGTAGACCCACATCCAATTATGTAAGGAATTCCTCACGGTAAAATTTACAGCAGGGATGTTGCAAAGTAGAACACTGATAAAAGATTTCCAAAAGATTTGCTGCTGTACCTCCTGATAAAAACCAACCTCTGTCCATTTTAGGCATAGTATAGCCATTTTGATTCAAACAATGAAATATTTAAAGGTGCATGGGATTGTTTTTCATTGTAGCTTAAGGGCCAGCGCACAGAACAAGGAGGAAAAAAAGTACTTGGTGCAGTCTCACCAAACAAAAGTTCTTTTTCAACATGTTGTAAAGAATCTGCTTCATAACTCTTTTTTATGTCTCTAAAAGCACTTTCTCTGCTGCATCTAACAGATTATATTTTGAGAAGCTATTTCCTGACCCTCGACTTGACTTTTTTTAAACTCATTGCGGAACCCTGCCTTCCTAGGCAAAATATGGCTCATGAGCTTTTGTAAGGTGAGCAAAAAAACAGTGGCACTAGGAGAAGCATTGGTAATTTCACCTCTGTTTGTGGCATTGATTTCTTTCAAAGGCTTTTTGTTTGTATTTCCTTCTACATGTTTCTCACTGTGCCTTGACCTGTTGCTTTTGAATCATTTTTCACTCAATACTCAAGTAGCCCAGGCTTGGGTCATGTTGTGCAAGTGTTTTCCTGAGTAGGACTTCTTCACTCTTTCCAGTGAGGTGTTCTTCTTCAAAACCCATGACATGGCTCCTGGAAGCTGCATAGCCATCTTAGCTGAAGGGTGAACAGGTGGATACATCCATGGTGTTTGTATTAAACAAATTTCCTGGTGCTGCAGCTTGAATTAGAAAATTTTCGTGACAGTGACCAAATACTTCTACTGTGTAGACATCAAGTGCTATTAAGGGAACATTTTCCTTTCTTTGCTTTGAGTTTCCTGTCACAGCAAGTATTTGTGCTACTTTGCACCAAAAAACTCACCTGTATGTGTGGTAGGGAGCTGGCTTTTGTGTGGAAATCAGGATCGTCACAATCCAAGAGCTTTGCAAGTAGAACGTCTTAGCAACTCCCAAGGCTTAATACCATTTAATTGATTAATGTACCCATTGGATTGACTGCATGAAGTATTGAAGCACACCTGTAGAAGGGAAGAGCCTTGGACCTGGGCTTCTCATTCTCACAGGTTTTCAGGGTTCCCTGTGGTGGCTTTAATTTTCTGAAGGTTTTATGGGTACTATATTGGCCCACTCTCAGGCTGATGATGGGAGGTTTGCAGTCATCTTCAACAGACTGAGGATTTCCCTGAAGAGGATTAAAGGGGATGTGTGCCCTGATAGAGTTCACGGTCAGAGAGGGAAAGAAAATGCCTTTTTTCTTACACAAAAGCAGCCTTAAACTCTAATTCCTGCTGCCCACATGGCTGTATAGAAAGGTGCAGGAGACATGGTTGGGTCAGCCTCAGAGGAGGTTTCTAACCAGAGGGTGTGGTGTAAGCAGTCATTTAGGTGACCACAGTCTGTGGTTTGCATCAAGGGCTGTATAGTGGGAATATTGCCAAGCCAAAAGGCAGGTCTTCTGATGGGCTCTTCCAAAACCCAGACTGAATTATTCCATTCCCTTGGTGATAAGACAAGTCCAGTGTTTTCCCCTCTGATCAGAGGCATGTTTGGCAGAGCTGTTCTTCAATATATATCCACTGCTGATTATACTGAGTTTTGTACCTAGTGGATTCCAGTTGTGCAGGTCAACTCTGCTGGCAGGAGTTGGATATTTGTGTTCAGCTTTGCTCCAACTACAAGCTTGGGGAAGGTGTCCTGAGTGAATGCTTTTTTTGGACATCAAAAGCCATAACAAAGTTAAGATGAACTATAAAGTTCCTGAGAGTTTACAGCTTTCCCTATAGTCTTAGCTAAGCAAAACTTATTTTTTTTCCAAGTGCAAATTCAAGCTGAGACAATAATTAGCATCCTGTTTGTTTGTTTGTCACCTTGAAGGAAGAAAGGTCAAATATAGTCAGCCTGAGAACTACTTTGCCTTTCCCCCTTGAAGCATTTAATTAGATTTCTCATGTAATGTAAAAAAGAGATAGTAGAGAGCTTGCTGAAATGACTTATCCATTTAAGACTTCTTTTTTTCCCCTCTCTTTGTATTTCTTGCTGGCTTTATAGACCAGTTTATTATTCTGCTGAAGACGTGACAGGTTTAAACACTTAAACCTTCTTTCAGAGAATAGGTAGGGTTGTGGTTTTTTTGTTTTTAGAAGGGAGGGCTGTAAATCAGCACAATATATAAATAAAACTACTTCTTTATAAGGCAGCAAGAGGCACTTTAGAAAATGCCCAAAATGAATATCCTACAACTTGTGCCTCTTTTTTTTTTTTCCCCTGGAATACATACATAAATGCTATACGCATAACTATTTGAAAACAGACTAATTATTTCTTGGCTTTTCCCCAGTATTTTTTCACCTTTTCTCCTGGTTTTGTTTGGCTTTTCTCTCCCCCTTTTTTTTTTCTTTTGTTCCCTCCCTGAGGACAGGATTGCTAGATAACTGGAACTGCCCATGTTAGGTTGTGAACTTGGTTCAGTGGTTTTCATGATGCGATGCAGTTGCAGGGAGGAGAGAGGCTGTGTGGATTGCTGGGTTATAGATCAGGATTGCTGTGTGTCACAACAGCTGAAAAACTCCTAAACATTTGTTTTTTTTCCCCTTCAGTCATGTCCTAATTCATTGGAGTTACAGCTGGAAGGATGCTTCCCTTATTCTCTCTCCTGATGTGCAGTGTTCCCTCATGCCTGCAACAGGGACAGCCACTGATTTTTTTTTTAAATCCCAATATAACTCCTTTTTATGCCCACCCACAGGACTGAGCTACCCTGTAGGTATTTTTACCTATGCAGATACTCATTCACTGCTCATTAAAGTGCAGCTATACTCCCCTCCTCCCCCCCAAAAGAAGTCAAAACAGCAGAGTGGATTTGCAGTATTACCTGTGTCACAGTATTAAAACTGGGATTTTTCTGAAACTTCTTTCCCCTGTGTGCTGTCCCATCCATTTTATCTCCCAGAAAGCTGAAGTTTGTAACCACTTCTAATCCAGGTCTTTTTGCTGTCATAACTTTAACTAGTAATGCAAAGCCGCAGAGGGGATTAGCCAACCTGAACATTTCAAATTTTAAACTTCAGTAAGTTTAAAGTAGGGAGAGTTATAAGTAGGGAGAAAAAACCTTTCTCAGTCATTTTCAAATCAGCTTACTATCTGCCCCACCATACTTTCCTCTCCTGCAGTAACACTGCATTTTTTTGGGGGGAATGTAGAATGAAAACCCTTAAAAGGAAAAATTGTGCTCATCCGTCCTCAGCATGGAGAGGTGGCAGAGCCTGGAAAATGCCAGAACACAAGGATGATTTTTCGGTCTCTCCTGTGTGGAGAAACGCTCCTGTGAATTCCATCCCTAACCAATATCTTGCAGGCACTAATTGCACCTCGCTTTCAGATTGGACACCTAAACCTGCTGACTATGAAGTGGGAAGAGTTGAAGGTCTCAGGTTTTAAATCATAGAAACTATTCTTCACTGGGGATACCTTTTTGCAGAGGTACCAGGAACCAGCAGACCTCCATGTTTGTACCAAGAGCTACTTGGTGGCAAGTCAGTAAAACAAACAAAAACAATTATGATGTTTTCATTTTGATTTGAATATGTGTATCATGTTTGTGAGGATGCAGAAACACGTACAATTGCTTGACTCTTTCCCACCTCAAAAATGCAGCAGTACTTGGTGTCAGAAATGAAGACACATACCTCAGCAAATACCCATAGGCTGGGGTCTGTAAAAATGATGCAAGAAGGACAGATTTACTGTCACACCTGGAAGGAAAAACAAAAATTCTTAGAAAGTGGAGAAGACAACTATAGGATTACTGCAGTGAAAATAGTCCTATGGAATGGGGGTTTTTGTTGAGTTCTTTGTGTTTTTTGCAGTGGTGGAAATATATCTATTTCTGCACAGCACATTTTCATTCATGCTGCTTAGACATGCTATTAAAATAGCAATTCAAAAGTCAATATTATATTTAAATGTCAGACAGTTGAGATTGAAGTTATTTCTTAGCAAAAGGGTGACAACTAAGAACATACCAGCCCACAGTCTTGTAGGTGGAAATAGCCTCTAATGGACAATTATGAACCAAATAGGAAGAGCTATGTGGGGTCTGTTTTATTTGGGATTTTCTAGAATTATTCCACATTTCAGAAACATCAACAACAAGAAAACCCATTAATGGCTAACTGATTGCCATAAACATTTTGTGTTTGGTACATTAATTAGTTGGGATTTTTTAAAAGGTGACTGTTTGGTTGGTTGTGTGTTAATTTTCAATTAACTTCAGTAACTCATCAGGTTGTTGATGAGGAAAAGTCTGTCTGGACAGGGTAAAAAGTAGGTGGAGGAAGATCTGGGTGATGAAGTCTCATGAACTTGGTGTGGAATAAAGCACATGTGTTTGTTACAGTGACCCTTCACCTGGCTTTGAACCAGATTTGTTTCTATTGCATCTTGTTCCAAGTGAGGGAATTAAGGAGTCCTACTTGAATAGGAGCAAAGTATTTTAGGTATCTATTTCTTTAGAAGGAGTTTTGCATATTCAGGAGGAATTTTATTTGTTCCAGAGAAAAACAGGATGTCGAGCAGTTTCTTGGCTATATGTTAAAAAGGGGAGGCAAGGAAGGTGAGAAACAGTCTTATGCCATCCTTGGTTGTCAGTGCAAATTAAAATGTGGAAATTAACAGTGCAAACTAAGAGCCAGATTCAAATGTGGCATATTGTTAGAGTCACAGCCATAATTCGCTTATGATATATTGAAAACCAGAAACACCTCAAGCTGAATTAGGTAGTGTTGATTGCCAGTTCCCTCCTGCATAAATGCCATTAGATGCCTAAAGTTACAAATTGCTTTAATAACTTTCACAACTGATTGGTAATCACCCTGCAGTTAATGAAATAGGGAAAACACCTCTCGCTAAATTCATTGTCTTCATTTCCTCCTGCATAATTTCCAAGGTGTAGAGATAATTTTCGACAGATCCCAAGCTAGAAAGGTCATCTGTTAAGTTTTACTTAAAATCACATTTGTATCTTCCTCTTTCAGTGCACATTACTATATATCCAAGCCAGCTTTTCCATGCTCTGTTGTCCAGTGCAGCTTTGTGCAGTACACTCCAGCATTTGGCTGCTTGTTAGTCCCAAGGAGATCTTTGCATCTGAGTGGAAGTGGTGCTTAAGGCAAGTTTGCCAGAGTTGTTCTCGCTGTGTGCCCGACCAGGCAGTTGAAGAATCATGCTGTAAACCCCCACAGCAGTGCATTTAAGGCCTTATAAAACCATGTGAGCTGAAGAATTGCAGTTCAGGATAGACTGGTTTGATGCAGTTGAGGGTTTTTTGTGTCCTCCCAAAGTAGTAAGAGTTACAATAATTGGTCTCTGGAAAAGTCCCATAAAATTGTGTTGTCGTTTAAGGATAAAATTAGTGGTTGCCAGTTAATGATGCAGGAATTATATACATGGTACTGAGCTGAGGGCAACATTTTACCTCTTGCTAGATTTCAGAGACATTAATGTCCCTTAACAAACATCTGAAGGTAATTTCAAAAGGTGGGGGTGATTACAGAAAAGAGCACAGCAGTGTTTTATAGTTGAGATTACCTATGTATTAGACAGCTCTGACAGAGCATGTAATTAATTTTTTAAGTGTTTATATTAAAGAATAAATAACTAGAAATACATATGGCACATTATGAGTGTTTCAAGTGTGCTGTAGTTGGGCTAGATGTTAAGTTATGGCTTTGTTGTGGTTTTTAGCAGAACCAGCATTGGTAAAACTGGCCATTTAGGGTCAGGTTTTCTCAAGTGCATTTAGCACACACTTAAGAGCATATGTACAGTGGCCTTGTTTTGGAAAAGTCTTCACATCCAGGCAAAATTCAAGAGTGTGATGGTGGTTTCTGCCATCCTTGCTGTCCTCAAAAAAAAAATCAGCTGATTTCTCCAGCAGTCTCTGCTGACAGTGAGTATCTAAATGTATGCTGAGCGCTTCTGAAACTCTGGTCCTTAGCTTTTTATATGATCTATAATTTTATACGCTGTGCAACTAAAGAAGAATATGTATGATTCATACACACATGCAGGAACAACACAGAGGGATCATTTTAATATAAATCCCAGTGCTGTTTGTTATGTTCTGAAATATTGCATAGAATAATTCAAATATTTATAGATGGCAGTTCAGCTTGTGCTTTGCTTGCAGCATTTGCCTTTTTTCATGTCTCGGTTGAACTGTTCTTCCTTCCTTCCTTTGCAATGTAAACATTGCCCGTGCCCAGCATGGTCCTTCTGCTTCTTCCTCTGGAAACTCAAATGTTTAAAACGCCCCTTGGATTCTGGGTCCCATTTTCTGCCCTGGTCACTGGAGCTGTACCAAGGAGCAGGGCTGCATTTCTTTGTCACGTGCTCCATTAGGAATGGAGGACTTTGCTCTGCTTTCTGTGGAATGGGTCCTTTTGGGGCTTCTAAGGCAGAGGAATTTGTGTAATAGCTCTGTGTATATAGAATAAGTTATGACTGTGCTAGATGTGAAGTGATGATTAGAAGGGTATTAACATCTGCATTTTTGTGCCGACCACACACCGTGTCTTGGCCTGGCAGTCCCACCCTGGGGGGTTCCTTCTTAGCAGCTTCTTTGCACTTGTTAAAAAAGGTTTTTCTTCCTTACCAGGAAAGCCCCAAGGTACCCCAAGAACGCCTTGGGTTTGAGATGTTCCTGGAAAGAAAGTTTGATATAATTACCCATACAGATTTGTGTCTGTCATCAGCACTGGAGGGTAATTAATCTGAATGTATGAAGTTGCCTGTTTAGGAAGCTGCACATTTTGCATGTTTCTTCTTTTGCTCATGCTTTAATTCTTCACTGCCTGGCTGGGAGACAGAGAAACAGTAAAGTGTCAACATTGAGAAGTGTGGTATAATATTATAATGCTCTAGTTTCCATTGAACAGATGATGGTAAGAAGTTACTTTAATGAGTTTGTTGAGAATTGTGCTTTCAAAGACTCTTTAAATTATTGCAGACTGTGCTGCTGGGATATGTATGGGAAACAGCCATTTTAATTAAGAAGATACACTTGGAAATGAAAAGTCATTTTTAAAATGTAATTTCCTTTGTGAGTGTTTTACTGACCACTTGAATTTATTTACCATACAGACCTAGCGATAAAATAGGTATTTATGGGTTGGTTTTTAATTAGAAATAATGGCTGGTACAATTGAAGTGATTAATCATCTTATCCATATAGGCTGTGGTAGTCCTAGTGAAAGACAGTTGTATTGACAGTTTAGAGAGTGATCTAATGGCGTGTTTTGTCCTTAAACAATACCACCACCAACACAGTTACCTTTTGGCGTGAAAGAGGAGAAAAAAGACTATCCTACTTTAGTGAACTTCACATGAGGATGACTGAAGAAAATACTTGACAAAGCTGGGGTTTTGGCCTTCTGGGCATCACTGGCATCCAAATAAGAGTAATTAAAAGAGTAATCCAGTGATGTAGCTTTATTTCTCTGTGCAAATGGTGCTTGGAGGAGTGGACCAGGGATGACGGATTTATGGAGAGAGGGCTCATGATAGCAAACTTGCTGCTGAAACACTTGGGCAGATGCAAGTGAGTATTGTTTCAGGAAGGATCAGAGGTTTTCAATCAGCCTTTTCTTTCTTGGTTGAGAAGCATGGGGACAGAAATTACAAGAAACCCAAGTTAACAGCTTTAATGGCCTCAGCAGAAAGAGGGTAAGAGTTTGGGGAGCGTAGCACAAGGAGAGTTTTGCACGTAATGCCAGTTAGCTTTATTGAGTCATACATTTCCTTTACCCTTTCTGCCTGAGGAGGTTTCTACTCCATATTTCAAAATGCAGTGTGTAAGAAACAAGAGCCAGCGTGGGGTGCGATGTATATTTTAGCATGGAAGAGAAGGCAGCCAGTGCGTATAATTTTCTGGGTGGTAATGAAGTGTCATGGAAAGTGCATGAAATGAATGTGTTTTTATGTACTCATTTTAGAAATCAAGTTAGGGATAATATTTGCCTTTTTGTTAAAGGGTCTTTGCAGAAGTCTTCATCCATGTGAGAGCTGTGTGACTGCAGCTACCTGTTATTCACTATGAAGTTATGCTAATTATCTTTGCCGGGATCAAGGCACTTTCTCCCTTTTCAGTATCCATAGGGAACCCACTGGGGTTGAAAAAGCCTGACATTTTGATTCCCAGCTTTTGTTTCCCTAATCAAAAATAAAGGTATAATGGACAAGAAGAAGCAATTTCATTTGGTCTTCTCATCGCAGCAGGTTTTATTATTTGCTTGAATCTCACTGCATTTTATTAAATTATACTTCTGTTTGAGTTTGCAGCATTGCTTTTCAAGGAGAGCCCACTGCAGCCCATTTTGTAATAATATGTGTTTTCTTATAAGCTTAGTGTTCACTAAGTGAGTGTTGTAGATGTGTTTGCCACAAGTGAGCTTGAAATTTCTCCCTGGCCTGCCTAATTTCTGAGTTTGGTGCAGAAACCAAATCACTGTCTGCCTATTTGTTGCCCCCTGCCCCATACCGCAGATTGGAGCCTGTCCTTGCTAATGTAGGCAAAACAGAGGCAGGGCTACATCACATTGCTGGCTGATTTTCTTAACAAAACAGTCTTTGCAAAAGCTGCTTAAATTCAATTTGCATTTGTAAAATAAAAACGCAGCGCAGCGTGGTCCGCTGGGAGATTTTTCATGCTATGCAGGTATATTTTCAGAAGTGGTAATCAAATATTCTGGTGCCGTGCACAAATGGTTTCTGGTTTAGCTGTGGTCCTTTTGTTTTGTTTGGGATGAAAGTGAATGACTGTTGTTGCTTTCCCATTGAAGAAATCCATTCACAGGACAACAGAAATGTAAGCAGCTCTGAAAGTGCTGTTTATAGACTTGAAAACCGGTTGAAAGGCAGTTTTGTCATCCTCTAAACCTTCACATGGTGGTTCATGTGTATGGCCAAAACCCCTTCATCTCTGAGGGAGACCTGTGGTAGCTGATGCTGATCCTGGGCAAATGTGAGAGAGGTGCACCATCACTGGTGAGATGAAAAGACATTTATTTTGTATATGTCATTTTATTGCCTGCTCGTCAGCACAGACCTGCTTTGTGAATAGCAAAAGTTCCAGGCATCAGGGGGAACATACAAAAGCTGGTGGGATAATTCAATAGACTTGAAAAAAAAGGTCTCTTGGTCCTTATAGGGCACAACTTGATGCCTATGATGTTGGTAAGGTATTATATATTAAGATATAAGTCATATTTATGCATTTATTTTTGTCCTATCTGATGTTGTCTGTGTCTGCCTGTAATGTTTTTCTGCTGACTGTAGGCTGAGAACTTTAATTGACCCTCATAAAAACTTTCTCAGAAAGAACTTGCTGGCACTTCTTTTCTGCAGAGGGGCTTATTTTCAAGAAGACATCTTGCATAGTCATTTGGACTAAGAGACCCTCATTTCCAAATGTGCAGGGTTTCTCCTCTCTTTCCCTAGAGCACTCTAAACCCAGTGTGTAGGAGGTCACTGATTTGTGTGGGGATGAAGGGCAGATTTTGGTGTCTCCTAGCTGCTCATGTGGCCACGCAGGAGTGAGTGGCCTCACAAGCCATTTTCTTTTCAAAGGTCTTTAAAAAAATCTGCGAGCAAGACTTAATTTATATATTAGACAGAGACTGTATTTGATAGTTTACAGCCAGCATGTATGAAGTAAGTATGGCTTTCATTAAAGAGGAGACATGTATTTTAGCTTAGCTGAGGAATGGGGAAACGTGGGCCATAAAGACAATATTGTAATAGAGTCTCCCTTTTTAATAGTGAACTGTGTGCTGCACTTCCGAAAAGCCTGGATTTCTGGGGGCTGAGCTGATCAGAGCTCAACATGCTTTTTTTCCCTTGCCTTATAACCCTTTTTAGCTTTTCAACTTGTCAAGTACATGGTGGTTTATGAAATTTTAAAGCTAACAGTATGCTGCGTGGGGATGTCAGCGATACGCTAGACTTTTGAGTGCATCCTGAGATGAATAAATCATGAAGTCACAGAAAGTTGCAATTAAAGAACCCAAACCTGGATGCTTGAAATATTAGACCTGGGCTCATGTGACTTTAAACAATAATCACATCTGGAAGAAGTCCACACTTGAATTGTAGATCAGCAATAAGAAAAAGAAAAAAGATATCCGTGAAATATGTGTCTCTTCCAGGGCATCAGACTGATAGTTACGGACCTTAAGTGGAATTATTATTGAAGGAGTTGATTCCCTTCAGCTCAAACAGGTAGATATGATCCTACCTCAGTGGAGATGGAAATTGCTTGGTCTGGTTTCCTCCTAGTCCTGCCTCTTTATAAATTAAGATAATCCTTCGTTTGATGTTTACTTAGTCAGTGACCTTCCTGTATTTTGCAGAGTCTCTGTAAAGATGCTGCAGGTTATATTCATTTTTGCTAGAATCCACTATGGCTTTAGTTGCTACACTGTGACTGTGGGTCAGGCAAGGGTTGCATTAACATTTCATCCCATCCCCAGCTCCCCAGTCGCCTTTGAGATATTTCTGATTTTCCACAGACTTGAGATGAGCAGTTGATGTGTCTCATGCTTGCATGGTTTCTTATTTTAGCTTTTCCCTTTAAAAATTGTGGAAAAAAATTTTGTCATTTGGCTGTGTATTTCAAGAAGGTCTCCGTGGGATTCGTTCATTGTCTGTCAGTAAGGACACCCGGTGAGTCACGTCTTTGACTCCACATCCATGAGTAATCTCCCTGACTTCAACAGGATTACCCAGGTGTTTAAAATAAAACTGTGTTGTAGAGGTCTGTGGGATTATAGGACCAGAAAGATTGGTTGTGTGGCTAGTCACCAAGATTTTCTTTTATTTTCTCATTTTATGAGTTTGAAAAGTCAATAAAAAATAATGCAAAACACATGCCTGATTAAGGCAGGGGTTTAGCTGCTGCTGTGCCAGGAAGTTCACAGTTAGGGTTTCTGGAGGAGCTGTCTCATGGTTTTTCTTCCTTAACGTGTTTTCACTATAAAAAATGTGTATTACGTGTCCCATATACGGACTGATAGCACTCCAGTTAAGGTCATTTTTAACTAAAAGCAAATCTGTTGGATCAATCTGACTGGTTCAGGTGGATGCACTGCTTGGACTTGGTTTCGTGTGGTTTTGTTTTTCTCTCCTCAGTTGTTTCTTGGTATCACCCGTATTGCTGTGGTTTCCAAATAGCTTCCAGCAGTGCACATCTGTACATGCTCTTTCATCTGCTCCCCAGGGAAAGACGGATGTGAAGTTGAATGTTTTGGTTGTGATTTTTGGTTTTGGTTTACATAACCATGCACATGCTTTTGTGGGTAATGTATAAGTATGTGCTATGCTAGAGAAGGGAAGTAAGTGTAAAATTACCCTTACAACCCAGGCCAAAGGTTTGTCCACTCTGAGCAGCTGCCAACAAACCCCTGCCCCCTCTGTGAGCAAACCTGACCCAACTGCAAACTTACACACCCCCACCACTCTGAGTTGGGTGATCTCTATGGCCATAAGGGCATTGAGGACCTCTTCAGTAACACCAAAGTATATATAAAGCTAGACTGGAACATTTTAAAAACAGTTTTTGCAGGCTGAAAAAGATTAAAAATCACCATGTGATTTTTATACACAGGTGTTACCTGTGTGTATAGAGAGTCCTGAATGTATTCATCCTGAAGTCCTCCCTCCTTACAGGCTGTCCTCTGTTTCTGACTGCCTTGTGCTGCTGTGAATGTCCTGCCACCATCCCTCCCCTTCAGAGGCTAACGGGGTCCATTTGTAGGAGTTCGTATGAGAAACATTAATATGGGGAAAAGGTAGTTGGAAACAAAACCACTAAGTATATGGATTTCATCTTCGTTTTTGAAAATTGATTTTAGATTTTATTTTCCCTCCTGTGAAACATTTCTAAAATTATAGGAATATTAACCTGCTAGCAGAACATACTTTTTTCGGTTAAAATGGTACTTTTCTCATGGCTGGAAGTTATGCAACTGCAAGATTGCATAATTGTAGAAGATTGTAGAACTCACACATATCTAATACTTGATTTTAAAAAGAAAAGCTGTGGAAACCTATTGTTAAGATTTGAGGATGTTGGTGACATGAGATGTATGTATATCTTAAATGGACATCAGCTGGCAACAAAGAAGAAACATTTGTTTTTTTTTATTGGTTCCTATCAGCAGTGCAGTGGCAAACATAAAATCTATGGTAGGGATGTAGGAATAGTTCTCTTTCACACAAAGCACATATAGGAGAGGGAGTGGAGGGCCTAGATTCACATATTTTCTTCCATGGTGTTTTACCTCCATTAATAATGTGCCTGAGCTGGTTTCACTGAGATTTTCCTTAAAGTGAAATAATTTCAGCATGCAGTCATTCTGCCCCTGTCTCTCCCCACCCCTCTGGCTCTTCAGTAATTGCATCCTGGTTCACTTTAATTCGGCATGCTAATTGTTAGAGTTAAGAAATAAGAGGCTTGCCAAGATGCAGAAGAATTAAAGTGATTGCCCTTTTGTCTGCAGTAACAGTGGAAGCTAATAATTATGACTCTTATATTTTTGTTGTGAAAACTTCTCTCTCCTGCTCTCAGTTTCCCAGACCTGTGTTTTTCCTTTGACAAAAAGTGATCTGATTTGATGTACATAGGCAGTACTTCAGAATCCATCACTCACAGCCACAGCCTTCCAGCCTACTGTATAATAATAAGCAGATGTGTCATCCTGCAGAATGCTCAATAATAGATCTTTTTAAGAACTGCTTTTCCTCTGTGTAGTTCAGGTACTCCAGAACTAGAATTTAAGCACTGCTTTCATTTTATATAGAGATATCAGGAGATACTCAGCTTAATGTAGAGTTGTATATTTGCATTTGCAGAACATTTTGTCTTCCTTTATTCTCTTTGCAGACACAAGGCTTGGAATGCCAAATAGCTCACCAAGATATACAGTGTGCAGAGAGAAAATATTTTTAATGTCTAACTGTCTGTGGGGTTTTTTTTTGCCTTTTTTTTTTCTTTCCCAAAATTACTTCCCTACGTTGCTTTCAATGGAGCCTGAGAACTCAGAAGTACATAAAACCAGTTTTCCTCTCCCTGGGATGCTTGTTCCTTGATGATGCAGGGATGCTGCCCTTCCTGAAGCAGCCCTTTGGCCTCCTGGGCTCACTCTGCAAACATTCCTGCGACTTTGCTTTGCTGTCCTGCAAACCCCTTGTCAAGTGGTTTCTTCTGTCCATGCTGGTCGGAACTCTGTGGATTCTGATGAAAGCCAGAAACCTCCCTGTTTTCTGTTAATCTGGGCTCCTCCTGCCTTCTGCTGCAAATAAACAGGGCAGGAGGTGAGCCAGCTGGGAGAGAGCAAGGATATAAAACTCTGTTGGAGGAGAGCTGCTAGGAATGCCAACCAGCTCTCCTCAAGATTTTTCCCCTGGATTCTCAATGATTTTAAGGGAAATCAGGCTTTCTAGGACTCCTGCAAGACTGCTATGTAGAGATAGCAAGGAGCAAATTGAAGTAACACACATAAGGCATGCTGACGACCACAAAGGTGCCGTAAAACAAACAGCAGGGCATGTTATTGCTATTATTCAAATATTATCTGGTTCCTGTAACATCTGGGAAGCCCAGACATGGATCAGAACCAGATGTGCTCTGTACTTTGTGGCTGCAGAGCAAATAGGGAGGCCTGCCCCAGAGCCCCCTCAATGTAAGGCATCATAAGACAGGGTGTAGGGAGGCTATGGGCCAGAGATCCACATCATTGATCTACATCAGTGATGTCAGCCTCAGCATGCCAGAAAGCAGAGTCTATTTAAAAATCTACCAAATAAATGCAAGTGGAGATGCATGTGTTGATTTTAGTGACACTAACAAGGCCAGGAGTGGTTTTTTTGACCCTCTAAAAACAGATGTGGGATCTATCTTTGGCTCTGCAGCAAGGGGAAGGGTTTAGGGAAGTACCAGAGAGGGTTTTCCAGTTTTCCAGCAATGAGTGTGTCTCTCTTCTCTGCATGCTGGTGTAAGAGAAAACATGTTTGGTTTTCAAATATACAAGTTCAGGGGAAAAGGTGCCATGGCAGAGTAGAAGTGCATCTTGGTAGCAGCAGAGGTGATGTTCAAGTTGGAGGTAAGCCATGAAAAAAACCTGTAGCTAAAAGCACAGCGTTTATTCTGGATGTGTGGAACAGAGGTAACCACAAAAGAAAAACATGGAAGTGGGATGTGGTCAAAGCAACAAGGTGCAGAAAGGATCTTCATGGCAGCGTTTTGAAAGAAAACAAATGTGTCAGGATGATTGTCTGCAAGGCCGCAGGAGAGGGTGTTGCAGTAACCAAAATGTGAGTGCTTGGAAAGGAAGGGATAAAACATTATGTGGAGCAGTAAACTCCATAAAAAGCCATTTCTTGGATACAGCAAGGAAAACGTGTCTATGTAAAGGACAGCCTTAGGAATCCAGGTGCACCCTGGCTTTTGGTGAGCTTAAATAACCTGCTGGGATCATGCTTAAAGCAGAATTACAACAGAGTGTAAGCAGGACCACAGTGAGGAGACCAGCAGCATCCCTGGGGAGTAAGAGGAGGAAGATAAAATGGAGCAGGAAGAAGCAGGGAGAGGACGAAAATGTCGTCTTGGCTGCTTCTTGCATACTGATAAATGTTTTTGTAATAAAATCTTCCTGGAAGGAGGGAGAGTTTCATGGCCAGGCTTCCCAGCACAGAACAGCACCACTTGGAGCTGCAGGGAGACTGATTTTATGAGTTGGGTTACAGCACTCAAGTTGATTTTAACATGAGACTTTGTGTGCAGCATGTCATAGTTCCTGTTCTGTTTAATCCTGTTGTTTTCATTTTCTGGTAGATATTAGCTTTTAATTTTTTTTACTTGCTTCTACTAATTAGTCGCTCATCCACTTTCAAGTTATGTCCAACAGCTGTATTTTACCTGGCTTTCCCTAGGCAGCAGTTTGATTGGCACCTCTTCTTCTGTCCAGTTGCCAGTGTCCACAAATCATAAAAAAATCCAATTTATCTTTCTGCCCTTCTTTCAGATATGATTGAAAAGAGCCCCTGGATTCAGAGGCACAAGAGAGGGAGTGAAGGTAATTAAGGGACCCAAAAAAGAGTGGCTGCATTGCTCTCGCTTCCTTAGGAAACAGGCAAAAAAAAAGTTGCCCTCCAAAATCTGGGGGAGCTAGAGAAAAAGTGCTTTTTATTTTAAACAAACTGCACTGTTGCTGTGGGGTGGGCTCCCAAATTTGGGCCCCTCAAATTTGATATAAATCTGGTGAAACGTCTGCTGAACCTTCAAAGCAATGATTTTGCTTATGCAGTCATTATATTTGTAATTTAATGGATTTTAAAGCTGAAGGAGTGCTGCCTGTCTTCTGCAAGTCAAAGGAAGCTCACTTGCAGTTGCAAGGGAGGCATGCAAAGCACCTGGCTTGGTGCAGAGCCTTGGTGGTGGAAAGACTTCTTAAAAATTACTAATTGATTCTAAAAATTAGGCCATTATGTAAATGTTTGTAATTCTGGACTGCTACAAGAAGCTTCATTAGTAGGAATACAAGAACAGGAATTAATTTTACTTATGTGTAATGAAGAGCAGATGGGACCTGAGGAAAAGCTGCAAAGAGAAGGAGGGAAAGGGATGCTTGTTCCCCCTTTAGCAGCTCTGTTCATGAAGTGCCATTTCACAGGGATTAGCTTCCTATTTGTTTTTATTTTATTGGGAGGGGGGGATATTTGTGAATATATGGCATGAGATTACACTTTTATTGTCTGCCATGAATCCCTCGTAAGGGTAGGACAATGTGGAAGTGTGCAGCCCATATTGCCTTACAGGGATGCATTAGAGGTCTCTGTCTCCACCAGTAATGACCAATTAATGACCACTGAGATAAGCAAATGAGAAGTCAGGGCTACTTGAGTACTTTAACTCATTATTTCCTGACCACCCTTGGGCAAAAAGGCTGATATTGGTATAGTTTTATTTAATGAGTATTTCATATGAGGATGGGACTCCACAGTCTGGCAGCGGGGGCTGCCTGGATGTTTTGCTTCCAGCCTTCATCATATCTTTATGAAATCACTGAAAGAAGAAAATCCCAGATCTGTGTGGTGGCTGGAAGAAGTTTGTTCAGTTACTGCTCAGCTGGGATAGGCTTGTAGGATTTCCAGGAGGACTTGGCACAAGCTTTGATGTTGATGCACTTCAGGTCAATGGAAGTGAAATTTCAAGTGTACTTGTGCCAAATTTGCTGTGCAAAATGAGCTACAGAATATCATGTATGCACTCTGACAGAGTGGAGCTCACCCCTGTAAACCTCCAGGGGTTTTGCTGGGCCAGTTCAGTGAGATAAACAAAGAAATAGACAAGGTGGTGACAAAAGAGGTGTACCCTCATGTCTGTTGGATGTCAGATTTTTAAACCAATAGTGAAATAAGAAATGCTCATTTATTTAAATAATTAAGCTGAGAAGCAGGGACTTAAGGTAAAATCTTGGCTTCACTTGAAGGTAGGGGTACTTAATTTATGTGTCTTTAAGACATACTTTGTACTCCCTACACTGAGTTTTATTGGTTTCACTGGGCACCTGGTCTTGTCTCAAAGCTAGATGTTTAATGACTGATACTAATAAAAGTTATTGACCAATCAGGATGGCAGAGAAGGCTTGGAATGAGCAAAGGAGACAGAGAAATCTCAAAAGACTAAAGACAACTGGATGGGATTGGACAGGCAATGCCATTAGCAGCGAGGGCAGAAGGGTGGAGAACTTCACTTAGGACGCCACTAAAATCAGTGTCCAATAGTAAGAAATGTCCCAACCAGCACTTGTGGGTGGGACCTTCAGCAGCAGAAACAGAAGTGAGGGGGGATATGGAGTACCTGAGAATGCTCTTCTGGCTGCTGGGACTGGACTGTTGACACCCCAGATACAGAAGTTGCACTACCAGGCATATTTCCTGATCTGCTGCTGTTTTACTTCTGTTGACAGCAATGATTGCTGCCACTGGGAGTCTTCAGCATCCTCAAGCAGAATGTGTGCTTTATTTTGGGGAAAAAAAAAATCCTGCTTTTATTGCTTCATCCCGCACAGCATCACACAATGTGACAGTGTGACGATCCCTTCAGGTTTTATAATATGGGTTCCCTTTGCCAGGGCTTAGGGGGAGAGTGGTGTTATTAATGAGCTCTTCTGTGTGGCTGCTGGGCAGAGGGGTAGGAAAGAATAGAGGAATGTCCTTTTCTATTGCTCAGGCACCAAATACGAATGCTTTGTAATAACAGAAAGGGACAGACAGGGGAGCCCTTGTAAATACATTTAGAAAAGGCTGTGGAGGTGGTGCAGATGCAGGTTTGTATCTGTGGCTTTGGGAGGGAAGGACAATTAGGTGTTTCGATGCATGCCCCTCACTGCTGCTTTCATTCCTGCATCCTGGGACTCTTGCTGGGTCTTCAAGCACCTCTCAAACTCACACAGCATCACAGCATCTAAGTCCTCAAAAAAAGAAAGAAAATGACAGTGACCAAGAAGTTGCTTTGCTTTGGTGCCATAGCTTCAGGGAAACAGTGGGGAAGTTTCACTACTCATCAGTGCTGAATTTGGGCTCCCAGCCCTGCCTTATTAGTCGGAATGAGGCATTATGGCTCTCAGCTGTGTTCTCAGCTGTGCCTGGGGAGGAGGCATTTAGCTCTTCTCCTCTCAGGTGCCTCCCCTCTTGGGTGCTGGAGGGGAACCTATTTTGCAACAGGTTGTTGGAGTGCTCCTGTTTGGTCATGGCGAGAGGAGGCTGCTGGAGGTGATAGTGAGTCAGGGGTTTAGTGATTGATAATTCTTATCATTAAAAAGAGGCATGGGATTTTTCAGGGCTGGTTTTTGTGAGGTTTTTGAGGCTTCCTCAATCAACAGAAATGGAATTTAGGTCAAATTAAGTTGATGTGTTTGCAATAAGGCACTGAGTCCATGACCACTGGCTGCATCTCTTCAGTGGTGTGCAGTGGTTCTCTCTGATCCTCTCTGCTCCTTGACGCTGTTACTGCTCCTCCTTTTGCCTAAAACACAGGTTATGCCTTTTACAATATTACAAAGGCTTAGTGTTTGTCTCAGATATTCAACCCAGAATGAGGCTATGCTCAAACTTAAAATATTTTTAAATTTGAATTAATAGCTCTTAAAATGAGTGTTCCTGGTGGTGGCAACATTTCTCAGCCAAAAGTGAAAAGGAGAAGTGAAAGATGAAGACTGTGTTATTTGAAGCCTCATATTATTGCGCTTTGAAAGGGTTTATGGTGTTCTAGTTGCTCAGAGAAAAGCAGAGGCAGGACACAAACACGCTGCAGCAAGCTCGGTGTGTCTCTGAAGCCCTGCCTTCATTATTATGCAGTGCAAGTGGCTGTTGGCATAAGAACAAATTCCACTGTAAATTATGTGTGATTTACATGAGAAGCTCATTAATTCTCTAACACCGGATTTAGATGGTTTCATTTGTAAAGGGTGTCATTTTAAACACTGCTCAAACATATTTCCTTCTATCTGCTGACTCAGAGTGTGTGCTGAGAGATGATAAACAATAAAGTGTGTATGTATTCATAAATACATGCACACAGACACACATTAGAAAATGGAATCAATTAGAAGGTATGCTTTGTGTTTAGCAGTGCTGCCTGTGATACACAGATTGGCTGCCTGTTTTATAATTTTGTCTGCCTCAATGCTTGTGTATTGTGGACCTTGCAGGGATTTTTTTTTTTTGTTTTGCATTTAGTGGTGCAGAGGTAAGCCCTTTTAATTTTGATTTTTAATATTAAACTTGTATTCTAATTCTTATTCTGTACTGCTGTAGCCCTCATTTTAAGGGTTTTCCCTTCCTGGACAAGCCTCTGCCCTGGCTTTGGGAGCCACAAGACTCAGCATGAATGAGCAGTACAGTTCTGTGGCATAAGCAATAAGCAGAGTGTCTTTTTTTCTTTTCTGATGTATGTTCCTGTTTTTTCTCAGCTCTACTATAACTCAGAAGCTTGGCAAAAATAATGATCAAGAGGGAAAAAAGAAAAATCCCTCAGTGGAAATACTTTTTTATTGGAGGCTCTGCCTCTTGCTGCAGGACAGGCACACCAGAACTGTCTGTGGTTGCAGCTCATATGTTGAGGCAATGTAGTCCATAGTTTCATTTAATGTTGCTTTTGAATTAAGCAGCCATGACCCTTCTGCATTAGCTGAAAGAATTATATGCTCATTTTCAGTTTGTACTTATTGTTTTAATCCAGCATCTGGAGCTATGTGTTCTCTGATATAGGGCTGATGTCGAAATTTGGATGATGGTGTAAGTGTTTTATCATATGTTCATGTGCTGTTCGGGTTTAAGTTGCAGCTTATAATTATTTTAAATGGGCAGTTGCTCTTTAGAAAGTCTTAGGCTTGACGCAAACAATAAATGCAGGACAAGCTGCCAGACTCACCTTTGAAGTCTCTGGTCTAAGGAAACTGTTCCTTGACATCTCATTACTTTCCTTCTCTTATTAGAAGCAAATGTGGATTTCCTACACATAGATTAAATATGGCCTGAATTAAGAAAGCTGAGTTAGGCAGCAGCAAAAGAGGAGAAATTATGCCATGCTCTGCTGCGGTTTTGTTTATCAGGACATAAGTCTGAATTTATTATTTTTTATGACTTGTAAGTTAGTGCAAGGAAAGAAAAAGGAGCAGTCATTTTTTACCTACTACAATCAATCTACTGTTTCATACGCATTTAAACAATTTTGCCACAGGGAAAAGAAAAACATGCCTGTCTTAAGCAACCTAAACATTCACCATGGTTGTTCTTCTGCATGTAGCAGGGCTTTCCTTGCTCAAGGAGAATTTTTTCTGTTATGTGGAG
This sequence comes from Anomalospiza imberbis, assembly GCF_031753505.1. Lineage (NCBI taxonomy): Eukaryota > Metazoa > Chordata > Aves > Passeriformes > Viduidae > Anomalospiza > Anomalospiza imberbis. The sequence continues at coordinate 28,613,740 of NC_089684.1, read as the reverse complement.
AAAGTGATTTTGACTCACAAGATATGGGAAAACGTAGGCAGGGTTTCAGTGGAGGAGGAGGGAAATCCTGTTCCTCTTGTACTTGTGAACAGCATGTATCAGACCTTCCCTGACCTTTTTTTTAGCCCCCAAGCCGAAGTTTTATCTCATGACCTGTCTGCACCACTTGCTAGGGCTGGATAAACATGTTTTTGAAAGTAAGAATACTGACAATTTTTTTTCTCCAACAAAACTGCTTGCATTCAAGCTCCTTATCTAATTTATTAGAGACAAAAAATTGAGGGAGGGAGGAGGGGGCAACCAAACCAAGAAACACTGTGCTATTTTCACTTGTCTTCAACAACTTCTCACAGAGTAGCATGGGAACAATGTTTTGTTTAATGTTACAAGAGTTGCAAAGCTGGTGACTGTGCTTTGCCCCTCTCCCCACACTTGCTCTGTCTTGAACTGGAGATGTGTTGGCAAGGAGGTAAGGTGAGATATACATGGTTATGGGTTGCAAACAGACAGAAATCCTATACCCAAAGCCAGCATGTGGCAGAATGGCTCACTCTTCAGGTGCTGCCAGCCTGCATACTCTGTATATATAAGCCACTGAGTGTAAACCCTGTTTTGGCTTGTTGGTTTTTTCTGTAGTGCTTTTCTTTTGAAAATCCAGTGCTTCTGCAGGCATAGGATAGGTTCTTTCTAGCATTTTGAAAATATTTAATGGTTTATTATTTTTTTTTCCGAAGGAACGTGTTTAGGTCAGTTCTCTTTGAACTGTCCTAAAGTATTTTACCCTCAGAGGTCATTTGTGATTTCAGCCAGATGTTCCCATATAGACAGAGTAGAAGGGCAGCGCCTGGTGCAAATCTGTGCAAGTATTATTGGGAAAAAAAAAAATAGGAACAGTACCAGATGACACCAGCTGTTAATGGCACTCATTAAGCATAATGTTTTAACACACTGTTATTTTCCAGTGTAGATGAGCCCTCAGTGAACTCTCCCATTCCTTTCTGCAAACCCATCATGCAATATTCTGCCTTTAGTGGAATTTTTTAATTCTTTGTAAATTTTCATAAAAAAATTTTTTTTGTAGTTTAAAATGTAGGCAGAGCACCTAGTGCTTATTTAACTATGAGGCTGAAGGTGAGAGCCTCTTGGTTATAAACAGTTTCCATCTTGAAAAATATACAGCTGTAGGTAGGCAAGATGGACAAAAGGTGAGAGAAAAGAATTATATTGACAGGCCTACTGAGGCAGAAAGGGAAAACAAAGATACCTAGTTTTGTTGCCTTACAAGTCTACAGTGTAATCCCATTTGGAGAAACACAGTGGAATACAGCCATGAAACTTATTTCTCTAAGGGAAAGCTCCAAGAACATTTTTTAGCTTATGTTTCAGGTACAGAAGAAGCCAGGCCAATTATTTCCAAAAAAAAAAAAAAAAAAAAGAGCATTCTGCCAGCAGACTACCCTGTATGTGTGTATGTATTCATACACATGCACACACACACACACACATATATATATATTAAAATAAGAAAAGCCTTACCACATCACTTCTATATGAGGGTGTTTGGGTTTGGTTTCTGCATGGTACTGTTCATACCAAACATGTAGGTAGGCCATTTTGTTTCCAACCAAAGCACTGAAGAAAATCAGTAGTTAATGCTATGCAAAGTGGAATGAGGCAAGCATGTCACCTGTAATATGACAAGGTATTAACTTCTTAAGTCAGAGAAATTCAGGTGGACAGGCTGGAGTTTTAATCTGACTCCTGAAATTGCTGTGTCAATAAATTTCAGCTAAGTGATGCAAATGTTTATAATTAATTTCAGAGTGGCCTAATTTTTTGCACGTTAAGCAATTTGGTATCTTGTTTTAGACTCTGAAGCAGGGAGGCAACTCAGCATGAGTCTATGTGTGATTTATTTAACAAGGGACCAGCTTAGGGACTCTAAAGTCATGCTTGGAGTTGAGCTGATGCCCAGCATTCATGCACTGTGGCATTATCTCTCTCAAATGGCAGCTTCATGGTGAGGCAAACTCAGAAGTTCTAAAACTCAGAAATTCACAGATGAAACTCAAAGTTTATGTGCCTGTTTCTTTTCTTTTTGTGATGGTTTGGTGCTGGCATAACTCTAATGACAAGCACTTAAGAAGAGACACTGCTGTAATAAAGACCTGGAGACTAATGGTGTTTGCAATACCATTTCTCATCCAGTCTTTGTCTGCTGCTAAAAGATCCCTGTTTGATTCTGCTTACTCTTCTCACAGCTGAACACTCATCAGTTGACCAACAACAGTTTCTGCCTTTGGTGCTCAGGATCCCAATCTATTCTTCCACCCAAGCAGGAGCCAAACCTAGGTTGGCTCAGTTTCTGAGGTCAGACAAAATCTGGTTTATGGCCATGGGCAGGAGCCCTAACAGTGGTAGTGTTGATTCACGAAATGAATGGTCAGTTGTTTTAAAGGCCAGGGGAAGCTTAATGCAGCACAGGACAGATGATGTTGTACTTTCAGTGGTGCTGTGTACAGTTCTGTATAGCTTATGCTGTTCCTTGCCTTATCTTCACTGAACTGTGGCCACTGAAGGTGCTACCTTCTTGCTGGACCCTCTCCTGCAGTTTGTGTGTGGTCTGCCCATGCAGAACAGGTCCATATTTTATTTCAGAGTTAATGAGTTGTCTTTTATATTGTTTCTCTTAGGGGCTTTCCCAGTAAATTATAAGGAACCTGTGTTTGTCTTTAAAGCCTGGTCCTCCTGAAGTTGAGAGAATTATTATGGTGGAAACATGCTAGTTCTTAAAATGCTACAAGTAGTGTTTCATCCCATCCCTCCCCTCTTCCCATGCTTTAAAATATTTAAGGATCCCTAAATAGGCACTTTTAAAATCAAAGCATTAAGAAGCAAAAGTGTGTTGCAGAATTATGAGCCAGATGTTGATCCTGGTAACCCAGGTATGCCATTCCCTCACACCCACTCAGCTTTCCTTGTGACATCTCCCCAAAGAGGACCCTGGGGTTGGATGCAAGCTGAGATCAATCCTCAGCCTGTGGCATCTGTTTGCTGAGGGTTGGAGCTGCTTATTGAGTTGAAGTCGTGTGAACTGAGAAACGGAGACAACGTGATGTTGGGAGCGAGCCTGGATCTTAGGAACACATTGCTTAAGTGACCAGAAATTAAGCTGCTGTCTGTGTGCCAAACCAAAGTTAAAAGCTATGTGGGTTTCAGAACTTTCTTTTTTTAAGAAAACCTTTGTTAAGAATAAGCTGCATTCAGTGATTGATTGCTTGTTGCTCTTGCCCAGCTATTTGTACTCTCAGCTTTGACTTTTGCCGTACACCTGAGGCCTTGCATTATAGGGAGCACAGTATGTGCAGCAGAGGGCTGAAAATTTGGCCAAAATATTGGTGTCTTGAAGTGCAGAATTGAGGGATATTTCTAGAGGAAGTAGTGCTGCTCTGCTTTGTTGGATCAGACTAAGAGAGAGGAGGGATTTTTCTCATAGCAGTTGTTCCCCCTGGCTCTTTCAGTGTTTTGCTTGGGACTCTGTCTGGGGTAGCTTTGAATGTTGCGTTAGGCATTTTAGTTCTCAGCTGTAGGTAGGTGCTGTTCCATGTCGGTAGCTTGTACAGAGAAAAATTAAGAAATGAAGGAAAAATTGTTTTGATTTTTTTTTTCTTTGACCTGATAGGTGGTAGAGTACGAAAGGGGAAGGCTTTCCATGTGGAGCAGAGGAGGAAGACACTGGGTGTGGAAGAGGGCTGTGCTTTTATTTTTACATTTCCAAGACCCCAGCTTACCTTTTATGCAAAGAAAGAGAGAGGATGGTGGGGGCAGGCATAATTCTGGGACATCCGGCCCCAGTGAAGCTCTTGCTGGTGATTAGGTCCATCTTGAGATCAGCCTTTCTAGATAACACATAATTACTGGGGTTTTGTTCCTCCTTTGAATGGTTAACATACGATATGTCTATACGTTGTTTTTCTGGCAGCTCATTTTTCCCTTCTCATGTGATTTGCAGGATGTACACACTTGGTTTGTGTTGATAGTGACTCTCCTGACAGTTCTTTGTATAGAAAGGTTAAGGCAGCTCGTGGGTTTGTGAAGACAGGAGTATTATGCTTGAGCCTGGCGTTAGTCATGCTTAGCTGCTCGCATACTAATTTGGCACTAAATCATGACTTCTTTTTCAACTAGATGCCACCATTTTAGGCAACTCTACTTGTGCAACTTGCAGTCAGGCTGATGAACCAGTCAAAAATGATGGCACTGCACAGCTTCTCCCTTCCACATATGCCCATTCTCCAAATGTGGTAGGAGGACTAGAAAATACAGCCAAGTGAACAGAAAATGCAAATTGGTTTCATATTGTTACTGGAGCAAGTGGCTTTCTATAGGAAATCTGAAAAAATTTAGAATATGCTACTAAAGTTTGCATGAGAAGTTCTGCATCTCCTTAAAAGAAGTGAAGTAGTGCTCTCCTGGCAAAGGTGATTGTGAAGAGTTATATTGCAGTTGGATTTCTCTTGATGCTTAACCTGGATAAAAAAGGTTACCACACCTGCTTTCTCCTTTTGTCTTTGGAAGATGATCAGGCAGTGCAGAGGACAACATCAGAACTAAAGGAGGTTTTAGCTGTCTCTTGGGCTCAAGCCTTCTCCAGGGAGAAGGTTGTTCATCTTTGTACGGAGGCAGGATCACTGGCTTTCTCATCCGCAGCTGTCTAGATACTGTCTCATACCTAAGGGGAATTGCTGGATTGTTTTTTCTTGCAGTTAAATTTTTTTGTCATGAGTGTGGTTCTCGGTCTGAATTTGGAGCTGAAATCCACTGACAGGGCAAACAGTGAGCAAACATTCAGGGCACCTCCTGGCCAACAGTTTGATGGTAGAAGTGGGCAGGACTGTATTTATGAGCCATTACCCCTTAGTGCGTTTCATGAGCGTAATAAAAGGTTTCTTTGATTTTTTTGTTTTTGCCTTTGCTGCTTGTTAAGCTAAGGAGGCCCATTGAGTACAAGAAAAAAAATCACTTATTAAAATTTGCTACTACAGCTGAGAAGTTAAACCATGGACCTCAGCTGTCAATTTGGTGTGTGGTTTTCTTCAGTGTTTCTCTTTTTTACCCTTTCCATAGCTCAACCTTATATGCATATGAGTATGATACCCATAGTCAATTTATGGTATCCAGAAGAACAGCATGTTAAATTTTTTTTTTTTTTAAATAAGATTACTTAAAGATATAAGTACAGCAAATAACACAGTCTGATTTATTACCGTCTTGGGATATCCCCTCCCCTTCTCAGCTTTTCTGCAGTGACAGATGGAAGAAAATATCTTTCCAGTTTTAAGAGTTAGTTACAACTGTGCACAAGAATGGGCACCACGTGGACCTCAGTGGGAAGTAGTTTTGATTTCTTAAATGTTGATCATGTTCCAGTCAGCTTCAGAAGAGAGACCCCCCTGACTGATATTTTTAATGAGCTAGGGGAGAGTGTTAGAACTGTCTGCCTATCTACCTATGAATCCTCAGGGTAGAGAACTAAATCACTGTGAAGCATTAGAAGTAGAAGAGGTTATCTAGCTAAGCGTTTTCTGTGGTGTAAATGGCATTCAGGCATGTGCATATCACTTTTTTCTTTTTTATTTCTCTATTTTCTTATAAAGCAGCATGAATGACTATGCTCCCATCAGCAGCCTTTATTAACTCTTGTCTAGGTGACAGCCTGAGAACATAGCAGGCACAATTTCCTTGCGGGTTTGAGCCACTGAAGCAAATTCAGTCTCCTTTATATTTTTTCTACCCTAAAGACATTGAAAGGAATGTGGAAGAATAAGTGTTTGTGTGCATGGGGATATGTTTGTATACATGTATGGGCCAGTAAATGCCTGGGTTTACCTGGAACTTGAAGGAATACCTGTGAATTGGGTACTTTATAGTGAAAATAAATAGAAAGCCTTTGGTAGCAGAACTTAATGGAATTAAGGAAAATATTGGATTCTGGGTGCTGTTTCAAAGTCGTTTTCATCAGAATGGTATAATCAATATGTAGCTCTTTGGCTGTTAACTCTTCAGATTTAGCTGAAATCACATTAAACGGAATAGATTTTATTTGTGGCTCAGGCAGTAGGGCTATATTTAACTGAACTCCTGGAAGTCAGCTATTTGGGAGCTGCTAGCTTTTCACAAAGTGGTGCTGTCTGTAGTTGTACCCAAACAAATCATAATATCATTCTTTTGTCATTACTGATGTGGGTCCTGCTTTATAAACAACAACTAAACACAGAAAGTTCTGGTGGTATGTGTCCTGTTTGCTCTTCCTAATTTGCCCATTGATTTCTTTCCCCATCTGGTCTCAGGTGAGCTTTGTTATACCTTTCCTATTCCAAAGCAACTTGGCCAGAAACAATCTCTTTGCCATTGATTTGAAAACCTCTGCTGCAAGCAGAATTGTGGGCCAGAGTTTTGGGGACGTGAGGGTGTGGGTGGAGTTTGCAGCTGTGTGGAGCATCTGTAACCATGGGAGATATCAACAGGAATAGTTGCATTTACCACTGCTGAAAATGACACATGTTGGTTTTAAGTTCAATATTCACACAGTCAGTCTGTAATAGAATCTACATGTAGGAAGACAACAATAATTATCTCTATTAACTACCAAAAAAGCTATTAATAGATTCATTTGAAAAGCCTTACAAGCCAGTATTTCCAATTGCAAAACACTCTGTAAAAAATTATTTTTGTGTCTTGCAAAGTAATCGCCATACCACACAAACAGAATCCAAATGAAAAACTGTCTTGTGTTCTGGAGATGCTGTCATGAGAAAGGCCTCCTATGTAGCATCTGTTCACACTTCCCACATATTGTGTAAATATATCCACTTCAAGTATTTAATCTTCCCAGAAGTAATGCTTGCCTTTCTTCTCCAAACAAGAAAGCTGGAATCCTCTCCCTCCTTACAAAACCCACCTGTAGCTTGGCAAACTACCAGATTGAGGTTGTTTGGGTTGGGTTAGTGGTTTTGTGTTTTGTTTTTTGTTTTTTTTTTTTTTTTTTTTTTTTTTTGTAGTTTTTTTGTTTTGGGTTTTTGGTTTTTTTTTAGTAATGCTCAAATTTTAATTTTTGCATAAAAGCTGTAAATGTTTCTGGAGTTATGACTGATCTCATTTCCCCCTTCCCCCCATTCCCTAGGAACATTCCTAATAAGTTACTCAGTCTCTCTCTTTTCTGAACAGGGAGAATTTCAGCCATAAATAAGGCAACACTTGAAATCGTAAATAATGTTTGGACAGCTTGTGCTGAGGGCATCCCAAAGGGAAGGAATTATTTTGTCGTGGCAGTGTATCATGGGGCTGTCCAGTGTCATGCTTGGAAGCTGATGGTGTTGCTTTGGAGCAGGCTGTTTCTTGTGTAGAGTGCCTCCAATTATCTGAAAGCTGGGTTGTGACTCTTGAAAAATTGGCTTGTGGGATAGCAAAGTAAATCACACTGATGAGAAGAGGGAAGGAGGGGAGAACTGAAGCCACCAAATACTAACTAATGCTAAGAAATTCTAAGCTAAAGCTGAAATGGCTTGGTGGGGGAAAAAAGGCAGGAACATATGTCAATGACAGATTGCCAACCTTAGCATTTAATTCTGGGCATTTTGTGGGTTTATAGGATTTGCTGACAAAAAGATGAGGGGGAAGGGTTGGATGGGATGTAATTTCCTGAGTGTTCTTCTTGAAGGGGAAAAAAAAATCTCAACCCATCTTCTTTTATTTGAATATATTGGAAACAGCCTGAACAATCGTAGATTTTCATTAGAGTAAATACCTTTGAGTTATGACACTTTCTCTCCTTTAAAAGCAGTTTCCAAAGCATTGGAGAAGTATGCATAATTAAATGCTTCCCTTATTTGAACTTCATTGGGAGGCAGTCTATTTCTTTCTTCGTTTGACACCTCTGTGCTGTGCAGACTCGTGGTCTGCTGAAATGTGCATGTTCACAAAGATGTGAAGAGCCCCAGTCTGCCTGTTCCACTGAAATGTGTAATGAGCAATGTTTTGAACACTTCTGAGAGGCAAGACAGTGAGGATATTAAAAACTACGTGCTGTATGGCACCCAAGTGTGTTTATTTAATAGACACCGAGTAGCCACAGTGTATGAAAGTTCTGTGTGCTCTCTTGCTTTGGCTTTTTGTGTCTAAATCTCTATCTGCCCATGAAATATCCTTGATCTGAAAGTCTCTAACCTGCTTTTGGCATGGGCCTTTGACAGAGAACCTTTTTAAATGATGCAATTAGAAGTCCTGCTGAACTTTTTGAAATTTCGTTTGGATACTCTGAATAAGATATACTGAGTGGATAAGCTGGAGGAAGTTATTAAAACTTTACAGAAAAACCATGAAGCAATTGGAATATAAATTTTATATTTTTTAAATTTTGCTTTCCTCTCCAGACCAATTCCTGGAGGAAGGAGGTGGGGATTAGAGGGCTTTTTTCTCTTTGGGGGGGTATGACATGTTTCTCTCTTGACCAAAAAATAGCTTGGGAAAAGGAGAATGCTGTGCTGATGAAGGGCTTGAAGCATTTTCAGAAAAGACTTTTAGCTATGTCAAAGGACTTCTAATATTCACAAAGGCCCTGTTTAAGTGTACATCAGTCTGCTCCTGCTTTTCTCATTGAGCGGGAATACATGAAGACTTCTTTCAGGGTTGGTTGCCAGTTTGCAAAGTGCTGGGTTGCATTTTTTTTTCCCTTTTTGCATCAGCATCTAAGGAGAAGTCAAAGGCCTTATCTTTTGGCTCTGGATTCTCTCAATATGTACTTCAGTGAGTTTGAGGTTCCCTGGCATTACAGAAGGAATATACGAAATAGTTTTCCTTTTTTTTAGTTTTCCTTTTTTTTTTCCTGTTGCTGCTGTAAGTTTTTGCAGATGGGAACCTCTGTTCTGATTATGGTGGGGTGTTCCTAACCTGAGCAAATTTTATGCTATGAGATGTGTGTGGGTGTGAGTTGGTTGATGAACCTTGTAAACCCCATGGGTGACACCTCCAGTGGAAATTAAAATACACCTTGAGCCCGTTGTGTTCTGAGTTTTCTGAGCTGACAAACTGCTGTAACAAAATTATGTTTTACGTTCTCCATGAGTTGCTTGTTCATTTCAAGCTTCATGAAATATAACAGGTGGACAGGCCAGTCAGCAGTACTTGTAAAGCCCGTGAACTTGTCTTTGCTGGTTGAGAGACTTGAAAATCCCCAGTGAAGTGTGGATGTCCATAATAATCTTTGCTGATCTTCCATGAAAGGCTTGGGGGAGTTTGCAAAATTCTCTGGTAAACCGGAAGATCTCATAACCACCCACAACATGCCATTTCTTGCAGTATTCCTTTAGGATCTTAACATGCTGAAATCCATCCTTCTCAGGCTCATGAGGGTTACGAAGCCTGTGGGGATGGCAAGTGGTGTTTTCAATCCTGCTGAGGCTCTGTGGATTTACGTCCTTCTCTGCTGCATTTCATTTGGTTTTGCCAGCAAAGATTTTTTTATTCTCAGTAGTCTTTTGTACTGCAGATTGAGTGAATTAAGCTTGGGTTTTGACAAAATGCATCTCTCTGAGCAGGTAGAAACCCTGAATTAATGAGATGGAGTGTGTCTCTTATCTGTGTAACAAGTTTGAGCATCATTTATGTCAGCACATGCTGCAGGTTCATCCAGCTTTATGGCATACATGTGAGCAGAGAAGAGAAATGAGTGGCTTAGTATTGCCTTGAAGAAAGGCAGAAAAAATATTTGCTTGCTTAATCCTGTAGCAAACCCGTGATGAAAAGTTGGGAGCAGCTGTCCTATTTGGCATATGTAGGCAGGGCAGTTTGTAGGGTGATTACATACCTGAGTGATGTAAATATCAAAAGGGAAGCTCTCTTGCCTGCCTTACCTGAAGAGTGCTTGTTTTAAAGTCCTGAAGTGCTGAAGACCAGGCCTAGAATTCCTCTTCCCCTGCCTGGGGCAATGACAAGGTAGCCTTCTTACACAGAAGGGCTCCAGTCTACAGGCTGGTGCTACCTGGGCCACCAGGGCAGGGAGATTAAATCATCTCCAAACTTGATTCTTTTGGAATATAATGGTTACTGTGTTCTTTCTGGAGAAACATCTGCCTCATTGTAATCTTTTGCCTAAGACTGTAATTAGCAAATGCCCCATTTTAACCATCAAGGACCGAGTTCAGCCCCTTGCAGTGGGATTCTTTCCCTAAGAGAAACTTACTGAGTTGCCTGGCTTATGTGCGTGCACACACACACACACATGTATGTGCATGCCTTCTACGCAGTAATTTGTTGTAAAATGCTGCCAGCTTTTGAACTTAGAGGGGAGGATGGAAAGACCAAGAAAACCAGAACAGCAGAGGTAAAAGCCCACCCTACCTTTCAAGTATCTCTGGTTCTCTTAACAAAACCTGTGTGCTTGCAGGGCCCATTTGGCATTAATGCAGCCTTGACTAATATTTTTGCAGCTGGATTGGTGCTAATGAAGACAGTTAGTTTTGGAAAGACCTCCATGCAGAACTCTGTGTTGCTTAATTTCAAGTCTCTGGATTGCTTGAGTGTGGGATAGCATGTAGAGGGCTATGGCTAAATGGTTGTCCCATCCTGGTACTCTGGGCTAGGCGTCCACTGTAGGTGGTGCTTGAAGACAATAGCATGTGAAGCCTAGGATGGCTATGTGAATTAAGAGATAACATCCTAAATGTTATCTCTTAATTCACATAAAAATGATGCCTAAAAGTAGCTTGTGGTTTCCCTTTGATGCTCTTGGGGCTGAAATGTGTGGCATTCTCAGTTAAACAAAAAGATAGGAATATATCCACAAGTGTGAGGGAAGTCCAGGAGAGCAAGTAATTTGTATTTTGCAGCAATTAAAATCGAGTATAAAACCTAAGCAACCTGTTGTAGTTACAGAGTGTTTCACAGTGGCAGAATTGGTGTGTTGGATACCCGGGAAGCAGGACTGCGATGGTCCATGTCATGGTTTGGTGCTCTTGAAGCCCAGTGCACCCAGGTGTATATGAAAGGGCTGGAGCTGCAAGAGGAAAGTGAAGGTTGTAACAGTGCCTCCTAAATGCTGTTCATCTGCTTAGTGTGCAGTTGATAATTCAGCCTTGGTCTAAGTGTTCATGTTTACCCATAAAATTAATTTCTTATTGAAAGCAGCAAGACAAGTATTTCCCCCCCCCACCACCCCATTATGTCTCTGCAGTGACACCAGCTCATACCTCATGCTAGTTGAGTGTTTATTTGTAGGAAGAAACAACCAGGTTGGGAAAGAAGAGCTGTTTGGCTTGGTCTCCATTTCTTGCATGTCTTGACTTTGGGTTTGTTGTATGTTACATAGAGGGTTGTGACTTCGTGTTTGCCGCTGAGCCCTGGAAATGTTGTATGTCCCACCTGAACTATCTATTAAAGGTATTTCCTCTTAAGGATAATGTCTGCCTTTATTTTAGGTTCTGTTTCCTTTAAACTCTTCTAGGAGGATTGCACAGATAATGTTTCATGGAATATTTTTTTTTTCATTTGAGGGAATAATGTAAATGTATGCAAGCAGGATGTTGTTGTGCAAGAGCTGTGATGTGTTTATATAAGGTGGGAGGGCTTGATTTATAACACTGAATATTTAATGGGAATAAGTCTGGGTGTCTGAGGTCTCTGCTTCTTTGTGAGTTGGCAGATAGAAGGATGGCAGGTCAGGTGTTTCTGTATGCACCTTGTGGATTTTCATATGATGGTGTTTTACATCATCATGCCAAGATCATGTGTTTACATCACACCGTGAAAAGAAACATTTTTAATTTGGGTTTTGAAAGCATGGGGAATAGGAATTTACTGCCCTATTTGCCTGTCCCTATGTTCTTCCCATTGACCTAATGAGGGGCTGAAAGCAGCCCCAGCCCTTGTGCCTTCAGGAGCAGTGTGTTCCACTGGAGTTCCAGCTCCAGGATGTTGCTCACAGTCAGCAACACTTACACATAGTGGTGGGAGGTAGCTGAAATAGCCAGTAGGATAAACTACAAAGTGGAAATTGTTTTTAAAATGTGCAAGGTAGTTGTAAACTATGCACAAGAAGGCTGATATTTATTTATTCACTTTAAACCTGAAGCTCTGTCTGCAAAATCAACATGCTTGTGATGTACAAAAAAATCCCCGCTGTTTCCAAAGCCAGCTAGGGAATGTGAGGAAACATTCAGGTACCCAGCAGAGGGAATGCTCAGGCAGTGCCAGACTGGCTTTCAGACTGTCTTTTTTCATGCCCCATTCCTAATGTTGGCATCTAAGGGATAAAAGGCAAATGGATCTTTGAAGTATAATTTTGGGGACAGGGAAATAACACCACAAAGAAAAACTTTGAAATTTCTGGTTTATGGAAAATTGAATTAATGATTTATGGTTCTGCCCCCCTGGAATTTAATTCAAGACCAAGTACATAAGTAAAATGTTGATAATGGGTTCTGAATGTAGAAAAGCATTATTATAGTAGGCACAGTTAGTTATGAAAGACCACATGGTGATTGGTAAGCCTTTGGAACATTAGGGTAATGTCCTCTATCTAAAATAGATAGCCTGGGCTAATTTTTCCAAGGATGCATTGATGACATTCAATCAGGAGATGTCAGAAAAGAAAGCATCCGGCCTTGAATGGCAAAACTCAATTGTTTTAGACACAATTGATAGTGGCCAGTATTGGACTCACCCTAATGGTTGCTGAAACTGTTAGATTGGCTTTTTTTGTGAGATCTCAGATTTGGCCTGACAGCCGCAAGCGTTTTCTATCAAAGTGTTGGTTTCCACACCCCTCCCCCCCCGCCGCCCTTCCCCCCATTCTTTTTTAGTCATTTGACAATAATTTACTACTTTGCTTAGCTTTTTAGTCAGTTGTCTCCCACTCCGGAAAGCCAGGTTTCTTAAGTGCTTCTATGATGCCAAGTTAATTGCCCGAAAATAAGTGCTTGAAGATGTATCAAGTATTGTCTCATCAGCATTCAGCATCCCTGCCAGAGCATGGGAGGGGGAAGCAAGGCAACGCCAGGAAGGTTTGAAGAAAAGAGATGGGGAACAAAGGAAAGTGCAACTGTCCTGCAAATGGCCCTGAGCGTGGCCAGGCAGCAAAGCTCTCCCGGGATGTGGCTGAATCCCTACTGTACTTGCAGGCTGCTGAGTGAAATATCATCAGTACTGCGGTGTGGACATAGGTGGAATTGATCTCCCCAGCCCCCAAAGGAGAGGGGGACTGTGCTTTTGGGTGGCCCCAGGCTTGACTCTTACTAAGGCCAAGTTCAGGCATGTCCCTGCCTATTCAGAATTACCACTGCCTCATTTTGTCTGCCTCTCTATAGAGCAAGGGAGGAAAAATGGCATTCCTGGCTCGTCATTATGGCGAGGATGATTTGTAGATAAATGAGCAGTCTCAGAAGTATGCCTAAAATGCAAAGATACACAAGAGTGTTGGTGCAAGTTAGAAGTGTGGAGAGCAGAGGAGAAATCACAGCTGCTGCCTGTGAGTCCACCTCACTGCTGGTATGTAATGCAGTCAGCATTACATATCCAAGACTGGATAAAGCACAGCACCTTTTTATTTTTCATGGATAGTATGGTGAGAGAGAAAAAAAAGGAAAAAGATATAGCTACTGCAATGAAACAAGTTTGTTTGAGCAGGACACTAAGGATTTTATTGGATGAAGTACCCAGCAACCCCATTTAAGTTTGCAAGGGACTTTGAACTGAAGTGCAGGTTGGGTCCTGCTGAAACCCCCAGTGCCACAGCTGTGGGTAGGCCTGTGGCTCCTTGAGAGAGCACAAAAATGTTGAGGTACCTGACTGCTCAGCCCTACTTGTCATCTTGAATTGTGTTCCCCAGATGTAGGGAGAAGAAGGGGACTATGACCATCTCCAGGCTTACCAGCGCTGCCAGGGCTTTGCTTTATCCTCCTTTGCCAAATACAGCCAGGGCTGCTCTCTGGGATTTAACAAATCCTCTACTATTTCAGGGCTTGAGGGTATTGGCAGTGCTCTTGATCCCTCCTGCCCCATTCTTCCTCTGACTGCTTATGCTGAGCACATTGGACTCTGCATCCCCAGAGATTTCTTGCAGTCCTCTCTTTCTGGGACACTCTGGGCAGATTTGTTCTAATGGTACCTACATGTGTGCCAGCCCCCTTACCTGACCTCTGTGAGTTTCAATACCTTTCTGCTCTCCTTTAATCTGGGAGAGCCCTGCTCTGGAGAGGGAGCAGGTTTTTATTCCAGCTTGGGCGTCGTCAGTGGATTTGTTAACTAAGCTTTATATGTAAAACATTTAATAAGTGTTATGTCAATGCTTTAGAGAATCTGCCTGACTTTCACATCCCACTGGCAGGGCCTGCAGTCAGAAATAACTTGTTCTTGCACTGGAAGTTTGATAGAGGTGTGTGAATATATGTGTAGTCTGTACTAGTTGCTTAGGAGAGCACACACATTATTTGGAAGCCTTCTCTACCTTTCAGCCCTCATCTTGAGATCAGAAATGTTGCAGTCCTTTACTTGATTAGGCAGGACTGAAAGTAAATGACTGCAGTTGAAAAACACTCTGAAATTTACTTAATATTGCTTTAATAAGGGCTCTCCATCTACATTTGTGCCTTTTGTCAGATGCACAACCCTCGATTAACGCTTCGGTCTTTCTTTATGAGACACCTGTAAATGTTACCCCATTTATCGCCTGTGCTTCTGAAGGACCTTTTGCTGCTGTGTCTCTGCAGCTCTTCCATATCTGATTCTCCAGACAGGTTGGGTCTGGCAATAACCAGGAAAGGAGTGTAATGAGCCAGAGAGAGAGCCCAGCATGCCTGGTGCATAGATTCAGCCACATCCTAGGTGATAAATTCTCACGTACACCTTGGTCGGTGCTCACACAGTAGTGTCAGCTCAGTAACAGCCCTTCAGGATGCCAGGGTGGATTTTACATTTATAATGAATGAGGATTTTACTGTTGTTGTTGTTCTAGCAGCAAAGAAGTTTAGCGACAGTCCAGTTTTCAGCCTCATGAGAAGCAGAAATGATGAAAGAAACATTGCGGCATTCCTCAGCGCACATTTGATCCATCAATCACCCAGACAAAGTGTGCGCTCCTAAACCATTAAAGTGTGACATCTTCTTCTTATACTTTAGAGTTTACTGACTTTAAAGCAGCAAGTCAATTAGGAAGCCGAACCTAGGTTGGGAGGAGAAGAAAACACTATTAAAATACTAACTTGACATGCTTAGGTTTGTTTGATAGGCTAACAGACTGCTAATATTTAATTTAAAACACCTGGATGCTGTCCAAAGCAAACCAATGAATAGTATAAGTCATATTAAAGCAAACTTTGATTAAGCACCAGCTTTCTCATAATTAGTTTGAGCGGAATGATACATTTTCAGAGAAACTGTGGCATTTCTTTATATAGGTAGTAGAGCTTTCTGCTAAAGGTTATTTCCAGAGGGTTGCTCATCATGTAGTGTGATGAATTAAATGGGAGATAGAAAAATCCAGAAGAAAACCCTGGCCAGAGTCCTGCTCTTGTTTGCTTCCTGACAGTCACTTGAAAGTGAACATTGCAATAAAATTTACCCTCTATGAGCAGTCACCAGGGGTTACTTCAGGGGGGAAGTGTGTTGGTCACTCACAGCTCTCTGTTGGAAGTGCCACTATTAGTTACCCACTCAAGGACTGGGCAGGAAGAAAAGTACAAAGAAATGCAGCATTGAGTGGTTCTGAAATGAGATTTTCTGCTTAAATGACAAGCCAGGGTAGTCAAAGGAGTGTACTGGAAACAAAGATTTGACTGATATGTGAGATGCTTGCAGCCCTCTCATGCTTGCATCCTGTCCTGTTGTGTTGCTGTGACTGAGGTGGATCATACGTGTCCCTGCCACTGAAAGTCCTAAAGTTTTATTTCCAGAGATATTGGACTGGTGTAGGATTTATGCTTTTGCCTTTCCTTTTATTAACTGTATTAAGTGAATTGCTTATGAGGGGAGGAACATACACAGAATTATCCAATTGGAGCTAAGAGCCCAAATTCTCTTGCTCAAGCAGTCCTTGATTCCTTAAATAGAAATACACATGTGCAGAAATACAAAATTCATCCCAATATAATTAGACAGACATTATGATGTGTAATTAATTACTCTTCTCATTATTATTATTATTTTAAAGTTTTTGTACTTTCACAGTAGTTCTAGCATTTGACCTAGTAAAACCTCTGTAATGATCAGGAGCGAGGGAGGATTTTTTTTTTTACCCTTTAGCATGTGTTTGTTTTCAATGTCCATGCCTTAGATATGTGTGTGTGACAAGTGTTTGTATTTCCTGGGTGAGGGGGATGAGTTGTGGGAGATAAAGGCATCAGCAGGTGGCATCGGCAAGAAACGCTGAAGTTGGCCCTTGACACGAGTCATGCAGCTGCTCAGAGGCATGGGAGTTCATGTTCTTGACAGCTTCCCCTCCAAGGTCTTCAGATTGGCTCTTAATTGGCAAGCTCATTAGCAGGCTCGCTAACAGGAGGGAGAGCGAGCCAAATTTGTATTCTGTCATCACTTGCTGTGAGGAGTCAGTAATCAAACAGCTTTTTTACAGTGTCCTTTTTGGTGTCTACTTCTAATGGCTCAGGTTTGTAGGTCTGCTATAAACCCCAATAAATATAACAGCCATTAATAACTGATTGACCAAAGGGATTTATGTAATCATGGGATTACAGCTGCTAATTCCTTCCTGCAGTCGTGTTTCTGCATTTCATTGATCGGGGAACTGGCTGTAACACTGATTTAAACTAATGGCATGACAACGCAAGGGTGGCTTTAATGCCACTTAGATGCCAAAAGGTTGCTTGTGTGGGGAGTGATGCTTAGGCTGCTTTCACAGAACTGGAAGAGGGAGGTGAGAAATGGTTGTGTGTCGTGGAGGGCGGGTCTTCCAGGAATTGCAGCCAACTCACTTAGTGGTCATCTCGGAGGAGGTGGCCATATGAGGCCGGAATAAGCTACCTCGTGCTCCCAAGCTGCTCCCATGGCTATCCTGCATGTCTCCCCACTGTGTCACCAGCTGGCCATCCCATTAGGCTGTGTCACTGTGCCCTTCCCCTGATTGGTGTGCAGTGGTGGGACTGACTAAAACCAGCTATCAGCTCTTCCATGTATTTGACACTCATGTTCTTAAAACCCCTTCAAGTATCTTCCAGAAATTGCTAAGGAGTGTTTCCTCTGAGGGTGCTGCCTGAGTGTCTTTCTTTCCCAACTGTCCAGGTCTCTTGTCTGAAATTTGACCGAGTTTTTCTCTTGAATACAAAATTGATTTTTTTTTTCCAGATGTAACTGAAATGAATGCTGGTGGCAGGAAGGTTTAGCTTGCTGAGCACAGGATGCTCCTGAACTAGCAAGGTAGAAATACTCCAGGTTACAGAGGTGCTGTGGGAAGGGATAGGGTGATGAGGATAGGCATTGTAAGGCAGCTCTTAACTTGGCTGGCTTGTTGCTCTCTGCTAAAAAGCTGCAACTTGAGGTAAAGTGATGAAACCTGAACCTATGAAAATGTGTGTCAGCTCATCAGTGCTTTTAAGTAGGCTGTGGGAAGTGCCTCTAATGAACCATCTCTTTTCCATCTTAAAGTAAGTGAAATTAGGCTGAAAAAAAGCTGAATAGAAAGCATCAGATGGCAGTGGTAGACAGTCAGTGTTTGTAATGTGAAAAGTGCTCTGGATTCCCAAGGCATAGGATGCAGGTGGTGCCACGTGTGCGATGCCTTTGAACGCCAAATGCGCCCGCTACATCTGAAAGATATCATACCCAAAATCTGAGCAGCGGTGAGTGGTTATCAGCTCTGTCAGGCAAAATCCTCTGTGAAAAGTGGCTTCTGGTAGAAAAACAGACAATATGCAGAGATGAAATGCTTTTCATCTGTGTTTCTGAGCTGGATGTTTTCCCCCAAGCTTAAATGATTTTTTTTTTTTTCTCAGAAAAGCAGCACTGACAGCCACAGAGTTACTGTGAATATGAAGAAAACAAATAAAAAGTAGAAGTGAGCTTGCTGGGTTGATGCCCTTGCTCTCTTGTGTAGTGTGTAGATCTGCACAGATCAGATCTTTTTGTAAAGACTGTGGATGATTTTCTGCTGTACCCTTCCATCCAAAAGCGGAAACAATTCCCAAGGGTAGCAGGAGTCTTTGCCATCCAACTCTGGGAACAATAGCCCTGTTGTTCTGTTTTGGTAGGCTTCAAGAAATGAAGCCTTTCTCAGAACAGGGGTTTCTGGACAAGCTGTTACTGTTTCTGCTTCCACCCTGTTCCACATTTGTGTCTTCTCTGCTCAGGCTTGGTGCATGGGTGGGCACAGCCAAGGGAAAAGCTGTCTGTCCCGAAAGGGAATCTCACTTTGCTTTCTTAACAGCTCCGCCTGTTTCTGCCCTCCTAGGACTTAGTTGGTATAAGAAGTAGTACCACAACTTTGTGTGCCTATTAATTTCTATTTTTTTTTTAATTTTTATTTTTCATTTACCAGCTGCTTGGAACTGAGTGTTATGACTTAAATGTTGTATCTGGGCTCTCTTTCAGGGGACAGCATGAATGAGCAGCAGATGCTGGATTAATGTCTTGCCCTAATCTCCTTTTATTTGCAAATATCCAGTTTCTTGCAGATGGCTCTGAACAATAAAAAGCATACACAGCCTGCCTCTGGGGAAAATAAGGTTGTTTGTGGCTACTGCTGTCTGGGCTATAATCCCTGCTGGCAATTTCTTCTTTTGTCACCTGAGTGAGGGTTCAGTGGCACTTTGAAGGCATGGCACAGTGATGTGCTATTGGAAGCAGCACCCCTTTAAGATCTGAAGCAGGGAGGTGGGAAGAGAAAGAATAGGAGTTTCTCTTTTTAGAGGTCAGGTGGTTGCATTTGTTTCTTCTCATCACCCTTTTCCTGCCACGGGAAGGGGCTCAGGACAACCAGCTAATGTGAACTTCTCTCCTTGCAGCACAAGATGTCTTCCTGTGGCCATGGGCTGACTCTGGAGCTAATTTCAAGACAGACTGTCAGTTCTCTATCTCTGCTGTCCCTAAGCTTAGCTGATGTGCAGCAAGGCAGTGCTCATTTCTGACTTTACTCTCAGCTTGTCAGAGTTTGACAAAAGAGATCAAATTTGATGTGATTAGTTAAGGACAGGGCAATAACTGCTCTCATGAAAGGTGAAGGAAAAAACTGCTTATCAGAAAATAATTAGTAATGAAAATCAAATTACCAGATTAATCTTTGTGACCTGGCTGTGAATCAAATACTGGCAACAGAAAAATGCAAGAATCTTTCATTAAAAAATAGGTGGTGCAGCAGAAGAAATGAGCCTGAGGTACTGTGTGAGAGCAGGGGTACAAGGTGGTACTGTAAGATTTGTCACCACTAGCTATCCGGCAAAGAGATTGACATCTACAGTGCAATGTCACATTTTTAGCCCCAAGTGGAATGCTTTTTGATGCTAAGAAGGCAGGAAATTGGAGAACATAATTAGCTCCCAATGATGTATCACTAAGGTACCTGAAGCAGCTTGCTGGATGTTGCCTAAGTAATCTTAGAAACAGCCTGAGGGGTTTTTTATTTCTTCCCTTTTTTTAACATAAATTTTTATGGGTTTATGCTGTATGGGTTATAGAGGTGATCTCCTCTCTTTATCTCTTTGCTGGCACTGGCTGGGGTTGCCAGCTCTGCCAGCAAGCCAGTCCTAGGGGCATTGTAGCTCTTGGACCAACACATGAAGGTGAGCTCTGAGCAGAAAATGGCAGTGGCTGTAGGCACTTCAGGAGAGAATCTGATGTCTTTGCCTTCAGAGCAGAAAAAACCCCTCACACCTTCAGATTGTGGCTGCATGCCTGTCAGGACTGGTAGCTCCACTAAAAGTAGTTGAAAATGAGGTTTCTCCAACACTTAAACACCTTTAAAGGTGGGATTAGTTAGGAAGATTTATTCTGTATCAGCTTAAAGTATATTGAAAGTCTGTGAAGTACAAACATGCTAGTACTGTGAATTGCAATTATAATTGTAGCGCGAGACATACTTTTCATCAAGTCTATCATGGCAGCAATAGCAGTGAAGCTGTGGTGGGACAAGACTCCCTTGTCACAATTTCTGGCACTTGAGTCAGGTTGATTAAGCATCCTGCAGGTATGCAGACGTGTTAGTTGCACCTCTGACAGAAATATGTCTGTGCCTTGAGGCTCCTGCATTTTTGAAAGTATGGGTTTTATCTTATTTAAAGCCTAGAAAGTGAAACAAGTTATGTGCATTTTTTTCACTTTAAAAGCTGACAAAATCACTCCAATATATAGGCCCTATTCTAAATCCTCTGCCATTGCTGCATGCTCCACCAGATATTAGTAGTGAATAGGACAGGTGTGACTGCAGACAAAAAGCCTGTCTTCTAATACAATGCTTTCAGTGTAGCTTTTGCTCCACTTTCCCCCTCTTCTCTTTATTGAAATCCTTTTTTTTTTTTTTTTTTTGGTAATTTCATTGAAACTTACAAAGTTTTTGTGGCTGCAATTCGTTAGGAAAGCAGCTCAGCCAGATGTGCCCTTATACACAGGTACTTCGCTAGCTATAGGATGTGAGTCATCTGAGTGCCCAGTGCATGTCTTTGCACTGCGCTGGGCCCTCTGGCTTTTAGGGCAGGAAGGCTGTTTGGTTAAATAAAAAAAAAAAAGAAAAAAAAATTTGCTGTTACCAGATGGCAATTAAGACATGTCCAGTGTTTGTGCTGTGACATTCTTTTCTGTCATAACTGCTTCCTTATGCTGTTGCTTTCTGATTCTCTCATCTTTTCATGGAACACTGCTGCAGGTGGCTTGGCCCAGGTGTAGACTCTCAGACAGATGACTTGAGAATCCTCTTGAAAGAAATGTTTTTGCAGTGCTGAACAGGCTGTACTTCTTAAAAGTGGGTTAGGGAATTTGAAATATCTCCAACACTTACTCTGTCTCTGAATTCAGGATGTTGAAGGAGGCATTACAGGTGAATGTCCTCCTTGCAAGGAGATCTGTTGGTTTTTTGGTTTGGTTATGGGACATTTCCTATATTTGGACAATGGTAGTGAATCCCCAGGGGAGAAAGAGCTACAGTATAGTTTTGAATGGGCATCAACACTTTGCTATTAGCTCCTGCTGGTTTGGAGTTCTGAGACACATCCCTAGGGAGGAAAAATACCACAAGCCATATTGTGGCATGTTGTTGGAGCCAAAGAAAATAATTGGGTGCTGTGGTGGGTCCCAGCTTGTGGACCTAATAAATCCATCCAGTTTTACCCCGAGTCCCGTGTCGTCGTTATCTGTTCCTGCGTCGGACCAAGCAATAACTGGGAATAGCAGAGCTCACGGAGGGAAGGTTGTGCCCCTGCTGTCGCTGCCCAGCACCATACAGCGCACTGCGACAATTGGCCTTCGGAAATCTGTGCGTGCTCGTGCTGCAGGGTGGAGTCCAGGCCCTCACGGATGTCCAGCTGATGGCCTTCATGTGGATTTTGGGTGATTTGGGGAGCAGAGGAGGCTTACCTTGTCCCCAAGCCAACTGGGGGCACAAGGGGGTTTGTCCCTAGATGAGCAGTAACAGTTTGCTGAAGGAGCAGTCATGGGCTGCAGCCATATGACCACTATTCCTTGAGCATCATTTCTTTTCCTTGCTGTTTGTGGAAGTGTGTCTGGAAGGAATCACTGCAGACCAACCCTTGTCACTGTGGTGTAATCTCAGCTCTGCTTATCCCAGGGCTTTTCTGGCATTTCTGCATTCAGTACAAGTACATGCTTGTACTGACCAATGCTTAGTAAAAGTGCCTTGGCACTGGTTTGTTGTAGGGTTTTTGGTTTTGGTTGTGGGTGTTTTTTTTTTTGTTTTTTTTTTTTTTTTTCTTTTTTTCCTTTTTTTTTCCCTTGGAGCAAACTGCCACTGTCTAATAATACCAAGGCTGATACATCTGTAGTTTGGTACAACAGATCAAGGCAGTGCTGCCAGCTCTAAGAATAATGCTGTCTCCAAAGCACATGGAGGAGGATTAAATGGTTTTCCAGTAACCTGCTGCCATCTGTGCAAACCATTTCCCAAAATACGCTGGTAAATGCCTGTGGGAAGAGCTGCAAGTCTGGTTGTGTTTGCAAACCAGTAGATTAGTCACATGTCCTGTCGGCAAGGTTAAACAGATGTCAGCAGCCTAGGTGGAAAGGCAGCAGTCAGAGAGGGCAGGTACAGAGCCAGGTGTGTGGAGTAACACAGATTCCTTGGAGGTGGTGGGGAAGGAGAGGTGGCAGCACCAGAAAACTGGTAAGTTTTGAATCCTTGCTCAGTAGAGGTGTCTTCCAGAGCATCGGTGTCATTAAGCAGAGATTGGCCTTTGTGATCAGGACAGCAATGGTGATGGTGGTGTTATCATCAAATGAATTCTGTAGAGGTGAGAGGCTGCTGTTTCTACTGGTTCCCTTTGAGCCAGATTCTGCAACCTTTGCTTGCATTCAGCAGCTTGATTTTCTGAATCCTGTCGGTTTTGAGGAGAGCTATTGAGTGCTAAACCCAGATCAGCTTGAATATTGGTGGAACAATGTGGTTTTATTTCCCCAAGTGATATATTGAAACTCTATAATTAAAAGGGGGAGAGGGCTCTTCAAAGCATCCTGCTTTTCATGTTTCTGTCTTGCCTAAGAAATGTATCTTTCTGGGAGAATCTTTCCCACTGAAGTGTGCATCTCTGCAGAAGGAAAAACAAATACCGACTCTGACATAAGCTCTGTTCTTCCTTGAGGCCTGTGAGATAGCAGCATAAAATATGACATTTAACATCAGCCTTTTCTAAAGGCTTCTAGATAATTGTGAAGGATTCTTTTGTTCAGACCAGTCACTTTTCACAGATCCTCTGAAAAAACTCTGGAGGCGAATATCAAAAGCAGAAACTTTCCACTCTGATCTGGAAAGCACTGCATTAAGAGGTCTGTTTTTAGCATTTGTCTTACCTTAAAACTGATAAGGCTTTAGACATCTTGCTCTTGCTGGAAACTGGTGGGTTCATGACCACGAATTCAAAGCTGCTATACTGGCGCTTGTCATACTTGAAATGAGTCAGGACTGCGAAGAGCCCAGTCATGAAAATGATCCATTATTCTGATGGCCTGTGCTTGTGTGAAGGCAGGATTAGTCACTGGAGTTTATTTGGTGTCCTGCCATCAGCTGCTTATATGGAAATGGTGAGCTCATTGAGGTTGAAGATTCTGGCTACTTGATGTTAAACCACCTAGGGCAGTGGGGCACAGAGCCAGGATTGAAATCTTCATTCAGCTAAAATTATTCCAGGGAAAACATTTTGATTTGCAAATGGAAAACCCAAAAATAAAAGTAAAATTTTTGAGTCATAGTCAACAGGGTCCCTCTTGATGGTCCCAAGTACTTTTCTGAAAGAACAGGAAGTAAGTTTGAGGCTTATAAGTAAACTAGAACATTTCTTTGGAAATCTGACATTAAACAAAATACAAGCTTTAGCACAAGTATGTCAGGGAGGCTGGAAAAGGACATGTCACAGATGAGTTGCAGAGGCATAAACAGGACAGAGGCTCCCAAATCCCTGCTCCTTGCCTTGCCCCTCCCATTCCATGGAACTTCTCATCCCCAAGGAGGGTAGGAAGAAAGCTCTATTTTTGGTGGGATATGTCAAGCACTCCAATTGGATGTGATGCTTAACTTAAAGAGCTTGAACATGCTTATGGATTTGACATTTTGTGCCCTCTCTCTTCCCTCGGAGAACTCTGATTTGCTGCTCTGAATGCTTTCTGTGAACATGAGGACTTAACACTGTTCACAATCATCCATTCACATCTGGCTTCAAGTTGAAGTTATAAATACTCTGCTGGCACCGTGAGAGAAAAGCAAGCAGATTATCCCAAGTCATGACCATTATTAGGGTGGTGCTGACACTTTCCTGAACTTTTCTTGGGGGCTTGAGCTGAATTTCAGATTTGTGGTGAAACCTAAATGCAGGTCAGCAGAGTGCTGCCTCAGACATGGTAACAAAACCCTTTGCTTGGTGCTGTTTATAATCTTTTAATTTGTATTCTGGCCTGCCAAGCTCTCTGAGGACTGAAATAATGGTGACTGTAACTCAGCTCCCAGCAATGGCCCATTTCCAGCAGGGTTGCTCTCTTCTGTAGCTATTGAGTCTGCATTAAACAATCCTGTTGATCTGTCTTTCCCCCTTTCAGAGGGACCTTATGACATGGTACAAACACAGTGCTTTTAACAATCTGACCAGCACAAGCAGGAAGAAATTTGGTATAGTTGTGCTTCCACCTGGAAGGTTCCCAAAGCTGAGGTTCTGGCAGTATTGACCTTCCCTCTTGCTCTACATACCATTTTGCTGAAATCGATAGGCTTTTGGCAGTGTGTGTGTTGTGAGGGGCTTAAAATGGAGCAGAAATATTGGAAAGTAATCTGAACAAGGAATAAACTCAAAGCAAGATGTCTGTGGAGTAAGAGGAACTGTAATCTAGTGGATTAATTGATTGCCAGTGATTTCCCCTTTTGTCTGCCACCAGTCCCTTAACTTTTTCCATGTTTCCAACTTCAAAACCATTGTGTGCCTTGGTGCCTTGTTTTATAAAATGTAATTATTGGAGAATTGTTTACCTGGCACTTTAGATTTAGCTATTACTGGTTTTTACAGCTAGGAGAGACTAATTTTTTTTTTTTTTATTTTTTTTTTTTTTTTTTTTTTTTGTTTTAGCCTTTAGCACATCACAATTCTTTTATTTTTCCAAGATGCGTCTCTCTGGATTCCTGTAGCCTGGGTTTTAGGAAGTCCGTAAGCCTTGCTGTTATTCCTACCCTTCCTTGTACTCAAGAATATGTTATAACTCTTACATATATTTGGACAGAAACCTGCCAAGAAATCCGTTCCTTCTTCTCCCATTATCGTTAGGCTTACAGTAGTTCCTGTGCCAGGAAGCGTGTCTGAGGATGGGCAGTGCTGGGGTCTTGCTTCTCTGGCTCTTATCCCTGTACTTTCTACAGATAATCTTGTATTTTCTGGAGGTTTGTTGGGTAGCTGCTTGTTTCTTTGGGTTTGTTTGGATTTTTTTTTCTTCCTTCATTTCTCCCAAATGACTTTGAAATGTGATATTATACTGTTTGTTTTTGGGTTTTAAAATTTATTTTGCAAAGAATAAAGTTGTATGGTTGTTATTTTGATCTGTGGGTCTTTTCATGCTTGTGAAATGATAATATTTTTACAAAGCACTTTTGTTAGTAGTTATATATGTAAACTGAAACTGACTGATGGCCAGATAAACAAGAGCTGTCTGCTTTTCTTTGAGGTAACTAAAATAAACTAGGGAAGGGGACTAGTTTAGGCTTTTGCACCGGACTTGCTGATTGCAGTTCTTGATTCAGAAATGTAAAGTGTGCTTTCTCCCAAAGGCTGTACCTGCAGCTAGACAGATGCCTCATTGATGGGCAGCTTACTGTGAGAACGTGTGCTGGTACACCAGGGTTTGTGGCATGTGTTTGCTGTTGTCCTGCAGGAAGGAGCAGGTTGAGATAGGTCTCACAAGGGAACAAATGAGGTCCTGCTGACCATGGAATTAGGGGTGTGTACACATTGACCAAGGAATATGATGTCTTGTTTCAGAACAGGGTATTTGGGACAGGTGAAGTTCTAATGCTGGGTTTCTGATAAGTTGCTGTTACAGGCAGCATTGCTCTTCTTGCAGGCCATTTCTGGTTTGGCCTGACTGTTTCCACAGTTTTCCTTCAATCACAGTAGAAGCAATTTGGTCTCCGCAAATTGGGTTTTTTATGTTAAAATTTATTATTCTAATTAAGGAAACCAAGATGTCCAAGATAGTGTTTCATGTTTGCAGCTCAGTTCCTCATTTATTAATACCCATGAGTACTTCTCTGTTGTGGCTAAGTGCAGTTTAGATGAGACCATAACACAACACTTGAAAATTATGAAAGAATGCCTGCTAAGGCTAAATCCTTGTCTGTCTAAGGCAGTATTGTGGTACTTGGGTGTACTGACTGTTTTGGCCTTAAGCGCAGCTTAATGAGAATAAAAAAAATCAGCATTGTGGTAAGAGGAGGCATCTCCCCATCTCCACACTTGAAAAACCTAAAGGATAAAAAAAAAAAAAAAAAAAACCAAACGAATGCAGTCAGTCCTTAAAGGGGGTGTGTGTGTGAGCAATGGCATGCAAAACAAACAGTTCAAGTGCATTAGGGATTGACAGCACTGTGGAGAAAGCACAGAGAATCAAGGCAGCATTTGCCTTACTTTTATTTTTTAATTTTTTATTTTGTCTCAATGTCAAGCATGGAGGTTCCAGCTCTTGGTACCTGCCTTCTGATACTGCATATATTTTTGTGTTTCTGTCCCATGTTCTTGCTTCTCTGTGCTAATATTATAAACAGGTGAGTGGAGGCATTGCAGCAAGCAAGAAAAATTAAGTTTGGCCTTGCATTTGTTACTCTGGTGCTTCTGCCTTAAAAGCAGTCTATGTTGGCTTCTTTTAAAATTGTGTTAAAGTAAGAGGAACTTAAAGATGCAGGCATACATGCATGCTGTTTACTGCGGGTCAGCAAACCCCAGGGAGAGGTGTTTCATCATCTACTGGCTGAGAATTTAAAACCAACAAATCCCTCCCCTGCGGAGATAAAGCCCTTGTGAACACTTAGTTCATTATCATAGTCTCTGTTTTGCTCCCAAGCTCTTTCCTTCAGAGAATCACCTATTTAACAAACCTCTTGTGAAGGTCCTTGGGAAGATCAGGCATGTTTTGGGCTGGCAGGGGAGGGGAGAGCAGGCTTCCTGTGCCAGTGTTCTTAGCCATCCTTGCCACCTGTTGAAGGGAGCTCCTGTGGGAGGTGACCTGTTGTTCCCCACCTCTGTGTCGGGAGCAGCGCTGGTGACACCATGGGATGGCACCTTCTGGTTGCCTGCTCTTTCTGCCACCTCGCAGGTGCCTGGGATTTTCATTCTGGGGAATAAGCATGGCCTTTTACACAGGAAAAAAGAAGAAGAAAAATGTTTGTGTACATGACCTGCATTGCAGGGGTGTCTGGCAGCTCATTTTTTCAGCTGATGCTTTGATGTGTGTATTCAGAATGGCTGTGGGACTGTGAGTAAGGGACAGTGACTGACCTGAATTTTGGTAAAAAAGCTCAAACAAAACAGGCAGGCAGGTGAGATTTCATCAAGTGCCAGAAGAAATAGATGATAGACTGGCAAATGATGTTTTTTTTTTCATCTTTTAAACTGTACAGCTCTC
The DNA here is from genome assembly GCF_031753505.1 of Anomalospiza imberbis. Classification (NCBI taxonomy): domain Eukaryota; kingdom Metazoa; phylum Chordata; class Aves; order Passeriformes; family Viduidae; genus Anomalospiza; species Anomalospiza imberbis. The sequence continues at coordinate 28,586,428 of NC_089684.1, read as the reverse complement.
ATTTCCCTGAATGTGGTTTAAAGTTGTTGTCCCCTTCCACTGTAAGTGATAAACTCTTCCAAGGAGGGGAGCAATCATTTCTACATTGTACTAAGTGCCAGGACACATTGGTACTTATATAAAGAATGACTGTTTCATTTTTTTTTCTTCTTTTTTGTGTGTGTATGTCCTCCTACCTGTCTGACTTAACGAAGGCTGCTTCTACAGAGGCAGTCTTTTTGTTGTGCTGTTTTCTACAACCGTGGACTGGGTAAAAGTTGATAACTCTTGAACAGCAACTGGGGAAAAGTAGTGGGTAGGTGTCCTGTGCTGAAGAGAAGCCTCTTTGCATAGAGTCATGGAATCAGGTTGGAAAATACATATAAGATGGAGTTCAGCCATAAGCCTAGCTTATGTCCATCACTAAACCATGTCCGGAAGAGCCACATCTACACATCTTTTTAAACACCTCAAAGAATCCTTCACTTCCCTGGGCAGTCTGTTCTAATGCTCAACAGCCATTTCAGTGAAGTTTTTTTCCAAATATCCAGTCTAAAACTCCCCTGATGCAACTTGAGGCCATTTCCTATCATCCTGTCAATTTCTTACCTGGGAGGAGAGACCAACCCCCACCTGGCTACAACCTCCTTTCAGGGAGCTGTGGAGAGAGTAGTAGGGTCTCTCCTCAGCCTCTTTTTCCCTAGGCTAAACAATCTCAGCTGCTTCTCAGAGGACTTTACCCTCTAGACCCTTCATCAGCTTTGATGCCTTTCTCTGGACTCGCTCCAGCACCTCGATATGTTTCTTGTACTGAGGGGCCCAGATTTGAACACAGGATTTGAAGTGTGGCCTCAGCAGTGCCCAGCTCTGCTCCTGCTGGCGGCACTATTGCTGATCCAGGCCAGGATGCCATTGGCCTTCTTGGCCACCTGGGCACTGTTGGCTTGTGTTCAGCTGCTGTTGACCAGTACCCATTGGGTCCTTTTCCACTGGGCAGCTTTCCAGCCTCTCTCCCCCAGCCAATAGAGCTGCAATGGGTTGTTGTGACTCAAGTGCAGTACCTGGCACTTGCTCTTGTTGAACACCATACAGCTGGCCTTGTCCCATCAATTCAGCTTGTCTAAATTGTAGGTATGTTGGTAGCCAATCTGAGGGAAAAATGCTACCAGCTCCCATCCCTTTTGCCAACCTACTCTATCATCTATTTTCTGAGATTTCTGTGTTGTTAAGTGCTGTTGCAAAGTTCTGTCTGGAACCTGCCTTCCAGGGAAAAGGAATAGTTGACTTCTCCTCCTCCCATGGACCAAATGTCTATGATTTCACTTTGGCAGTCCATCCAATGCTCAAGTGAAGATGATGCTGGGGTAGCTTCCCCTCAGCTTTATGTTGGGTGAAGGTGACTTGATTTTTTCTCTCTATGTGCCTTCAAACAGTGTGATGAGTTTTGGGCTTTGTGCCTATCTGTGAGCTGAATTCTCACTTGAACTTCCATCTTCAGCTTGTGAGACTGCGGATTTGTACTGCCTATGGCTACTCCTTCACAGGAAGTGTTGCTTACAGGATGCAAACTCCAGAATCAGATTTAATGTTGGAAAGGATTTTCTAAATGGTTTTGTTCTCTTCCTTCCAAGAACCACATGGGCATTTAATGCTCTTCGTAGTCCACAGGAAATTAACTCAGGTTGACTCAAAGGACATCTCATGGGAGCTCAGTCTCTGTGAAACACTGATGAAAAGTAAATAGTTTCTCTGGTGGGTTTTTTCCTAACTATGGAATGCACATCCAAATCCCTGCTTTAAAAAGAGGGAGTGTTTTAGTGGTGTTTGTTCAAGTGCTCCAAACTTCCCCTTTGTTTGAATGCAGAAAAAGAAGCTTCTCTTAGTGTAGCAGCACTTTTTGCTCATAAAGCTGTGCACCACTGTAAAATCCAGCTGTTCTACCTGAGTGTGCAAACATGCACAGAGCTTGCATGGCTGCCAAGAAGGCCTTCAATTCATCTCCTTTTCTGCTGCTGTAACCTCTTGGTTCTTCTGCTTTTGTAGGTTTTGCCTGATGTTTGGTATTTGAGGTCAAGAACCATGCCTTTTAATCAAGGCTGCAAATCACTTGGTACTTTTTGAGAACTGTTTAATAGTGATTTGCTGTCAACCTCTCAAAGCCGCAAAGAAAGTTAAATTCTTACCAGAACAAAGGCAATCACCTTCTGATGAATAAACTCACAGGCAGTTAACATAGTAACTATAATGTCTCCAGACATCTGTCTGCTCCCTTTTGCCAGCCCTCCATATGGCGCAGAGTTTGTAGGCAGAGAGTAAAAAAACAATCCCCCATGAAATGTGTTGCTGTGTTTCATGAGACCATTCCCTACTCAGCCAGTGCCATGATCTAGCCCTGAAACTGGCCCCTGTTCATGTAGAATATGGTGGTGCTTCATAAACAAGGCACCGCAGGGCTTCAGAGTCCAGGAGGTACCTGTTGTCTCAGCAGTGTTGAATGCTCTGCCAAATATAAAACCGGTTCTCAGGGAGGTTTTGCCACTGTGGAGGACAGTTAGGGTCTTTTGGGTATGTGTGCTGGGTAGAGTTAGTTTTCTTCACAGTAGTTGGTATGGATTTGTGCTGGAGACAGTGTCAATCATTCAGGGATATTTTGGTCACTGCTGAGCAGCACTTGAACAGCACCAAGGCCTCTTCTGCCTCTTGCTCCACTCTGCCAATGAGGAGGCTGAGGGTGCATGAAGAGCTGAGAGGGGACACAGCCAGCACAGCTGATCCCAGCTGACCCAAGGGATATTTCCTCTCACATGGCATCTTGCCCAGCATATAGAGCTGGGGGGAGAAGGAAGGGGGAGACACTTGTAGAATGAGAGTGTTTCTCTTCCCAGGTAACCATTGTGCATGATGGTGTCCTGCTGACCTGGGTATGGCTGAACAGTTGTCTGCCCATGGGAAGCTGGGAATGAATTCCTTGTTTCACTTTGCTTATGTGCACAGCTTTTGTTTTGCCTATTAAAGTGTCTTTATCTCAACTCATGAGTTTTCTCACTTTTACCCTTCCAATTCTCTCCCTCTTCCCACGTGGGAGAAAGCAAATGAGCAGCTATGTGGGGTTTGGTTGTTGTCTGGGATAAAACCATGATGCTAGAAGACACCTGCTCTCATGCAGAGGGGGCACTGGGGGTGTTTATTAAGGAATTTTCCTTGAGGCTTTTGAGTTGAGCCTGGTGTTCCAAAGACTGATACGGGATGTGCTGTGCCTTGAACCCACTCCATCTTTGTGAATAAAAAAGGTTTTGAAAGTCACTTTTGCTTTAGATAGCAGGAAGGATGTTAAAAAAAAAAAAAAAAAAAAAAAGAATGTAGGTAGGTGATGGGATGGAAATTGAGGGAGAAGAGATAAATAAAAGCTTGTTTGTTTATTTTTAGTTGTTAACATAGAAGTCGTCTCTGATGTGCTCTTGCTTGGTTGACTTTTGTTGTAAGTTTCTCAGGGGCAAAAACTAGTTAGAATCCATTTGCTTCCAACTTGCCGTTCCAACAAATGTGAGAATTCTTGTGCGTGTGTGTGACTTTCTTCTCTCATTTCCTTAGATCCTGAGCAGCAAAGAGATTGCCAGATTGTCTGATAAATACTTCCAGGAGAACCTGGTCAGAGGGATTTTGTGAACTCCTGAGGATTAGAGACTGGGATATAAACATCTGCTGCTTTTGTGAATTGGCTTCATCACCCTCTTGTGGCAGCAAGTTCCCTGGCTTAGGTAGAACAGGGGAGATTTCTTCAAGATGTTTTGATTTACTGCTTTTTAGCACTGCTGGGTGACCCTTGATCCCATCTGGAGGAACCCAGGCTACCCAAATCACTTTGCACACTGTGACTGATCCCCTTGCTGTAGGAGAATTATCCAAGTGATGTGTTTCTGTCACATGCAGGATGTAGGGATGCAGGATATCTCTAGCTGGTGTGGTTTTGGTGAGCCAAGTTTTATAGAAGCAAGGAGGCTTCTTGCTACCCTGGAACATGGTAGGACCCCGCTTTGAGGTTGTAAAACTGCTTGTTAAATTAATCCCAACTAGTAACTCAAGGGATGCTGGGGGAGACTTAGTGGGCAGCTCTCTATTTATGGTCCTAAGCAGTGTGTTGGTTTTACACTCACTTTTACAACATGAAAAGAAAGGCTTGAAGTGCTGATAAGGAAATTAAAGCTCGGGGTGCTGGGATGGAGGAAAAGCAAGGAAACACAGGATTTGAATTAGGGGCAAGAAAAGGGAAACAAGTGACTGCTGGCTGCATTGTATATCTGTATTTAGACCCAAACTTTCTGTAGGTCCAAGTGTCTGAAGTCCTTTCGCATGTCTTTGAATAGGTCAGTAGTATCATAGGTCAAAATACAAAAGATTGCTTTATTCGGCTGGAAGGGGGAAGTATTTGAATCATGAGACTGAGCACAGGTCATTAGTGCAGCGAGGGGATAAAATAAATTGTGGAAGCCATTAACACAACAGTGATTAAAATATATCATAGTGGTGTCATAATTGGTACCTCGGCTGAGTGAGAAGTGAAGTACTCCAAGCTAGTTGTATTAAGTATTCATTTCTGAGAGGCTGACAAAGATTTATGGCCTCTTTTCTGTAAGTTCCATTTAGTCTCTGTAGCACTACATCTTTTACTGATGCACATAAGAAACAGTTACTGTTAATGACTGGACCATTTCTCTGAAGGGTATGTTTAAAATCTGATTATTCTGGAGGAGAAGGGAAAGCCTTGTAGACCTTGGGCCAGCTTTTGTTAAGGCTATGTTGTTTTTAGAGTACCTCTGTAGGTGCTGCTTGACTATTTAAATGCAGTCTGTCCCCTTCACTTGCAGAAGGACAGCAGCCCTGTTCTCCCCACACTTTTTGGCCTGCCTGGGGCACTTTGGGGCTCTGTGATGGCTTCAGATAAAGAATCTTCTGCAAACCAGTATTCCTGTCAGCCTGACAGAAAAGCTGTGTTAGCAATTTCATGGCCTCTTGGACAAGGTAATAGGCCCTAGACTGGGGTCTGAAAGCAACATGAGGGACCTGTGTCTGCTCTGCTGGGTCTGTAAGAGCCTGAGCCCCCATGAGTCACCATGGGGGCTGAGCAGCAACGTGTGCGGGGAGGAGAATGGCTCCTTGAGGGTCATCAGAGGAAAGCCTTGGGGTCAGGAGTGGCTGCAGGGGCAAGGGATCCTGGTGGTGGAGGGTCCCACACCACCTGGGGATGGTGTGCGGCCACAAAGAGAAGGTCCTGGTGTCCAGAGGTGTTGCTGCTCTCCACCAGGAGGGGAGAGAGCAAGACCAGGCAGTGGCCACAGGGACCACGCAGGGTGGTCACCCTGAGATGCTGCTGGGAAGTTGCGGGGGTTCCTGTGCAGCCCCTTGGCTGCTTCTGCCAAAACCCCTGAATCTCTGACTTGCTGAGGAAATCCCTTTGGAGGCCTCTGACACCAGGTCCTCGTCAGCACTCTGTGGGGATGCTCACTGCCATAGGAAAGCAGTAGTAAGGTGCTTTCATGTTCCAGGACTCTCAGGGAAAAAAAATACAGAAAAAGGTTAAAATTTTAAGTTTTGTATGAAAAACTGTACCTATGCACAATATATATGTTGGCAACTTGCATATACTTTTCAGAAGGAGCAGTGCATTTTTTCTGTCAGTACTTGCTGCTGCTGTGGTCTTTGAACTTGTAATCTTCCTAAACATCTCCTGACCCTCCAGGCTGTCTAGCTGGTATTTATTGTTTTACCGATGTGTTTATCCTGCAGTTCTTTTCTAATCCTGCCCTGGTTTTCACCCTGAGACCGGGGCGGGGGGGGGGGGGGGGGGGGGGAGCAGTGGGGGGAAGGAGAGGAAGGTAAGTGTGTCCCCAGAAGCCTTTCACCTGGCTGGGAAGGCAGACAGGGACATGTGAGTCTCCAGTGGCTGACAAGCTTATCCATCTCTGGATGCACAATGAAATAAGCCCAGGCATTAATTTTGCCTGGTTTTGTCCCCACTTAGCAGTGTGCTTTGTCTGTACTCCTGTGGGCTCAGCAGGAGCAGTGAGTGTCACAAACCCATCCAGGTAGCCTTACTGAGTTGCCTGAGGTTGTTCTAACTAAGTGTTCAGCCTGATAATTTAAAGAAAGCAGAATAATTAAAGAACGAATTTTTGTTCCTAATGTGTTTTGACAAACATTTAATGCTACCAAGGGTCCTTGTAATTGTCTGATTTTAACTTCAGGTTTTTGGGAAATATTAATTAGGAGTTACAGTATCCAGTTTTACATAATGCAAGGTGATGGAAATGTTTCAGAAGGTGAAGAAAGAAGAATGGAAGTATAGCTGTACAGAATCAATAGGTTCACATTGCTGCTCATTTGGTTAGTGGCTTCCCAATATTGCCCCTGAACAGTATTGATTTAATTTTCTCACTGTGGATGCAGCATAACTTTGCTTTACACCACAGAGACACGAGTCAGATGTTTTCATTTCATAGTGATTTTCATGCAGGCTGCCTTTGAAATTGCTGGCCTTACGGACACAATTACTGGCTTTGTGAAGATGAGCTCTGGCTCTGCTGCTTATCCCGGCAGTTGTTTCTGTCCTGCTCTCGGATAACCATGTGGTGGTGTTCCTGAGCATTCCTCTTCGTCCCTTTTCTTAATATGGGAAAATCTTTTCAGACACTCGGTGGTTAAGAAGATAAAGGAATGTATTTTAAGGGTTGGAGCTTGCTCCATTTCACAAGAACTTTGCTCATTTAAATTACAATGAGAAAATGTAGAGCCACTGAAGGGCTATGAGGACATCTAAGGCCTGGTTTAGTCTTAAGTGTGGTCTGCGGGTATTCTCTGAAACTATGTACGTGACAATGATTTCATTAGATGGGGTGAACCAGCCTGACTGACATTTTCACTTAAACTGGATAAAAGCATGCTGCTGACTGGAAGATTAGTAGTCAAAAAATGAATCAAAGGTGCTGGCTGTTTTTGCAAGGAAAGGTAGCACAAATGCTGTGGGAGAGGGAGGCACAAGGAAGTCTTGTGGATCCAAAGTATGTTAACCATTTCAGGATTCACTTTTTATTTTTGAAAGACAACCCTGAGCTTTACTCCCAATTATTCCTGACGTGAGCTTTGTAGCTATAGCGTTTGCTTGGCCAGTGGTGCCATGCGTGATTGGGAAGACTGACTCTGCTTCTCTAGATCCAGTCATTTGTGGATGAGAATAGCAAGGCCCAGATTAGGTCAGAGAAAGATCAGTGAAAGAACACTCCAGTCTGGCACCTCACTTGTCTGAAAGCTAAATGCTGGTGAATGTATTTCAAGGCAGGTAGGAAACTAAAGTGTAGAGGGGGAGCTGAAACACAAGAGAATCTTGCAGAGAACAGTGCTTGAGCTAATTGTATGGCAGTGCTGGAACATGCTCCACTCCTGTGATTCTCCTCCCTGGTGCCTTTTTGCACAAGGAATGCTGAAGTTGGTGGGGAATACCAAAGAGGATGTTGCATTCATCCTTACTGCTGGTACCTGTGAGTTTGCCACCAGGGAGCAGCCCCACTGTCTGACTAGCTGTTCTGGTTTAATTGTGGCTAACTGTAATTAATTATAAAGGGAATTCTAGGGAGGTCTGTGTCCTCAGCTGTTCTCCACCTTTTAGTTCCTCTCAGTCTTGCCTTACAGTAATGAAAGGCTTGAACTGATGGCTTCTCAGAGAAAAGTCAGTGGGTTTGGGGCTGAGCCCTGTGGGATGGAGGCTCTAGGTATTTAAAAATGGTGGAGCCATATGCAGGCTGAAGTATATTTGGTGGCAGGAGAAAGTTGACCTGAAAATGTGTGTGGATTTTGCACTGGAGGAGGATGGGGAAGAAGAGACTTGCCCTCTTTCTGCGGGAAGCACAGCAGAAATGGTGGGAAAATCAGGAACATGGAGAGCTTTCCAGCAGCAGCCCTCATTTTCAGCAGCATGGTGGTTCCTCCTGGTTCTCCTCTCAGCTCATAGAAGGCTACCCAGTGGTCTGACCATTTTATGCAACAGTGATCTGAGTCATCATATTGCACATATGTTCTCTGAGTAGAGGGAAAATTGTTTTAAGTTATTGGCAATTTTGAGGAGGGGAAAAAAAATCCAGGGATACCATTTTCTCCAGCAAATTGGCTTTCTTAATCAAAATCATGTATCAGCCAGAATGTTTCAACACAACTGAAATCTTCTGTTAAGAGCACCTTAGTTTCTTAAAATGAAGTGCCATGGATTGAAACATTAGCAGAGAAAGTAATTTCTAACTGGGTAATAGGAAAACCTAATTTTTATAAAATATTGTAATTGATAATTATTTTCAGGAAAATTTAAAATTCAGAAAAAGTCATTTGGGTCAGAAATGCTTGGGTGAGAGCAAATCTTTATCTTTTGTGTTCTGGAGGGAGAGCTTACATTATATTAATTCTCAAGGAAGAGATAAAGGTAACTTTGTCAGGTTTTCCCTGGTATATGCAGGTTGGTTGAGAAGTCCTGGCATACCCAGTCATGTGAGCCAGAGACTTCTGGTGCCTCAGAGGGAAATTCAGTTCTGCTGCTGGATAACCCAGCATGACTTCCTTGTCTTTGAGTTGATTAACTCCTTCCTCTTCAGGTGATGGGACTTGTAAAGACTCAGGCTTCTAAAACCACCTGATTTTCTTGTGTTTGGGAGTGCAGCGTGTTAGTCTCAATATTGGATTTTTTTAAAAACAAAGGCAGTTCTAGAAGGGGGGGAAAGTCTTGGAAGTTTCCCAACCTGATTAACATGAAAAGGCATTTTTGTTTCCTGCTGTCAATATGTGACTATGGCACTCAACAAGCCTCTCATGGATGGAAGAGTATGTCAACCTCTGACATTAGTGGAGCTCTTTGCCAAAAATTGCTTTCCCCTCCCTCTGGCTGTGACAAGGTGCTTGTTTGGATCATCTGTCCTCCTCTTCACTCTGCCAATCTGAGCCCCGCATCAGTGGGTTTAATTCCTAATGCAGGAGGAAGAAATAGTGCATGAACTCTGATAAATTTCTGATAGCAAACTTGTCCCGTTTGGATTTGCCTGCTCTCTCCCCCTAAGGCTATCCACAGCCTGAAATCTGGCATGCAGTGCTTTGGCTTTTTACATGCAGATTTTGGAGCATTTGATGCTAAATTGTTCCTGGTGATCGAATCCAATTTAGGAATGCTATTTCTGTTTTCTTCTGTAATGAGACAGCCCTGGCTGGGACCTCAGTCTGTGGGCTTGTGTATGATGCACTGCTGAACTGTACTGGCTGTGTTTGCACTGCAAGTGAGCTTTGGGCAAAGGCAGTGTTGGATTGTGTGGTCAGAAGGGGCACTGATGCCAGGGAGTAATCCACCCCTTCTTGCTCTTAGAAAACAAATTTAAGTCTTCTCTCCATATTTCTGTAACCAGTATAGGCAAAGTTCAAATGGAAAAATGGTATTTTGGAGAAAATTAATTTCAGATATTGAGCTTTTTCCTTGGTTGGAAGTTTGGATCTTGGTAAGGTCTTGATCTTGCTCTTAGCTGAAATACAGTTCTCTTTCAATTCAGGCAGTGCCTCTTTGGGGTCCCTTTGCTCTGGAAATGAAACTGATGTAAATGGAAGGTAAGCAATGAATGAAAGGACCTTAATGTTAGAATTTTAGCCATCAGTTGGCTCTTTTACATTTGATAGATTTTCCCATCACAGGCAATCTGTGTTCTTGCTTGCTCAGATCCACGCTGATGCCAAGTACTAAACAATGACACTATCTATCTTTCTGCACAATTTGCCAATTTTGGTTACTTTTGAAGCCCAGTGTTGCTGCTTTAGCTTTGTGAATCTCCCTTATAGGGAGAACAAAATGAACAGAAGAGTGATTTCTTTAGCAAAATATTTAGGGTTGATGTCTCTCTGTCATTTATCCCCTTGTTTTATAAACTACAGTGCTTAGTCCACTTACATAAAATAAGTCAAAGTAAAGATGTAGTAAAGAGTTGTTGTTTGTTGTTTACAGTGAATTGCCTTTCAGATAATCAAATGAAGTACTTTATTGCAGTTTCACTTCCAGCTATAACCTTAAATAACAAAGGTTTTACTTGCTGCTTACTAGGCTTAGGGTGATGTTTTCAAAAGCTCTCTTGATTGTACATCTTCCTTCAACAGTCAGCAGGATTTTGCAAGTGACCTCAGATGAGCTAGCTTTAGAGCAGCAGTGCTTTTGAAACCTTCTCTTGCAGAGGAATGAGAAATGGGGACATTTCACAGGGAACATTTCAGGAGGTACCAAAAGTCCTGCTCTTCCCCAGTAATTCATGTTGCCTATCAAACATAGCTACATTTTGGTATTTACGGAGTCCCCTGCAAAATATCAAAAGAGACAGGCTCATACACCAGATAAATTATCTTGCCTTCTAGTTGCCAGAGGTGCTTAATTTCTTCTTTGGAATTGAATATGACTCCTGCAATTAAATGTTACTCCTCGACTAGTGAGACATCTCACTTCTTATCTAGGTTGAAGCAAGGCATTAAGAGCAAAATCAGAAGTGGACTTTCATACCACAAATAAATGTGTTACTGCAAATTTTACAGCTGTTATACTGAGATATATGGAAATGAGGTTATTTGCTGTTTCCTTATAAATAATGGAAGCTGAATAATTAAGTTCATTGCAGAGTTTCTAGTGGCACAGCCAGTCTGACTGTATTTGATGGTATTTAATTTTGCCAGATAGCTGTGACTGAGTTAAATGTTGAGTATCCTTTCTTGATTATTCTAAATTCAATGCATAGTTTAAAATGTAAAATGTTATGGAAGTTTGTTGCTTCAGTTGGACAAACTACAGATGAGAACATTGTTACGGAATGCAGTCATTCTTGTCCTGCAGTATATAGCTAAAGAGAAGTTCCAATCCCATGATTTCAGAGAGAGTCAAGTAGGACTCTCGAGTTTAACTGGGGGGAAAAGGTATTGAAGAATTTTCTGGGTTTAATTTAGGGTTTTACCCTTCCTATTCTTTACATGACACTGCATCATTTTCTGGGACTTAAGATAACTTTCTGTAGTAAAGCCTGCATTCAGTTTTCTGGTGGACCTCTCAGTGGTTGTTACTATGTAATAGGTCAGTAAGAAATGTGTTTGAGGCTTACAGAGGCAGGCACATGTTATACTGACAAATTTCACAACAGGTGCATTTTCTCTTTAGGTGGCTGCTACTGATACTCAGCTATGAGGTGTGAAAAGAGGAAAAGTGTCTCATAGTCCTTACTCAGCATCCAAGACAATTCTCTTAAAAAGCATCTTGGTCCTGATTATCCTCACAATTAATTTCTGCTAGAAAGCACTCAAGGACTTAATTTTAGCCTTTCACTCATCCAAGTATTTTACTGTTTAAAAACTTGATAGGACCCATTAAAAAGCACACATACTTACTGGAGTAAGATTTTCTTCTGCAAAACTTGCTTTTCTTTTGCAAAAAGCAAGTGTTTGGTTTTAAAAATATTTTTGCAAGAGTTAAGGTGCTAGTCACTTTGGAGAAGAGCTGGTTATCATATATATATTGTGAATATGCCAAGCTGGGATGTGAAAGTGGAAGCTTCAGCTGGAAGTTCTTGGTGAAATTCCATCCAGGTTTAAATGTTCTGTTTTGTTAAGATCCCTCTTGTAGTTTCAGCTGGAAATATCTTGCCTTTGTTTCACTTGAGAAGGGAACAGCGTGTGTGTGATCTGTATTATATAAATATTTCATCCATGCAGAGCTTCTCATATAAGATGTTTTCTTTGTAGAACCAAGAGAAGTGTTGACTCTCAGCTGTAATGCAGTGGCCCTTTCAGATTGGAAGTCACTGTTGTGCATAGTGATGCGATGCTCCTCATTAGGAAGGAGATAAAAAAAAAATTGCAGTCTTTCAGCTTGTGTTTGAGGGGGATTTTCCTTAGGGATTGGACTGGGTGCAGTTCTGAAGGGCTGCTTCTGCAGGGCTTGAGGAGATGTTGAGTATTTATGACTGGTTATCAAAGTCAGCTGGAAATGGTCCACTGACTGAAGCTTGATTTCAGAGTTGAAGGGCACACAGAAATCCCCAGCCCCTCTCTCTCTGCAGCTCTGTTCTCTGCAAAAGAGTGTTTTCATGCCATTCTTTGGTGTTTGGATAGTATGAGGGAGGAAGGAGTAAGGAGGAAGAAAGCTGTTTTTTTACTGTGAGAATGCCCAACACCTTCCATAATTAGGCTTTGAGTGAGATGGTAACCTCTGTTGGTAGAATATAAGTAATAACAAAAGTATCTGTGCAGAAAATTAGTGCAGTAATTAAATCTCTTTCTTTTTATTTTCCCCTCCAAAGATCAAAGAGGTTCGACTCTTGATTAATGCACAACAGAATTCATTAACATGGTAAAATGTGGAAAACGGGCCATTGGTTATTACTACACAGACATTTGCTTTAGGGAACTATAAGTACTTTTTGTTCACTCATTTGCCCTATTGCTTTTGCTATTGTTTCTGCGTATGCAACTCCCTCGAGTATACCACACCTAGAAATTTAGATGCAACTTTTATTCTTCTGTATGCGTATCTTTTGTTTTTGTTTTTTTTTAAGTGGTGCCAGAATGCTGCTTCTGTGTTCCCGTCTTGCTTTCCTAGGCAGTGTATGCAGGGCTTTGCTTTGCTTGCCCGCTCTTTTTATACGACATCAAGTTCTGTTTATTTTTCTCCTAGCAACCTACTGGGCTGCTCTTTGTCTCTAGGTGTAGAATAATTTTTTCTTTTTTTGATTTTTTTTTCCTTGTAGGTATGAATGTTTAAGGTTGACTGCTTTGTGTTGAAAAATGTGACAAAATTTCTCACCTACTAATGCTCATTTTTGAGGTAGTCCCAAAAGAACAAATTCTAGCTAAGATTTTTTCCAATACAGCAAGGTCAGGAGTTTTTTAATAGATTTTACTTCAATCCAGAGTCTTTTTTAATTTGCATTATTTGCTTGAATAATGTAGGCCTCCTGATATTTTCCAAGCCACTAACACTTAACTAATCACTTACACTTATCTTCAGCATAAACCTCATTGATTTTATTTCTCATTGAAAACATCAGTAGTAGCAAATACAATCCTATTGGCTCACAGTCTATTAGAAATAAAATTATATTAAATGTCTTGTGGGGTGTGAAGAGGTTAAATCAAGGAGAGTCATCTGAGAAAGTCATCCTGGTGTGCAAAGCATAAATCTGGTTTATATTTAAACTACGTGTCACCCACCAGCTAAAAATAGCAATGATCATTAAAAGCCAATTTGCTGCTAAACATTAATAGACATTTATTATATCATAACAGATCTGAAAGACAATTAAACTTATCTTTTTCCTAGATAACTCTCCTTTAAAAATGTGTTATTCACCTGGCTTTTGCCATTAATCTGATTTACTAGCAATTTTTGTTCCACTTGATACTGCGCATGTATGCATAGAGTTGTGTGTAAGGTGGTTTCTTGTTGTTACTGGTGGTGTCTTGTCTTTCAACACCAGTACATTTTCAATGGGAAAAGATATTATCCCTCCTTATACTGCCTGTTAACTTCCTAATCAGCACAAAAAATGAAGGAAATTTACACTTTCTTAGAGTAAAACAAGTCATATCTGCTGCCATCCATTTGAGAAGAGAGTACTAAGCAAGAGCAGGATAAAAAATGTTCTGGGTACACATTTTGCACATAGGAAATAGATTAGTTTCCTGGCTGTTTTCATTGCAATTCCTTAATCAAGTGGTACCTTTTCCCTGTTTTATTCCTGCATATAGTCATATTTGCAAGTAGTGACTGGAGCTGAGGAATCCCAGCACTGTCAAAAGTACTACTTCTTATGAGAAATGAAGTCATAATCCTGGTATTTTTGGTTCAGGTGTTGCTATCTGTCAGGTCCCATGAAACAAGCCATCAAAGGTGGGGGGCAAGGCTTTGTGCTTCAGCTGAGCATTGCTCAATTCTCCATAGCTGTCGATGTCTTTAACTGTGCTCTTTAACTTTCATAGCCAAAGAACTGTGGTGCCAACTGGGCTGTGAAAGAGAGTGCCCCAGGGTGGGCACAAGTCAGCCCTTTCCTCCTTTTCTGAATTGCAGGGCTCACAAAAAATGGTCCACTGTCATCTTTGTAAGTAAGAAACTTCTCTAACATAATGCTGCTTTTGGGGGAGCAAACAGCTGTTCCTGGCTGATGGACAGAGGGAAGGAGGCCACTAGTATGAGCTCTGGGCTGCCTCCTGATGGATTCAGGCAAAAGAGAAATGGCTTCTCCCTGCATTCCCCTGCACACCTCAGCAAGAAATCCCTTCCTTGTAGTCAAGGTAAATGTCACTAAACTTTCTATGTATATCTGCAGCTGCTCATCAGTCTGGAGCAATGCAAGTTAAAGAGGTCCTTTCCTTCCAGGAAGAGGAAAGGAAGAAAATTTGAGGTGGTATGAAAGAGATAGCAGGAAGGGAGAGATAGGGAGGATAAATGAATATTGAAAAATATTTTAAAGGCTGCATCCAGAGGCATTTAGGAGTAGTCCTCCTCTGGTCCCAATATCAGACTGTGCTTCCCCTCTTTGAACTCTGATGGAATTTTCTGTCATTTCCATTGGCTAATTTTCTCTGGAGGCTGTCACTTCCTCACGGTAAAGCAAGACCCAGTGCAGGATCTGTGCCATCACAATTACAGTCATGGTAAGGCTCTTGAAGAAATGGGGCCAGGATGTGTGGGAGAGGTGATGCCTCAAAACATAAGCTGAATTTATGGTAGCAAAGGGAAATTAAAATTATGCTGACCCTGGTGATAAGTTTGTCTACGTTTTCAGTGCATGCACCACACATGTTTTATTTGTCACAGAAGAATTGCCGAAGGCTCTGTGGAATGCAAATAAGCATTGTGAGAGTATTGTCAGTCCCAGACTTTCAAAATCCTGTAACATTCACAGGGAAAAAAAAAAAAACAACAAAAAAAACCCGCAAGATTTCATTAAAAATTATGTGAATTTCAAATCAAATATGTTGAATTATGTTTATTTACCACTGGTTTACTGAACCTCTGAGCTGTATTTGGGTCCTATTTTTAAGCTTCTCTCTGCAAGGAGAAATTTACTTGAAAAGAAAGCTGAAATTTTTATTATTGCAAGGATCTGCCACATATTGAGTTTTGCAATGAAATCATAACTGTTGGCAATACTGTGAAGAGTGCTTGCTTATGCATTATTTTCCCTCTATAAAGATGTGCTATCAACTATAACATATGAGGAAGATGGGTGTATTATGTAGGTATAATAAATTTTTGAGAAAGATCTGAACACATCCCCAAAATCTTTCAGAAGATTGTTGCAATGATTTCTGTATACGGTGATGACACAGGACTGTTCCAGGTGGTCAGAAGTTTATGGTGCTGTGCAGCTTGTGTGAAGAGCAATCTAGTTTTTCCCAATACTTGCAGGGTTATTTTTGCCCCGATGGATTTGGAGTGGAGGGACTGACATGCTTCTTGCCAGCTGTGATCTGCTTTAGCAGGTGGTGCTTAAGCAGCGAGAGTACCAAGTTTTTTGTAATCAGTTTTCAGAAAGCCCAGATCTGGGGCGGTAATGCAATACAAACATTTGCATATTTTACCACATCCTCACATGATACTCTGCACCTTTTGAAATTTTGCATGTGTTATCATATATTTGCACACACGCAGGGACCTTGTGAATGGTGTACTTTCCTCTTAAATCTGTGATGAATTATATTGCCAAGGATAACCAGCAGGCACTTAAAGAAAGTCTGGAACATTCAGTAGCTGTGATATTCAGATGTACAATTCAGTACATTCTTTCTAAGCTTCTAGACCATATTTTCAAGACTCTTAACTTTTTTCTCTCTGTTACTTCCCCTCATCCTTCCATGTATAGTCACAAGATGTGTGAATGGCTTCACTGTTAGTATAATTATAATTTTCTGCTGAAATTGCTTTGATTCTGGATTGAATGGGAAAACCAAAAGGCAGCTGACAGCTCAAGTTCCCCTTTTGACCTCTGGAACAGCACAAAAGCCTTCATTTCACCTACACAGGAAAAAAACCCCAAGAGCTACTATATTCAGCTGGTCTGTATTTGGGTATGCTTTCATCAAAGGCTTGATTAATCTGAAATGAATTAACTCAGTTAACACTTGAGAGTTATTTTGCAGCAAATCCCGCAGAACATCTAAAGAGCTCTTTGTCACTTTGAATTATAGCCTAAACAGGTGGTTGATGAGCCTGGTTTGAGCCGAGAGCGGCTCCTTGCTGCCCTGGCTGCTCTCCTCAGGGAAGTGTGAGAAGCATTACTGTGATACCCGAGAATCCAGGATAAACACAAACTTATTAGACCTTGTTGTCGTTGTTGCATGTTTTTAAGGTTTTTAGGATTACTTTACAGAGTGCTACATCAAGTATAAGGGAGGAAATAACAAGCAGAATGGTCTTGGGTTCTCAAACAGTATGGATGAAATGAATGCTAATGTACAGGAATGGCAGTTAAGTGCAATAGAGGTGCAAGTGCTCGTTTTAAATCTTTTTTGGAAGAAGTGACTTAGAAATACTGTGTCATTTTGCACATACTGGGTGAGAGGGTTGAGTCATTTCCTTCAGGGTCCACAATCTCAGTAGAGGTGTGAGAGCAGAAGCAGGGTCTGCAGTACAGGAAGAGAACATGTAGATGTGAGCGGTTTGAAGCCACAAGCTGGTGTGTCCTGTCACCCTAAGAAGGCTCCCTGGCTCTCTCACAGTGCTTCCTCACATCTGGCAAACTTAAAACTTGAAATGAAGAGCTAAAAGCCATGGACAACTCTCATTATTTTGAGAAACAAGAGTGTTTTTTTCTGAACTTGGTGAGAACTCTGACTTCATAAGTGTTTGTGGTATAAGATGAGCACTCTCCTGGGCTGAATGCAGACAGAGATAAAAGTTTACAGGCAATTCATTTTGTCTCAGAAACGTGTTCCTGACTTCTTAAAAATTCACTTAGAAAAATTTGTCAATCAATGACCATGTAGCTGCAACTTCAGTGAGTGGCTATGAATGAAAGTGCATGTGGAAATGCCAGGAGGGCAGCTTGCTCCTGCCCTGCTCGCCCTGTGTTGTACAGTTGGTAATGTCTGTGTGACCTTTTACATGGCAGGTTGTGTTGCTGCCTCCACAAAGTGACCAGGGAACCACATTCTGAGTACCTGACAGGGAAAATGAATTGAATTAGGATAAAGGTGGAAAGAGATTGGAGGAGCAGAACCTTTCCTTTTTAGCAATATTGCAAAAAATAAACAAAACAAAGTGTTTTGCAAACAACTTATGGCCAAATGTATTGAAGAAATTCTTTCCTTTAGCCATTTATAATGAGAGTGGAAATATAGCTCATTCTTTTACTTAAATAAATTTTCTAACTTTAAATTGCAGTTAATTTAATTTTGCAGATATTGCATGTTTTATTTTCTTCTTGCTGGGTTATTATCCCTCTCTTAACAAAATTCTGAATATGTTGCCTGAAATAATCTCAAGTAGCAGATGCTGAGAATGGGGAATTACACCCATGGTTTCAACTTGGACAATCAGCTTCAAGGAGTTTAATTACTTCCAAAATTTTCCCCTCGTAAATAGTGAATTTAAACAGTATTTGTTTGAAACATCACACTTATTTCCTACTTAGTAGGTTACTTTTGCCAAAAGAGGAGAGTAAGTGCTGGAATCTTTTCTATCAAGAAATATAAAACAATCCTTCATTTGTTTAAGCTAGTTTTGCTATGCACGTTTTCAGGGGTGGGGAGGAAATTGCTGCAAGTAAAACTGGATAAGAAAACCCCAGCATTCCTATCTGGCTTTTGCTAATGGGCCCCTTTGTAAGACACACTCTCCTCTCCCCTGTCTAGAAAATGCTGGATACCTGAAGCAGCTTTTGCCATGTGAGACGGATAGGGAGCAGCTTTGTGCAGGTGCAAATGGTTGTGTTTGGAAGAAGGCAGTAATTAAA